>NC_091437.1:100841585-101207835 GCF_964237555.1 Oryctolagus cuniculus | reverse complement strand
CATTCAATCTTGATGTCGCTCATTATATAGGTTTTCACAAATGTACGATGTATATTCACAATCACAGTGCCGTGTGGAGAAGTTCCGCTGCCCTAAAAGTGTGCTTTCATTCTTTGCCCTCCTCTACCTAACATTTGGCCTACACTGACCTTTTTACTGACTCCAGTTTTGCTTTTCCAGGCTGTTATGTGTGGTTGGAATCACTCAGCCATTTCAAATGGGCTTCTTTCACTTAGTCATGCATTTAAGGATCTACCATGTATTTTCATGGCTGGATAACTCCTTTCCTTTAAATGTTAAGTGATGTGCCATTGGCTAGATGAATGAAAGCTGATTTGTTCACCCATTGAAAGACAATTTGGTTTTGTCCAAATTTTGATAATCATGAATAAAGCTGCTGGCTTTTGTGTAAACATATTCTTGATTCATTTGGGAAACATTCAAGAAGAATCATATGCTGGAGCATACGATAATAGTGTGCTTAGTTTTCTACAAAACTGGCAAATTGCCTTCCAAAGGACCATTTGGTATACATCAGCGATCAGTAAGAGTTTCTATCAGCTAGCATCCTTGCCAGGATTTGATGTTGCCACTGTTTGGGATTTTGGCTACTCTAATAGACATGTAGTGGTATTTCTTTTCTTTCAGCTTCTTCTAGATGACAATTGACATGGAGCTTCTTTTATTATGTTTATTGTTATCTAAATGCGTGTTGTGGTGAGGTGTCTGTCCAGGTCTTTTGTCTATTTTTTAATCAGACCATTCATTTTCTAATTGTCAAATTTTAAGAGCTCTTTGCATATAGATGAAATTGATTATTTGTGCTTTATCTTTTTTCATGGTTATTCTTAGTAGGGATCTATTAATTCTACATTTCTTCAAAAAACTTTCAGATCTGTTATTTACTCTCATTTCATTTATTTTATTCTTCAAATAATTTCTAATTATTTAGGATATAATATTTATCTGTTTTAGTTCCTTAGAAGCAAAGTATAAGGCTGGCATTGTGGTACATCAGATTAAACTACTTCTGATTTCAACTTACCATATCTAAGTACCTGGTATGAGTCCGAGCTACTGTGCTAATGATTGAGATTCCTGCCTGGGAATGTAACAAGATATGGCCAACGAATTTGGGCCAGTGCCACCCAGTTGGGGGACGTGAATGGAGTTCCTGGCTCCAGGCTTCAACCCGGATTTTCCTCAGCTATCGAACCCATTTGAGGGATGAACTGACAGATAGAAGATCTCGCTGTATGTCTCACTCTTTTTTTTCTGAATCTGTCTCTCCCTTTCTCTCTCATTCTGCTTTTCAAATAAATAAATAAATCTTTTCTTTTAAAAAGAATAAGGCAGGTCCTCAGTGTTTCAATGTTCCTTTCCTGAAACAAGTTTTTAAAGCCATGAATATTCCTTTAGGAACTACTTCAGTTGTCCTCAACAAATGTTGATGTTTTCTTTTCATCAAATTGCAGTCCATATGTTTTCCAATTTTCTTTATAATATTTTTTCTTGGTTCAGGTGGTCTTTAGGTGTACTGCCTAACTTAAAAAAATGTGAATTTCTAGATATCTTAGTTGTATTGATTTCTAATTTAATTCTGTTGTGATCAGAAATGATGCTCTGTATTATTACAGAAATGTGAAAATTATCATGATGTTTATGGTACAATATATGATTTACCTTTATTAACTGTCTATCTGTCATTGAAAAGCATGACTGTCCCAGAGTGGTTAGGTGTCATTTAAGATTTATTTATTTATTGAAAGCCAGAGATACAAAGAAAAAGAATGAGATATACACACATATTCACACACACAGAGAGAGAAAGAGGGAGAGAGATCTTCCATCTGCTGGTTTACTCCACTGATGGCCACAGCCACTTGCACTGAGCCAAGCTAAAACCAGGAGCCAGGAGCTTTCTTCAGGTCTCCCACATGGGTGGCAGAGGCCCATACACTTGGGCCATCACCTGCTGCATTTCCCAGGCCATTAGCAAGCAGCTGGATGAGAAGTGGAGCAGTAGGGACATGAACTGGCATGCGTGTGGAATGCTGGCTTTTTTTATCTGCTGGCCCACAGCGCAGGCCCTATTAGGTGCCATGTTGATGTAGTATAACCAGGCAGTTAGTGCAAGTTTTGGTGAGTTGGAAACTCCTGTACTCCTGCAATGTTACCCTATCATTTTTACCTATTGGCTTGATTCTCTCATTTTTCCAGAATGTACCTGTTGTATCCAGGACCAGGTCACATGCTCAGACCCCACCCCAGCTGTATATCTGATTACGGCTCCTCCCCTTTTGTTTTGAAAAAAGATGGAAGACAGGAGAGAGAGTCCTTTCTGCCAGGACCCCTACTTAGAAGTACTGCTCTCTTTTTCTCTTTCCGCCGTGGACCACTCTCACACAGACCACTACTCTCCAACAGATCACTCCTGTGTTTCCTTGGAGGAACCATTTATTTGGTTTTTTCTTCTCTTCATTCAGGGGCAGCTCTTTGGCCCATTCATACTGGGTATTTCTCAGTGTGGGCGGCCCACACTGCCATGTGAATGGATGCTCATTCCTTCACTGCTAAATAAATTCCATTCCTATTTGCACACAACACTTAGTACTTTTATTTCTTCAGGAGACAGACAAGAATTTGGGATGGAAATTAATACATTCATTGCTCACATCAATATTTGTCAAAATTACAAAATGTTGAATGATGATTTTATTTAAATTTTTATATGCTGATTTTTGTGTATTTTCAATAGGTTTTTGTCTCTTTCAATCACTCAGGTATAAAATTTCTCCAGCTCTGATTGTAAATTTATGTGCACTCTCCTTTAGTTATCAGTTTATTTCAAATATTTTAGCACTGACATTAAATATATACACAATATTAACACTCTGTTCTTAATGAATTGAATTATGAGAATCTATGTTAACATAACCACTCCTGTTTTGTTTGGAATAGTTTCTATTCTATTCTATTCTTAAGTTTATTACATTATAAGTTTTCCATCTTGTATTTGTTTTTTGTTTGTCCCACATGTTCTTCCTGTTTTTCTCAATTTCTACTTTCTTAAGGATTTCTGAAGGTTATTTTAAATACCGTAAGTGGGCCTACGCCATGGCTTAATAGGCTAATCCTCCGCCTGCGGCACCAGCACACCAGGTTCTAGTCCCGGTCAGGGCGGGACTAGATTCTGTCTGGGTTGCCCCTCTTCCAGGCCAGCCCTCTGCTGTGGCCCGGGAGTGTAGTGAAGGATGACCCAAGTGCTTGGGCCCTGCTGTCGCTCCCCCTCTTCGTGGAGGAGCGACACAGGACCCTGCCTAGGTTTCCTATCCGAGTCACGGCACCATTATGTCACTCCCCGTCTTCGTGGAGGAACGACACTAAACCCTGCCTAGGCTTCATATCCGAGTCACGGCACCATTATGTTGCTCCCCCTCTTTGTGGAGGAACGACACAGGACCCTGCGCTGTTCTTTTGTCTGCTCGGCCCTTCCCGGGTTTGCTGCTGGTTCTTCCCGGGTTGGCTACCGACCCTTCCACCTCCGTGGAAGGGCGGTTCCCCCTGCCACTTTCCCCACTTCCGCGGGGGAGCGGCACACCACCGGCCGGCTCTCTCGGGTGCTGCACAGGTGTTCCTTCAGGTGTTCCTGGTGCATGTTGTCTCTCTCCTCCTTTATAGTCCTCTTCCACCAATCCCAACTCTGCTACCCACACGCCAAGTATGCTGCTCTCCTCCAATCAGGAGCAGGTCCTGCTGTTTATTGGTTGAACTGGAGGCAGCTGTGTAGAAGCTGTTTCCTCCTCTCCCAGCGCCATATTGTGGGAGAGCAGATGCATAGAATAAATCTTAATTCGAGTAACAGTCTAGTCCCAGTTGCTCCCCACACCCTGCACCCCATGGGAGACCAGGATAAGCACCTGGCTCCTGGCTTCGGATCAGCGCGGTGCGCTGGCTGAGGCGGCCATTAGAGGGTGAACCAATGGCAAAGGAAGACCTTTCTCTCTCTCTCTCTCTCTCTCTCTCTCTCTTTCTCTCTCTCTCTCACTGTCCACTCTGCCTGTCAATAAAAAATAAAAATAAATAAAATAAAATAAATACCATAAGTGTTGCTATTGTTTTGGTTTTATAAGTCCTATAGACTTTTTATAGTTTATTTTTTATTTACTTACATCTTTGCCATTTTTTTCTCTGCTAAGATCCAAAGTTCAATCTGTTATTATTCATGTTCAAAAATAATCATGTTCCTTGGCATTTCTTGTATTTTATGTGTGCTGGCAATTAATCCTTTCTGTTTTCATTTATACAAACTAATTTGTTTGCCTTCATATTTTTTGTAGACTATTTCCATGAAGTTGCAGATTCATATTATACTTCTTCTAGCACTTTAAAGATTCATTTTTGATCTTTAATTTTTTTTCTGCCATTATTTTTATCATTGCTACATTTTATGTATCTTTTTCTTTCATTTCTTTTAATTATTAGTTTTTAACATTATTTTTCAACATGTAAACCATAATATGCCAATGTATATGAATATGTGTGTGTATGTAAGTGTGTGTTCTTTTTGGATTAAGCTGGGTTTTGTATTTCTCTGGGTTGATATTTTTATTAACTTTGGAACCTATTCAACCAATATTTCTTCAAATATACTTTTTATCCTATTTTATCCCTGTCTTCATACTGAGACTCCGATTACATATATGTTAATCCAATCAATATTGCCCACTTCTCAAGGAAACTTTATAATTTTTAAAATACATTTTTTTAAAATAATTATTTGATTGTTTAAAAATTTACATCATTCCTATGCCTCCACCAAGTATACATATTTTTCTTTTTATTTATTTATTTATTATTAATTTGAAAACCAGAGAGGCAGAGAGAGAGAAGTTCCATCCACTGGGTCACTATCCAAATGCTTGCAACAGCCAGGGCTGGGGCAGGCTGAAGCTAAGAACATGGAACTTGATCCAGGTTTCCCATAGTGGGTGACAGGGACCCCAGTACTTGGGCCAGCACTACTGCCTTCTTGACATCACATTAGCAGGAATCTGGAATAGACAGTAGAGCCTGAACTTGAACTCAGGCACTCTTATATAGGATGTGGTCTTCCAGGCAGTGTCTTAATCACTGCACCAAATGCCCGCTCCAGACACCTTTTTCCTGTAAGTTCGTCAACATATTCAGCTATTTTATGATGTGTATCTACTAACCTAATAGCTTCAATGCAAGTTTTCTCTAAGTCTGATTTTATTGACAGCTTTATTCTTAGAGCTATAAGTTACATTTTCCTGTTATTCATATGTTTAGTAATTTTTATTATATACTGAGCATCATTAATGTTACATCACAAATATTCTGAATTGTGTTATTTTCCACTGAAGAGAACTGAATCGTTATCTAGTTTACTAAATTATTGTGAAACAACCTTGATCCTGTAAGATTGACTTGTGGCTTCTGTGGATCTATGTAAGTTCTGCCTTCTTGCTAAAGGACAGCCCTTAGCCTGGAATTTGATCTTTGCTTCCTAAATGTAGATCTATTGTTTCAATGGACATATTTATTTACCAAGGCTTTCTAATTTGAAGAGATTAAAACTCAACATTTAACTGTTTAGATGTGAAATGTCTTCTCAGCTCTTTAGCTTTCCAACTATTGTTTTCCTCTGGGTTCCTTGGAATTTTTCACTATTTATGCACAATTCAGAAATCAGACAATTATTTCAAGGAAATTTGTGGATTTTTGAGGCTTCCTAAGAATAGATTTTTCTGCTTGTAAGTTCCTTCCATTTCTATCTGCTCTGCAGCCCTGATCTAGAATCTTGCCAGTATATTCCAGAACATGGACACACTGGGGAGTCACATCAGAAAAAACCTATCACAAATGATCTCAACTATTGGGCTTCCTTCTTTCAAAAGATGTATAATTTACAATTTTGCCTGTATTTAGTTGTTTTTCAGTGTTCTTAAGTAAATTTTTGTGTTATACAAAGTTTATAATTATCCTCAGTAGAATGGTTGGTTTAATATAAACTATTCTAACATTATATGAACCAGGATTCTGTTCTTGCCTTCTTTTAAATTATTTTACTACATAAAAATAGCTAAAACTTAAGGAAATGGATATAACAACAATGGTATTACAACTTGCAACACACCTACATGGCTTAAAACCACCACAGCAAGCAACCAGCCATTTCATTACCTTTCTTTGCTTCGCATTTGGAGCCTAGCAGCCCCTATGTTCTAGTTTTTATGCAGAATATTATAAAGTATTATGAGTCACTCTCAATCTACTGTGATTCAAAATAATAGAAGCCATTATGTTCATTCTTGGGGAATGGGAAGAATTTGATAATGAGTGCTAAAATTCAGAATGTGACCGTATTCAAAAGCAGGGTCATTGCAGACTAGTTACATACATACACTAGTACATATGTAGTTACATACGTACACTGAGGTCATACTGGATTAGGGTATATCTTAAATCCTATTACTTGTAGCCTTATAAAAGGAGAATAAGGCACATGTTGTTGCACAAAAGAAAGAAAGCCACATGACTGTAGAGAGAAGGAGAGATTGGAGTGATGCACCAACAAGCCAGACTGCCAAGAATGGCTCCCAAACTCTGAAAACCGGTGGGAATATAGGGAATGGGTTCTTTCTCAGGGTCTCCTGAAGGAATCAACCCTGGCAACACATGGATTGCAGACTCAAGGCCTCCTGAACTATAACAAAGTTAATTTCTGTTTTTTTAAGCTAAACAGTTGTGGATATTTATTTTCCTAGTCCAAGAAAACTGATAGATTACCTTTAAAAAGCAAATGATCAATGATATTAAGAATATATCTCAAAATATGACAGGGATAAAGCTAACTATAAAAATGGAAATTATATGTCATCTGAATGCAGAAAGCAAGTCAAAATATATTTAGAGGTTTAAATTCTGGAATTGTTGTTTAACAATAATCTCAAGATGGTTTTTTATAATAACTGTGATTATGAGTATAAAATAATCATCAAGAACAAAAACATTGGCCGGCGCCGTGGCTCACTAGGCTAATCCTCCGCCCAGCGGCGCCGGCACACCGGGTTCTAGTCCCGGTCAGGGCGCCGGATTCTGTCCCGGTTGCCCCTCTTCCAGGCCAGCTCTCTGCTATGGCCAGGGAGTGCAGTGGAGGATGGCCCAGATGCTTGGGCCCTGCACCCCATGGGAGACCAGGAAAAGCACCTGGCTCCTGGCTTCGGATCAGCGCCGTGTGCCGGCCGCAGCGGCCATTGGAGGGTGAACCAACGGCAAAGGAAGACCTTTCTCTCTGTCTCTCTCACTGTCCACTCTGCCTGTCAAAAAAAAAAAAAAAAAAAAAAAAAAAGAACAAAAACATTTAATTTAGATAATTCTTACTAATTTGAACCCAAACATGCATAGGAAATTATGTGATCATGGACAAGTTGTGTAACTGCTCAATTAAATTATTTCATATATGTGTAGGTGTATATATAGAATGGTGTGTGTATGCCTGCTGTGAGAATTAAATAAAGCTGTATGTGTTAATAATGGACCTGATATTTTAAAAAATAGTAACAATCAAATAAATGAATTAAAAATATATAATAACTTGGGCCAGCATTGTGGCACAGTGAGTTAAGTAGCCATCTGCAGTGCTTGCATCCCATATGGGCACCAGTTCATAGTCACAGGTGCTCCACTTGTGGTCCAGTTCCCTGCTAAAGCACCAGGGAAAGCAGCAGAAGACAACCCAAATCCTCGGGCCCCTGCTCCCATGTGGGAGACACAGAGGAGGCTCCTGGCTGCTGGCTTTTGCCTGGTCCAGCCCCGGAAGCTGCAGCCATTTGGAAAGTGAACCAGCAGATAAATGACCTCTCTCTCTGGCTCTCACTCTCTCTCTCTCTCTCTCTCTCTCTCTTTCTCTCTGTAACTCTGCCTTTCAAATAAATAAACCAATCTTAAAAAAAAAAGATAGGGACAATTTATGAACTTAATGGTGAAAACAATTTTGAATTATAATTTTGTAGCTATCACAAATAATGGGGTGAAAAGTAATTCACATTGGGATTGCAAAAAAGAGTAATTTATAAATAATGCAAACACACATCCATGGAAAATATTTAGTTCTCGTTAGTTGGAAGTAGCAGAAGGAAAGGAATTAGCAAGTACTAGCTGTGCATACCTTTGAAAACAAATGTTTGTCTCTTAATTCATTCAACAAATATTTGTTTATATCAGCTCCATTTGTGACTCCTATAAATTAAATTCTAAAGACAAATGTACAAATAAAATAATGTCTAGTTTAGTTACTAAAAATATAGCTTTTACAAGGTTCTCACTGTGACAATAAGAGGTCCTTGTGAAGGCGTGACATAACATTGAAAAATGAACTGTTACAATGTGTTAACCATATGAAGAGTATTCTGAGTAGAAAAATGAGTATGGTCAAAAGTGCTAAGTTCCAATAGCCAAAATAATCATGAGAGCAATAATGGTGGTGGTGATGATGATGAGCATGCTGTGGTGAAGAAGGTCCAATGGGGGATGATGAGTTGGAAAGATAGAATGTGTATATTATATAGGGCTTCGTGAGGCAAAGTATAGGACTTACATTCACTCTGATAGGATACATTAAAGGACTTGAAAATGGGGAAACACCATGATCACTTATGTTTAATTTTCACACAAAAATCCAGTTCTACCTTAACATTTTGGTCCAATTTTATAGGTGTACCAAGATATCGTGGTATACCAAATAATTAAACAAGCACCCCTCTTTCAAAATATAAACAAATCTAAATATTTTCAACTTCATGAATTTTAAGTGAAAATAGAAGTTTAAACGAATGTCTCCCATTATATATTTATTGCTACTAAAGTTTTAGCATTTCTTAACTGCTGAAATGCACATGGTGGGGCGAATGTTTGACACAGTGGTTAAGCTGCTAGTTGGGATGTCCACAGCCCATGCTCCTGAGTTCACACCCGGCCTCCACTCTCTGTTGCACACCCTCAGAGGCAGCAGGCGATGCCCTGAGGAGAGATGGGTTCCTACCACCCTCCCGGGGACCTGGACAGATTTCTGGGCTCCCAGATTCCAGTTGGTCCAGCCCTGGCTTCTGTGGGCATTTGGGGATTCAACTTATAAATGGGGGTTTCTCTCTGTTTCTTCTCTGGCTCTGCTTTTCAAATAAATAATATAAATAAATAAGATTGTTTAAAAAGATATATGTACATGTTGAAAAGGCATCATGCAGTTTCTCCAGTAATTTCCTAGGGAGGACTGTTCTCCATTTGTGATCTTATCTGAATCTACCTGGGAGTCAGGAGACTACAGTGTTGGCCCCAGAGTGAATTGCTATAAATACTTGGCCAGATCTCAAAATCCATGTGAGAAGAGCACTTTGAGCTTTCTATAACTATGAAAAATTCTCAGCCTATAGGAATTAGAGAGATCCTCATTTATAGCACTCATGTAATTGCACCTGTATAATTATTTACAGCATGTATAATAGCAAGAACATAGATTAGGTTCCTTGGACTGTCTGGATCTTAAGTATTGCCACATAGGCTTGAACTCTTGGGTTGTGTTCTTGAAGTTATTCTAGCTACCTGCTCCAGCCACACCACAAATTCTTGGAAGAAGATTAACCACTTCCTTGCATCTCTACCGTTTCTTTTCAGCCAGGTATTTCTTAGATAACAGCAGCAACAAAAATATGGAAGTAGATAGCCCGTATCCAAGCTCAAAAAATGTATCCCACACAATGTATGGGTGTTTGTTTTTCATTTCATTGTTCAATAATTATGTTTCTAGTCATGTTTATAAACTTCTGGTTTGTAGGTCCTCAGAGAGTTTATATAATCACACAATGTTCAACCAGAATAGAAAAATGACATTATCATGTTAGAGTCCTATATAGAGTAATACATAGTATGTTTCAGGATTGGGTTCAAAAACTTATTTAACTGACTTAAAAGTGGGTTTTATTCATCTAAGCTCTTAGATCTAGCTTTAACTTGTCATCTCTGTGGTGCGCTGTGCCCTTGCTTACTGAATCTTCTGATATAAGTATTAACAATTTGTCACTCGGTTTCAAACTACCACAGAGCAGAAATATAAGTCATTCATCTTTGGGTTTCTGACCACATCCCACTGACTGTACTACTTGATCTTAGCATGTACAAAAGAAATATTTGTGAAGTATTAAATATGCTTAGATGATCAAAATTCCTCTTAATTTCATTTTTATTCTGTAATTACCAAGATACATTTTATTGTAAGAGTTTTTTCTGTATGTTGGTAGAGAAATGTAGAGGCAGTTCTGTGGCAATTTAATAGCATGAGACTTTCATTATGGTATTGAAATACCATCACCTTGCATGTATTATGATGCCATTGGAAACTTTTAGAATTTCCTGGTTTAGACAAAAGGTCCGACTGTGGACTAAGGTCAGTGTTTTTCTTTTGCTTCCTTGTTTAGATGGACTTTTATTTTTATTTATTTGAAAGGTACAGTGATGGAGAGAAAGGGAGAGGCAGACAGAGAGAGATGCCATCTGCTGCTTCAATCCCCAAAGGCCCACAACAACAGGCTAGGCCAGGCTGAAGCCAGAAACCCGAAATTTCATGTGCTTCTCCCACATGGGTGACAGGAACTCAAGTACTTGGGCCTTCATCTGCTGCCTTCCCAGGTATGTTGGTAGGAAGTTGGATTGGAAGTTAGAGTAGCCAGAATTGAACTGGCATTCTGATATGGCATGGGGGCATCGCAACGGGTAGCTTACCCAGCTGCACCACAATGCTGGACCCACCCAGGTCAGCATTGTTCTAAACAAACACTGTAACAAGTTTTGATTTCTACTTCTGACTCATTTTCCTGCCAACTAACTACTCATTAGATTATTTTTTCTTTCTTTCTTTTTTTAAATTTATTTGACAGGTAGAGTTATAGACAGTGAGAGAAAGAGACAGAGAGAA
The DNA here is from genome assembly GCF_964237555.1 of Oryctolagus cuniculus. Taxonomy (NCBI): domain Eukaryota; kingdom Metazoa; phylum Chordata; class Mammalia; order Lagomorpha; family Leporidae; genus Oryctolagus; species Oryctolagus cuniculus. The sequence continues at coordinate 101,196,842 of NC_091437.1, read as the reverse complement.
AGGTCTTCCTTCCATTGGTTCACTCCCCAAATGGCTGATACGGCCAGCACTGCGCCAGTCCAAAGCCAGGAGCCAGGTACTTCTTCCTGGTCTCCCATGCGGGTGCAGGGGCCCAACAACTTGGGCCAACCTCCACTGCACTCCGGGTCCACAGCAGAGAGCTGGACTGGAAGAGAAGCAACCGGGACTAGAACCCAGTGTCCATATGGGATGCCGGCGCCACAGGTGGAGAATTAACCAAGTGAGCCACAGTGCTGGCCCTAGATTCTAATATTTGTATTTAAATCAATATGGGTGTCAGTTCGGGACCCGGCTGTTCCACTTCCCATCCAGCTCTCTGCTATGGCCTGGGAAAGCAGTGGAGGATGGCCCAAGTTGTTGGACCCCTGTACCCACGTGGGAGACCCGGAAGAACCTCCTGGCTCCTGGCTTCAGATCGGCGTAGCTCCGGCCGTTGTGGCCAACTGGGGAGTGAACCATCAGATGGAAGACCACTCTCTCTCTCTCTCTCTCTCTCTCTCTCTCTCTGCCTCTCCTCTCTCTGTGTAACTCTGACTTTCAAATAAATAAATAAATATTTTTAAAAAGATAAATAATCAAATTATTGTATACTTCAAGACAATGATAATTTATTTTTATTTGTTTAAAGATTTATTGTACCTTTATTTTTTTAAAAAAACTTTTATTTAATAAATATGAATTTCCAAAGTACAACTTTTGGATTATAGTGGCTTTTCCCCCATGACCACCCTCCCACCCTCCCACCCACAACCATCCCATCTCCCACTCCCTCTTCCATCCCATTCTTCATCAAGATTCATTTTCAATTATCTTTATAGAAAGAAGATCAACTTAGTATATACTAAGTTATCAACAGTTTGCACCCACATAGAAACACAAAATATAAAGTACTGTTTGAGTACTAGTTATACCGTTAATTCACATAGTACACACATTAAGGACAGAGATCCTACATGAGGAATAAGTGCACAGTGACTCCTGTTGTTGATGTAACAATTGACACTCTTACTTATGACGTCAGTAATCACCCTAGGCTCTTGTCATAAATTGTCAAGGCTATGGAAGCCCCCTGAGTTCACCGACTCTGATCATATTTAGACAAGGCCATGGTCAAAGTGGAAGTTTTCTCCTCCCTTCAGAGAAAGGTACCTCCTTCTTTGATGGCCCATTCTTTCCACTGGGATCTCACTCACAAAGACTTTCGTTTAGGTTTTTTTTTTTTTTTTTTTTTTTTTTTTTTTTTTTTTTTTTTTGCCACAGTGTTTTGGCTTTCCATGCTTGAAATGACAGTGATGATTTATAATAAAATAATCATCAATATAGCCTTGTAGCTTTACTTCATGTCTTTTTTTTTTTTTAAAAGATTTGTTTATTTATTTGAAAGGCAGAGTTACAGAGAGGCAGAGGCAGAGAGATAGAGAGGTCTTCCATCCACAGGTTCACTCCCCAGATGGCTGCAATGGCCAGAGATGTACTGATCCGAAGCCAGTAGCCAAGAGCCTCTTCCAGGTCTCCCACGTGAGTGCAGGGGCCCAAGGACTTGGGCCATCATCCACCGCTTTCCCAGGCCATAGCAGAGAGCTGGATCGGAAGTGGAATAGCTGGGACTCGAACCTGCGCCCATATGGGATGCCGGCACTACAGGCGGTAGCTTTACCGGGTACACCATAGCACTGACCCCTTCACGTCTTTTTATGACCATTAATTATCTTAGGGCATCTGGGCTTTACAAAGTTTTCCATAATTGTCAGTGCATTGTGGGCATGTTATTTCATAGCTAAAAAAAAATAAAATTAACCAGTACTATTGTGACTATATCTACTTAGCCACCTAAGACTAACCCTACTTCTAGTAATATAAGCAGGAGAATGATTTATATGATTGATGATTCAGATTAAACAAAGACAAAAAGCTTAACATGTAAGAAAAAAAAAACACTTTGCACTTTTATACTGTTTTGTCACATAAAATATTTATTGTAATATATATTTGTTGAGGCGGGTGCTGTGGCTTAGTGGTAAGACCACCGCCTACAGTGCCCACATCCTATATGGGCACTGGTTCGAGTCCCGACTGCTCTATTTCCAATCCAGCTCTCTGCTATGGCCTGAGACAGCAGGAGAAGATGGCCCAAGTCCTTGGGCCCCTGCACCCACATGGGAAGATCCAGAGGAAGCTCCAGACTCCTGGCTTCAGATCAACATAGCTCCAGCCATTGCAGCCATCTGGAGAGTGAACCAGTGAATGGAAGACCTCTCGCTCACTCACTCTCTCTCTTTCTCTCTCTGCATCTGCCTTTCAAATAAAAAATAAATAAATCTTTAAAACTATATATATTTGTTATAAAATATCCTTTTATATAGTTAAAAATGTAACTTGAAATGTATTTTAAATGCATATATAAGTGGGCCTGGCACTGTGGCATAGTGGATGCGGCACTCCAGTGCTGGCATTCCATATGGGAGAATGGGAAACAGTTAGAGTCTCTGCTGCTCCTCTTCCAATCCAGCTCTCTGCTATGGCTGGGAAAGCAGTAGAAGATGGCCCAAGTCCTTGGGCCCCTGCACCCTCGTGGGAGACCTAGAAGAAGCTCCTGGCTCCTGGTTTCACATCAGCACTGCTCCAGCCATTGCGGCCATGTAGGGGTGAATCAGCAGATGGAAGATATCACTCTCTCTCTGCCTCTGCCTTTATAACTCTGCCTTTCAAATAAATAAATAAATCTAAAAAAAGTAAGAAAAAAATATAAGTTAATAGCACAGAGATTAAATCATAGTACTTACTAAAATTTTTCTATTTTATTTTTAAAAATTAATTGACAAATTATATCAATGCAATTTTCTTAAAATAATTCTTTGGACTAGTATACGCTTTGTTTTTTCTTCAATACTTTTTAAATATATTTACGTATTTATTGAATTTATTTGAGAAGTGAAGAGAGAAACTGACAAAGAACTTCCATCTGCTGACTTACTACTAAATTCCCACAATAGCTAGGATTCGGCTGGGGCACAGCTGAGAGCCTGGAATTCAATTCAGTTTTTCCAGTTGGTTGGTAGGGACTCAACTATTCAGTCACCCATCACTGCTGCCTCTCAGGGTCTGCAGCACTAGGAGGCTGGAATCAGGAGCAGAGTGTGGACTTGAACATAGGCACCTCAACATGAATGAGGGTGTCCCAAGTGGCATCTGAACCACAAGGCCTAATGCTCATCCCTCTTCAACAGTTCTACTTACTGACCTCCACTAACAGAGAGTAATTAATAGTTGTGACTATTCTCTTGTCTATAATTTAGAAATCATCATTGATAACCCAATGAGCTTTAGGAATTATATTGAATCTTGGAAATATAGCGATGTATCCAATATTGTTCCTGCCCTCCTGTAGCTGGCAATAAACAAACTATTGAAATAAATGCTATAAACAGCAGTACGTAGAATAATTGCTTACAATTATTAATATATAAATATAAATATAAACACATTCACAGAAGAGTTGAGGGTGCTATTTAGCTGAATCTCAAACAGCAAGTAGAAACAAGCAAACTAGAAGAAAACGCCTGTCAAAGAAGTAGGCTGTGAAAAGGGTGAAGCTAGAAATATGTCATCTGGGACTCTTCTGTTATGAATCCAAAACTACAATATATTTTTTGAGACAAAACACAGATCTGGCCATCTTTTCTATTTTATTTAAGCCCCCAAATATCCGTAGTTTAATCTCATCACATGTTATATGTCTCCCTTTTCTCACAATCCATTTGTTCTTGACATTGGTACTTGACATTTACTTAAAGATGAATGAGAAGCAGAAATGCTTCATAGTTTTCAGTGTCTTAGCAGAACATTTTAATTAGAGTATTTTATGATTTTTTCTTTTTTTAAATTAGACTTTTGTATTTATTTTGTTCAAGGAATACAACTTTCTGCATTTAATACATACAGATTTGGGAACATGATGCTTCTTCTCCCTCTTTTACTCCAGCCTTTCTTCCTCCTCCCTCTTCCTTTCCCATTCTTCTTTTTTACAGAGATCAATTTTCAGTTAATTTTTATACTCATAAGACAAATCCTGCACTAAGTAGAGAGTTCACCGATTAGTATGAAGAAGAAAAAAAGATGTAAAGAACAAAAACAAACAGGAAAAACATTGTTCCCTAACAGTTAAGACAAGGTGTGGGGAGCAACTGAGACTAGACTAAGTTACTGGAATTAAGACTTATTCTATGCATCTGCTCTCCCACAATATGGCGCTGGGAGAGGAGGAAACAGCTTCTACACAGCTGCCTTCAGTTCAACCAATAAACAGCAGGACCTGCTCCTGATTGGAGGAGAGCAGCGTACTCGGCGTGTGGGTAGCAGAGTTGGGATTGGTGGAGGAGGACTATAAAGGAGGAGAGAGACAACATGCACCAGGAACATCTAAGGGGAACATCTATCTGAAGGAACACCTGTGCAGCCCCCGAGAGAGCCAGCCGGCGGTGTGCCGCTCCCCCGTGGAAGTGGGGAAAGTGGCAGGGGGAGCCGCCCTTCCACGGAGGTGGAGGGATCGGCAGCCAACCCGGGAAGGACCAGCAGCAAACCCGGGGAGGGCCGAGCAGACAAAAGAACAGCGCAGGGTCCTGTGTCGTTCCTCCACGAAGAGGGGGAGCGACAACAAGGGATGTTCAAAATCATTCCATCTCAAAGTGTCAGTGTTGCTCCTATAGATTACATTTTAAGTACTCTATTAGTTACCACAGATCAGAGACCATATTGTATTTGTCTGTTTGCGACTGGCTTATTTTACTAAGTATAATGGTTCCCAGTTGCATACATTTCATTGTGAATGACAGGATTTCTTTTTTTTTTTCACTGTTTTGTAGTATTCTATAGTGTATATATATAATTTCCTTATCCAGTCTACAGTTGATGGACATCTGGGTTGATTCCATATCTTAGCTGTTGTAAACTGAGCTGAAATGAACATGGGGGTACTTAGCCCTGCCATTTTTCCTTGAATATTCCTATAATTTACTTTGGATTTTTTGTACTTTTACTGGGGGATTTTCTGCCTTTGTATTCTTTCATGTGGTGACTTTCTTTCTGTATTTCTGTGTGTATCACATCCTGGATGCATGGTGACAAATTTTTTCAATGTCTGTTTGTTATGGAAGGCTTTTATTTCACCTTCATTCATAAATGAGAGCTTTGCAGGGTTTCTGGATTGACAACTTATTTCTCTTAATATTTGGACTCTATCTTGCTATTGTCTAGTCTGTAGGATTTCTGATGAGAAGTCAGCTGTGAGTCTAGTTGGAGATCCTCTGTCTCCATCAGTTGCTCTAGCACTTCTGTGGGTGCCCCTGCTGACTGGATGGGGGGGTGTGACCTCAACAATTGCTGGGTGGGTGTGCACACACCATCTGGGGCTGCTGCTAGGTATAGGTACAAAAATGGCACCAGCCCTCCCACCACCGCTGGCTGCAGGTCGCTGTTGTAGGAGAGTGAAGGCAAACTTTGGTTAAAGAACAAGTCCAATGGTGACACAGACTCAACAAAAGGGTGAGCAGGTCCTAGCATGAGATCTGAAACTGGGATGACTCTTCAAGAGTTTTCGAGCTGAGATAAGAGGTCTAAGTTTCTTATGTGTTCTTTAAAAAAAGATTTATTTATTTATTTATTTATTTGAAAGAGTTATACAGAGAGAGGAGATGGGGAGAGAGAGAGAGAGAGAGAGAGAGAGAAAGAGGTCTTCCATCAGCTGGTTCGCTCCCTAATTGGCTGCAATGGCTAGAGCTGCGCCAAACAGAATCCAGGAGCCAAGAGCTTCTTCTGGGTCTCCCTTGCAGGTGCAGGGGACCAAGCACTTGGGCCATGTTCTCCTGCTATCTCAGGCCATAGCAGAGAGCTGTATTGGAAATGCAGCACCTGGGACTTGGACCAGTGCCCATATGGGATACCAACACTGCAGGAGGCGGTCTTACCAGCTACACCACAGAACCAACCCCTCATTATGTTCTTTCAAGAGGCCATTTCCTCTTTCTTAAGCAAATAGCTTCAGACTGAATATAAACCCATATGATGTCCTATAAAATGTCATAATGATCTAGGTATTTATAAGATTACATACTGGAAGAAGGCAGGAAGGCAAGATAACTTTGGATCAAACTGTAAATGTGTATTGTTGTCCGTTCTCAGAGAAAGGAAATTGTTTCTCGTACTTCTTACTTGTAAGACCAGAAAAGAATGCATTCATTAGATCAATTGCCTTCTATCTCACACCTGCAGCCATTAATCCACTGAACCAGGGGTACCATTTGAATCCCCTTTGTGATACTCTGCTCTCATCCTTCAGGATCTAGACGTCTCTCTTTTGATGGTTCCGTCTGATAAATTAATTGGAGATATAATGGATATCACTCTCTTACATCTTGTAGATAGTTAAGGGATCATAATATTGGTCTGCACAATACACACACACTCACATAGGATATGTTTTTTTTTTAATTTTTATTTTTACCAGATGTATTCCTTAATCTTTTTCTAAAGATCAATTGTCTCCAGAGACAGCTAGCTAATTTGCATCTTATTACCATGATCATTTCCCCCATTTTTCCTAACATTTTCAACAATATTCTGTCAGAATTTACCATAGGTGAACATGCAAACAATTGCTGTTTTTTGACAAGGGCAGTGACAGGGTCTTCAGTTGGAACTCGCTGTTGTAGCATCCTGTTTCAAAATCCTATTTTAGAGTCTTTTTTCTTGCATCACTACTTCTATAAAATGTTGCAAAATGGGTTCTCTGAGGAGCAGACTATAAAATTCAGATTAGCTTTCAGGACATTTATGAAGGAGTTATTTGGAGATCAACACAATTAGAGGAAAGGGAGGATACAAGCCTAGGTAGAGTGAGATGCTGAGTGACACTGGATTCTTAACAAAGAATTCAGCCAGTACCACAGGGAAACCTACATGGTTTGTCAAAAGCTACAGTTTGTCAAGATTATCACAATTTGAGGTAACAGGGCCAAACCTTTATAATCGTGCAACATTGGGTAAGAGATGCCAATGTAAAGAGAAATTTACTCTGTATAAGCAGGCATTCTATAGCCAATGGAAATTCCCACAAGGTTAGCAGCTAACAGAGAGAATCCTCCAATCCTGAAGGATTTTATTGCACATCACGATACTCTGTATACATATTGACACTTCATATAGTGCCTTTGATATTTTCACTTATAAATTCCAAACTTATCTACTTAAAATATTTTATGTACACGATTGTAGAATATGTAAAAATTGACAATATTCTTTCATTATCCTCTCTCCATATATATATTCTCTCTCCATAAATATTATATATATATATATACACTTAACATCTGTATATAACATCTGCTCTCTGCCTTATTGTACTGTCTGGGATTCTAAGTACATTATTATATGGAAGTAGAGAATCTCTTGTCTCCTGACTTGAGAAGAACATATTCAATATGATGTTAATTATAGAATTCAATGAGGTTTTCTTTTATTTCTAATTTGCTGAGTTTTGTTGTTGTTGATATTTTTATAATTTGATGATGTCTTTCATCAATTATTTTCTGCATCAGTTGACACAATCATCTTAGTCCTAATAATGTGGTGGATTACATTGATTAAATTTTTTAAATGGTAAACCTATCTTGAATTTCTGGGATAAAGCCCATTTTAGTGCGATACATTGTCCTTTTGATGTAACATTGAACTTCCAAGTGTTTTTTGGTATTTTGCATTCATGAGTAATTAGGCTACAATTATTGTGCTTCCTCTATGTTCCTTGAGTTTAGTCTAATGTTTCTGAGTAATTTTTCATTTCAGTGTATATTCAATAACTGAACTTAAAAATTATCAACTCTTACCACCCTCCCACCCCCTTCCTCCTCCCTCTCTTATTCTCACTCTTATTTTTTTTAAATATTTATTTATTTATTTGAAAGAGTTACAGAGACAGAGAGGGAGAGGCAGAGAGAGAGAGTCTTCCATCTGGTTCACTCCCCAATTATCTGCAACAGCCAGAGCTAGGCCAATCCGAAGCCAGGAGCCAGGAGATTCTTCCGGGTCTCCCACACGGGTGCAGGGGCCCCGTGTGGACTTGGGCCATATTCTACTGCTTTTCCAGGCCATAGCAAAGAGCTGGATTGGAAGTGAAGTACCAGGATTTGAACCTGTGCCCTTTGGTATGCCAACAGTGCAGGCAGTGGTCTTACCAGCTATACCATATGCCGGCCCCTCTCTTATTTTTTACTAAGATTTATTTTCAATTATGCACTCATGATTAACATGCTAGGTAAAGAGTTCAACAAATAGTCTTAAAAAAAAAAAAAAAAAAAAAAAAAAAAAAAAAACTGTTCCTCAACAGTCAAAACAAGGGCTGTTGTTGTGGCTTAGCGGGTAAAGCCGCCTCCTGCAGTGCTGGCATCCCATATGGGCGCCAGTTTGAGTCCCGGCTGCTCCACTTCCGATCCAGCTCTCTGCTATGGCCTGGGAAAGCAGTAAAGGATGGCCCTAGGGCTTGGGCCCCTGCACCCACCCAGAAGAAGCTCCTGGCTCCTGGCTTCGGATTGGCACAGCTCTGACCAATGCAGCCATCTGGGAAGTGAACCAGTGGATGGAAGACCTCTCTCTCTCTCCCTCCCTCTCTCTCTCTCTCTCTCTCTCTCTCTCTCTCTCTCTGTCTCTGCCTGCCTTTCCTTCTCTGTGTAACTCTGATTTTCAAGTAAATAAATAAATCTTTTAAAAAAAAGGGCTGTTGAAGTCATTGCTTCTCCAAGTGTCAATTTCACTTGTAGAGATTGCCTCTTAGGTGCTCTGAACCACTATGTTCCTAAAGTTGTATTTATGAAAGGCATGAAGTCTGTATTCCTTAAATAAAAGGTTTCTTTTTCTATTTCCTAAATACCTTTGTTTTTGCATTCCTGCTTATATATTGTTCCCTACTGCTTGATTTAAGTTTATTTCTTCTTATAATTTCTTATTTATAATTATTACCTTGTTTTCATGTGAATGTTATTCAGATATGATTTATGTACAATATAGTCATTTCAATGTAAAGTTTGATGAATTTTAACAATATGTACACCCATGTAATTCACAAAAATCAAGATTTAAAACCTTCCAACATTTCCTTCTGCCCCTTTGTAGTCAGATTCTAACCTACGCAATAATTGACTTGCTTTCTGTCACTATGGACTAGTTGTATACTTTTCTGAATTTCATATGCATGGGATTACACTGTGTATACTCTTTCTTCTGGCTTTTCATGCTCATCGTGTTTTTGGGATGTATACATTTTGTAGTATTTATCAGTAGTCCATTTATTTTTAGTGCTAAATTAAATCTGCTTACCTATTATCAGCTCTTAGATATATGGATTGTTTGCAGTTTTCAGCTATCGATAAAAATATTTGCACAAGTCTTTATGTGATATACATTTGCATTTCATTTAGGCAAATATCTAGGAGTGCCATTTCTGGCTTATATGGTAATTATATATATAACCCTTATAGTAAATCCCTAAATTATTTTCAAAGCAACTATACCTTTTTACATAACAAATCGCAATAGGATCATTCTATTCTTTCTATATCCTTATTAAAAACAGGCTATAAAGGACAAATACCATAACAGACAAATTAGATAAATTGAACTTATCCAAATAAAAACTCAATGTTCTTTGAATGCATAAGCAAGAAAATGAAAAAGCAAGTCAAAGGCTGGGAGATTTGAGGGGCTGGCGCCATGGCTCACTTGGTTAATCCTCCGCCTGCAGCGCTGGCATCCAATATGGGCGCCGGGTTCTAGTCCCGGTTGCTCCTCTTCCAGTCCAGCTCTCTGCTGTGGCCCGGGAAGGCAGTGGAGGATGGCCCAAGTGCTTCGGCCCCTGCACCCGCATGGGAGACCAGGAGGAGGCGTCTGGCTCCTGGCTTTGGATCAGCCCAGCGTGCTGGCAGTAACAGCCATTTTGGTGGGTGAACCAACGGAAGGAAGACCTTTCTCTCTGTCTCTCTCTCACACTGTCTAACTCTGCCTGTCTAATAAAAAAAAGGCTGGGAGATTTGATAGATATATTGATAAAATTGAGCAGAAAAAATACACTAAGTGAAATTAAATATGTCATCAAAGTCTTCAATAGCAGATGGATCAAACAGAAGAAATAATTCGCTTGAAGCCAAGATATTTTGAAATATGCAATTGGAGGAGAAACAAAGAATCCAGAGGAATGAAGATGGGATAACATGAAAAGAGCAATATTGCAGTTATTGAGATTCAAGAGGAACTGAACATAAAGCACATTCAGAAGGATATGAGAAAATACTTCCTACTCTGAAGACAGATGGAACCATCCAGGTACAAGGAAGTCAAAGGACACCAGTTGCATTCAACTTAAGCAAGTCCACCCAAAGCCGTATTATATTCAACTTCTCCAACATTAAAAATAAACACAGAATTCTCAACATTGCAAGGAAAAAAAGACCAACACACTAAAGAGTATTTCTCAATTCACTTGACTGGAGATACTGCAGTAGAAACCTTACATGCTGAGAGAATGGAGTGAGATTCTTAGTACTGAGGTTAGATAATTTCTATCCAGAAAAACTGTATTGAGCAAATTTATTCTTTCAATATGAGGGAGAGATACTTCTATCAGATAAGTAGGTTTTTAAAGGCAGTGAAAGGATACCAGCAAGGTCATTACATAATGATAGAGTTCCATCCTGCAAGAGGAAATAACATTTGTGTGTATATATGTATAGATAGATAGATAGATAGATAGATAAAGATATATAGTTTATAGCCCTTGTCTCTACTGTTGAGGAATAGTGTTTTTTTGTCATACTATTTCTTGAACTCTTTATTAGTGTAGGGTTAATCATGAGTATAAAGTAAACTGAAAAAAAGATTTTTGTAAAAGTTAAGAGTGAGGATAGGAGAGGGAGGAGGAAGAAAGGTTGGAGCTTGAGTGTGAGGGAGGATAGAGTGGGAAGTATCACTATGTTCATGAATCTATATATATGAAATACATGAAATTTGTATATATTTAATAATTTTTTTAAAAAATGTCCCATCAAAGAAAAGCCCAGGATCAGATGACTTCACTGCTGAATTTTACCAAACATTTGAAGAATTAATATGAATCCTTCTTAAATTTTAAAAAATAGAAAAGTATGGAGTTCTTCCAAAGTCATTCTATAAGGTCAGCCTTTTTTCCATGCCAAAATCAGACAAAGATACATCCAGAAAAAAAAAAAAAAAAAGAAAGCTATAAACCAATATCCTTGATGTTCATAGACACAAAAATCCTCAACAAAGTATTAACAAATTGAATCCAATGACACACTGAAAAGATACTCAAGGCCTAGAGTTGTGGCATAGCAGGTTAAGCTGTGACCGATAATGCCAGTTTCCCACATGAGCTCCAGTTCTACTCCCGACTTCTTTACTTCTGACACAGCTCCCTGCTTAAGTACCTGAGAAAGCAGCAGAAGATAACTCAAGTGCTTGGGCCCCTGCCCTCATGTGCGATACCTAAATGGAGTTCCTGGCTCAGCCTCACCTAGTCCCGACCCTTGCGGCCTTTTGGGGAGTGAACCAGAGAATGGAAGGTCTCTCTCTCTCTCTCTCTCTCTCTCTTTCTCTCTGTCTCTTCCCCCCATAACTCTTTAAAATAAATAAATCAACATTTTAAAAAATAATTTAAAAATAGATGAATAAAAGATCTTTCATCATGATCCAGTGGAATTCATTGCAGGATTACAAGGATGGTTTGATTTATATAAATCAATTAATGTGAAACACATCAATAGAATGATCACTTCTCGGCCTTTTGGCTAAGATCAAGTGTACATCAATAGAATGAAGGACAATAATGATATTATCATCTCAATAGCTACTGAAAAGTCATTTGATAAAATTCAACATTCCTCATGATATACGTTCAAATTAGGTTAACATACCTTAATGTAAAAAGTGTTGCAAAGCCATCAGATAACATAATAATGAATGAGGAATAGCTGAAGGCTTTCTAAGATGTGGAACAAAACAAGGATGCCCACTTTCATCATTTTGCTTTTCAGGATAGTACTGGAGCTCCTAGGTAAAGCAGTTAGACAAGAGAAGGGGATAAAATGTTTCGATTCATGTAATTCATGGGAGAGACCTGGACAAAGTTCCAGGCTCTGGCTGCAGTCAGACCCAGCACAAGCTGTTGTGGCCATTTGGGGAGTGAACCAGCAGATGAAAGATCTGTTTCTCTCTCTGTCTCTTCCTCTCTCTCCATAACTCTGCTTTTCAAATTAATAAAATAAAAATCTTAATTTTTTTTTTAAAAAAGAAGGTATCGTGTCTGCTTCCAAATATACATCCAGTGTTGGTATTCTCATCCAACATCAAATTACAGGCCTCTCTTTTCTCCCTGTCTCAATAATGTCACTCTCTGAACTCATGCAGTGCTACTCCAACTGGACTTGCTTTTCATGAACAGAGTGATGTATTTTAAAAAATAAAATCAAATCACGTTTCATCCTACTAAAGACAATTCAGTGAATCATTGACACATTTAAACCAACATTAAAAATACCTAGCATTCTCTCTAAGGAATTGCATGTTCAGCCTGCCCTTCTGTGTTTCGTCTCCTTCTCAAGGTTTGGCACTAACTTTCTTGCTTGCTAAACATTCGTGACCAGTGTCTTTCAGGTTTTTGAGACTTTTTTTTTAACTTGGAAGCATGTTCATCTGGTAAAGTCTCGAATAGTACTGAGTTACTGGACTATAAGATAATGACTGCTTACTTTAAGTTACACGTATGACTAAGACTTAATGTCTTTCCCCAAAAAATTTCATGGGAAACTTGAGAGCTCTGGTACCCAAAAGTTTGTGGCACTGATAATAATTTTATAAAAGATAATATCAACATCTCTAAAATTATTAAACCATTTTAAACACTAACAAAACAACCCATTTCAGTTTTTTTCTGTTTTTATTTAGAAAGTTCAAACAACATCACAGTTCAGAAATATTTTAATCTCATTATAATTTAACATTTAAAAAATCTAATAATTTTGATTTTCAATAATGAAATTTATAAAAATAATTTTACATTTATAAAATGAATTATTTCACAATAACTTATCCATTTCTGTTACCTGAAAAAAAAGTTGTGTATTATATAAAAGCAATAACTTTCTTATCAATATATTGAAAATATGCTGAAAACATCAGTTCCTGTCTAGCATTTTTGGCAGTTCTGTATATAAAAATATTATATTACAAATCCCCTGACCATAGGTATTAAAACCAAATCATTGATAATAATTTCTAAAACATAGTTGTGTAGTAATAAATTAGAAGATCCACTAAAAGTAAATTTTGTGTTTTACATTTTAGCGGTGTTTGTTATGATCTGAATGCTTGCCTAGTTCAAAGTTCCTGTGTTGAAACGTAATTGCCAATGTGACGGCATTAGCAGGTGGTGCCTTTGGGATGTCATGAGGGCAGAGCCCCTGTGAATGGGATTAGTGCCCATACAAAAGAGGACACAGAGAGCTCCTGCCCCTTCCACAAGCAAGGACCTAGCTTGGAGGTCCCACTCTGAAAGAGACACTGAATTTGCCATGCCTTGATCTTGGACTATTTAACAAGGAGAACCATAAGAAATATATTTATGTTGTTTATCATATGTGCGGTTTATGGCATTTTGTTATTAAAGCTCAAATGGACTAAAACAGTGTATTTTATATCTGCTGACAGAAGAACCCAAAATAGTAAACAAAACCTACAGAAGACATTTGTATTTATAAAAATCAAAGACATTCATGAGACAGACATTAGAGAAAATTTTCCAAAATTAACAGCTAAAATTTTTTCCATCTCACCTATATATTTTACAGTTTCACAAGAGTGCCAGCTCTTGAAGGAATACTATTGATTGTATTAAATCAATGACAGCTTTTAAGTAATCATTATTCCACTTTAAGTGTTCAGTTTCATTTTAACAGCCAATAAGTCAGTTAATGTTAACATCTTTTTATTTCTAATAATAGAAATTTTGAAGGGCCCTAAAATGATTTAATTCAATCTCTTACAGCTTGAGATACTCTTTATTACATCATTCATAATTATGTTCCCTGCTTCAGTAAGTATAGTGAGAGAGAGGAACCACTGCTTCCTGAGGTGAAGTGTTACTGATTGTTTAAAATAAATTCCAGATTCAGATGATATTAAGGAGCTTAGGGCTCCAGTTAGCTGTGTTCAGTCCAGAACCGGTCATTTCACATATTCCGGGTTGTTGAATTTCTGAAAGTCTTCTAAGTCAGTTATTTGATTTTGCTTTGATTTATTTTATCAAAATTTATTTGGTGTATTTTTATTTTCTTTAATGTTTTGAGGGGAAGATTTTTGTCATAAGTAGAAAGGTGGTTCATATTCACACTACAACAATTTTGTGCTCATCACTTATTTGAAAGATATATTACAGATAACATGACGGACAGCATTCATCCAATCACTCAATTGCATATATTTAAAAACCGCAGTGTGAGTAAAGTGCTCACATTTTTCATCACATACCAAAGATCACCTTCATTAAAGTCGATCAGACCTGAGTTTTGAATGTGGCTTCTTACTTTTCAGGTATATGAAGTTCGGTTACAATCCATAAGCCTCCAAGCCAAAGATGTTTTTATTTCCAAAAGAGAGATAATAATGCTGCTTTAATGGGGCTTTTGTGAGGACTACACAAGGCACACGTGTGGAACATGGCTCATTGGTTTCCCCATATCCTTTCTCCCAGAGTTGTACAGCCTGAGCCTGCACAGGCTTTCCACCCAACAACTCCACGGCCCCCTGGGAGATAGTCGTGGTCATGTGCTGCTTCCTGCTCAGTGGATGGCTATTTCTAGATTGTTTCAGCAAAAAAGAAACAAACATTTCTCTCAGTGAGGCCACTGTTTTAGAGGTTTCTTTGGTACAGGGTAGCTGTATCCTAACTGATAAAATGAGCATGCTCTATCTGAATACACACATTCAAATACAGTCCAGTTTCATAGATTACCCAGTCATCCTTGAGAAAAGCAAGTAACTGTGGACCAGAGAAGCTTCTTGGCCACCGAATGCACATAATGATTCTTCTTCAAAGAAATACATTCTATTCTACAGCAACTGCTTTGCCTTTCTAATCTGCAAGCTTATAATTTATAAAAAAAACTTGGTTCATTTTATATTAACCTGGGATTTCTCATCTGCTATTCTCAGTTAAAAAAAAAGCACTTAGTTCTGTATCACATCACAATAAAGCAATTATTTACAGATTTAAATTAATATTAAGACAACAAATGAAAGTAATACATAGGATTCAACTGTTTCAGGCACAGTTGGAAAAAAATACAGTATATAAACATATTCAAACTCAAATATACACTGGTTGCAGGTGAAGTTTTACACAGTAGGCATAACAAACAAAAGGAGCATATAAACAAGAAAATGATACCATCTTACAACAGCACCATGAAAAAGTTTTGGCTGAGAGTTTGCCAAAAGGTCTATCCTGAGATATTTCAAGGCCAACTTTTCACATTTATGCAGTGCCGTTCGAAGTAAACATGTCCTCACAATTGCTTTTGTTTGGAGAGAGGCTGATGTGAGATGACGGACGCTTGGTTTGCAGCTATTTTGTACTGTTCTTGTCCAGAACCTTGGGGTGGGGAAGGGAGTGGTGTTTCTGGAGTTGCTGAAACAAACAAACATAGAATTGTCTGTGATGGTAGTGGTTAATGTGCCTTTGCCCGTGAAACCCCACACAACTCCAACATACACTTGTATTTTTTGACACATTTAAAAATTATCTTACATCCCACAATGAGCTACATCATGCATTATCAGTCTGTCGACATACACTGAATAGGCAATTTCACTCTGCTCCTCAAATAACATTAAGCAGGAATAGGTCACTGTAAGGTGTCATTTGGTTTCTCAATAGCATTTGTGAGCATTTGAGTTGCTAACAAACCCAGGAAAAAGGAGTTAGTGAAAAGAATGAATAGACTGTTAATGATTTCAAATGTTTCAAAGCAAAATATACTTTTTAGATAATCAACATGCATGAAAAATAAAAACATATTTGGTGTGGATTCCATTAATTTAGACACATTAGATGACATAAAAAATTAAGGTTAAAATACTTTGTAAGTGTTTTGATATCTAAGCTACAGTCAAAGGCATCTGAAAAATGCTGGTCTTGTTTTTTCAGTATTATGCTATTACAATTGATAGCTTGCCTGTCCTCTCCCCATCAATGTAAAAAGTAAGCCTGAAAAAGTGAATAGAAAGTAATTAAATATTTTAAAAAATTGTGTTGAATATAAGATACAATTTGAATAGTTCATTGTCCAGAATAGTATTTCCTCCTATTATAAACCCTTACCATGTAATTATATAATTTATTAGATAATTAATATGTTTAAAAACTTGAAATATTTTAGTACTTATTATTCCATATATTGAGCAGAATAGATAAAAATTTTAATCAGGATAATTAATTTTATTATTTTCAAATGCAGTTTATCAAAAGAATATAAAAATTTGCCTTTAAAATTATTTGTAGATATTTATAATGGACCTAGAATCACACTAGCCTTTTCTAAAAGACAGACAAAATATGCATCATCTTAGATTTTTTTATTCATGTGTTTAATGTCTTGTTTTGCATAAAATATAAACTATTCCAGATGAGCACAAGCAACACCAAGTTTTCTGTTACAAATGATTCTCATAAATGTTTTGTTAAAAGAGGAAAAATAAAATTAAAAAGTGTGATAAAGTGATTTTTAAAAGATTAGGGCTAGTAAATATATTTTTTAAAATCATAGAACACTAGCACTTACAAAGTGAGGGATTCAAGTGCCAGCAGTATTGTCAGACTCTCCCATTGATGCCTACAATACTTAATGCATTGTCCATGTGTTTATTTTCTGAATTTATGAATAACTGTTCCCTGAGAAACACAATTCTGATATGGTATTGGGCTTGTCTCTCTCACTGTTCTTGACTATCTGGTAAATGAAAATGGTAACATTTACTTTGCAAGGATGGTTCCAAATTAACATCATTCAAATACTCATGATTAAATACATCAGATTATTTCCATAATTTATGCTTTTTATTATTAATTTCCTTTCTGCTTCTCTTAGAAACTCAAAGAATATTGTTGCATACACAATTTACAAAAACACACTCCAGGCCTTGTTTTTTTTTTTTTTTTTTTTTTTAATTTTTTGACAGGCAGAGTGGACAGTGAGAGAGAGAGACAGAGAGAAAGGTCTTCCTTTGCCGTTGGTTCACCCTCCAATGGCCGCCGCGGTCGGCGCGCTGCGGCCGGCGCACCGCGCTGATCCGATGGCAGGAGCCAGGAGCCAGGTGCTTTTCCTGGTCTCCCATGGGGTGCAGGGCCCAAGCACCTGGGCCGTCCTCCACTGCACTCCGTGGCCACAGCAGAGAGCTGGCCTCCAGGCCTTGTTTTTAAAGGGAAGCATGACAGCGTCCATCTCACTGGTCTCTACTTTCTCTCATGCTCAAGCAGTCAGGTGGAAATCACAAAACTGTTATTGCATAGCAGGGAACATTTAGGTAAAGCAATATTGTAGCTAGATACTAACATTTATTGTGAATTCAATAGGCAACACTAGTATGCCTTTTGGTTGCAACACAATAACTCTAGTCATCTCAGGGAGTTGGTTGGTTTGGTGTTCTGAGGCAATGGAGGCAAATATGAGATTAGCCAATAAAATTCAGAAGCAATGAATTAATTCTAGATATTTTGTTAGATAATTAGAGATTTTTAGCACCAGGGTAGCTTGAATAGACTTTGCACTAAAACTCCAAATAATATGTGATTAATTTAGCTACTAACAACCCCTAGGGTACATAGAGCTTTATGAGTTCCAAGGAGTTTCACTTTGCCTAGTTCTTGTATGCAGGAATCCAGATAAAAGTCTTAGTTGAATAGCACTAGTCTTGCAACAATGTAGCGCAATTTCATCAGGATTACTCACAAATAACTGCGAGCTAACTGCATAAATAACACCTCCATCTATTAGTTCAGCCAACGACTTCCAATGGAAGGAAGACCTTTCTCTCTGTCTCATTCTCTCTCTCACTGTCTAACTATCTGTCAAACAAATAAATAAAAAGATCCAAATGTTTAAAAAAAATGTAAATGAGAAATCAGCTGAGTCCTGGAAGTAGCTGACCATGGGTATTTGACACTGCCGCTATCTGAGTCACTAACTGTGCAGCCAGGAACAGTGAAGGAAGACATGTCCACATCAGTGACAAAACTGGCTGTAATGAAAAGGATGCAGCTATCCCAAAGGAATTAAAACCAGCCAAAAAGATCACAATAAACGCATTCATAGATATTTTGGGACACTGAAAGTACAAAGACGGAAAGGTTGAAAGCTAACAAACTTTCCAAGGAGTAAAATTCATCAGGCCATAGACCAAGATGCTCATATCTTACTGTAAGTTACAGAAGGAGACCAGCTCTGTTCAATTTCCCAGATTTTTTACATGAAAATAATACACTTTAATGCTCAGTGTTTCTAATGTTTCAAATTACAGTACACTAAATAAATATTAGGATTATTACTTCCTCAATTTCTCTACATACATATATATATAATCTATAGTTTAATAGAGTTCTTAATGTTTGGAGAAACATCTGAAAAGTTTATTTATTTTCAGTTTTATTTGAAATGCAGAGAAATAAAAAGCTCCCAATCCACTGGTGTAGTCCCCAAATGCCCACCACAGTTGTGGCTGGGCCAGGTCAAAGTTAGAAGCCTGAAACTCAGTCTAGGTCTCATATAGGGGTGGCAGAGTCCCAGGTATCTGAACCATCAGCTGTCACCGCCAAGGCTGTGCACTGGTAGGAAGCTGGATTAGAAGGGGAGGAGCTGGAATTGGAACCAGGAGCTCTAATAAGGGATAATGGTATTCTAAACATCTTAATAGCTGCACCAAATGTCTATCCCCTTGATAAGCATTTTTACAGGCCATAAACAATCATACTTTTCCCATGATTATTGATTTTTGTATGATTTTAGCTTGCATGGTCATTTTTATGGTCCCTTGCCAACATGCAAATCTAAGACAACCTGTGCATTCTTTTGTGCTTCCAAAACCTATGAAGTAGAACATTTTAAGATCTCATGCCTAATTAATGAGTAGCTGAATATCACTATGCCCCATAGTTGAGTCATGGAGAGTACATTCTATCCTGTTTCTACAATTTCTGGGTAATAATGGATTCTTCCCTGAATTCCACTTTTTCTCAGTTAATTAATTTAAGAAATATATAGTGGAAAAGTATCCCAGATACTTACAGATCTGGTCTGTGTGAACCAGGGTTGACATGGGACCTAAAAGTATTGTTTGTCCAGTTAATGGATCTTGAGACAAATGTGGATGCATTGGGTGATGGAGATGGCTACCATCATTGGAAGCACCTACAGAAGATAAGAAGACACTTGCATGAGTGGTAATGTAACCAGAACGGCAAGTTTACCTGGACATGAATGTTGATAGAAGTTTGAATATTGCTATTTTTGCCAAGTGCTTTTTGAGAATTCAAAAATAAGTGCACAGAACCACTGCCATAACACGGACCATGTCAACTTTCACTGCACATTGGCTAGATTAATGTTGTTTCATATTTTGCTGTATATTAATAATGGAACGTATATGCTATTTCCTGGAATCATTAGGCTTGCTGCCTGTTGTTAAGGCAATTCCAAGAATCACTTACCTTAAGTTTATAGTATTTGGGATCACCCTAATAGCATGAACAACTTTTATTTCACAAAGATATCATTAGGAACACATTAAGCACCAGAAACTCAAAAATAATGCAGTGATTTTACAAGGAAATTTAATTTACATCAGAACACAAAATAAATGGTTTCTTAGCTTATTTCTGACATTTATTGGAGCACTGAAATCTAATTTTCCCTGTCTACTGTTTTGTATCAATTATCTCAAGACAACACATTCATTTTTAAGTTATTTACTACTCAGGCTATGTTGCAATTCTAATATTCATAAGATTTTAAAGCAGTCAGGGCATTAAAAAATTAATACATTTCAAGAGGTCTTTAAAACAGGAAATACACTTCTATTTATCATATTTGGAAGGATCTGAATGTAGGCTTAAGGGCTCTGTGGGGTAAAGATGGTGGATTAATAAGAACGGAGACTTGAGCCCGTTCAAATTTTTTGTCTCCCTCCAATAGGTTTTTCAGACTTTCTAAATATTAAAAATTGAGTTATCATATCATGGCAGAACAAGATAAAAGGCAGAAAAACATGGCACATCAAAAGATGAAAAATACGTGAACCAAAAAATAGGTCAAATTTACTTTAATGTATTTAGTATGATGTCAATTGATGAAATAGAAGTTCATAAACATACTCACCACCCAGTAACATTTCCTGAAGGAGGTTGTCAATTTTGACCATCCCAAAAAGTTTCACAAACTGTATTTGCTCAATCATTTGCCAGGTGATGCTTTGCAGTGTGGGCAGAAGCAGCAGCAGTTCTCCAAACCTCCCCCGAGAATCATACTGCCGATCATTGATATAGTCCTCCAAGCTGATCTGCACTTGGAATCGCATGTTCTTAATTTTCACTGGGTCACTCAGCCCTTTGGCATCTAATAAAGGGGGAAAAGGGACAATCTGAACACTTAATCTCATCAGAGTGTGAAACCAAATATTCAAATACAGAAAAAGTTTCATTTTCATTATATTAATTTTAATGGAGTTTTGAAAACAAACCTGGGTCAAAAAACACAATTGCCTTCAAACAAGCATATTCGTTGTCATCAATCTGGATTTCTTGAAATGGTCGAACCAGCTCATCTAGGACCCGATTGGCCACACGGCTGATCTCAACTTCACAGCTGTTGCGGTGAATTACATAGTTGTTTCCTAGGGTGCAAAGCAAACACACAAGTTAACCACCTCCCCTCAAAAACTATCAAGCCTTGTTTACACCTTTACAGAACAACAATCAAAACGGAACAGTGATAGTATTTCTTCTCTCAGTAGTTACTTTAGAAAACCTTAAGGATACTTAAAGGATCAATAATATTGATAATGTGATCACATGCATTTTAACAGTCTCCGTCACTGGTGATAATACCAAAGTACAGACTAATAACGAGCTAATAATTGACAAGGGCAAACCAACATGTAATGATTAGCTTTCCTCCATGTCAGTCATCCATTAGTGTCTTACTCATTAACGGGCGTAACACAAATCCTAAAGAATCTTTGTTATTTATAGTGGATTAAACAGCTCTCCTTTGATGCTTAGGCAGATGAAGGAGTGAAAACTGAGACAGGGCTTTAACAAGCCTAAGTAAAGGAAGCCGATGTGAAAAAATAAAAATAAAATAGCATGTGTATTCTCATGAGTTGCTCATTAGATATTCCCTCTTCCTGGATTTCTTTAAACAGATGAGTGATGAACACTTAAGGAGCTACATTCAAGACAGTTAAGAAATTAGAGCACTTGGTCAACTACTCCCTGTAGTTCTTTCTAATTTAGATATTCTCTGGCTATGATACAATAATTACTTATTGTACTTTCCTTTTTATTTTTTATTTTTATTTATTTATTTTTTTTGATAGGCAGAGTTAGACTGTGAGAGAGACAGACAGAGAGAAAGGTCTTCCTTTGGTTGGTTCACCCCCCAAATGGCCGTCACTGCCAGTGTGCTGCGCTGATCCAAAGCCAGGAGCCAGGTGCTTCCTCCTGGTCTCCCATGCAGGTACAGGGCTCAAGCACTTGGGCCATCCTCCACTGCCTTCCCAGGCCACAGCAGAGAGCTGGACTGGAAGAGGAGCAACCGGGACAGAACCGGCGCCCCAACCAGGATTAGAACCCAGAGTGCTGGCACTGCAGGCGGAGGATTAGCCAAGTGAGCCGTGGCTAAGATAGAAGCTAAATTGCTATTTTCCATTTTCATGAAAAGCAAAATATTTTCAATTCTTTCACTATATGCAAAAGACAATCTTTGAAGTAAGAATATGTCCTAAAAGATTTATTCAATGTAGCCTAACTCCTTTCCCCAGATTTATTGAGGTATGATGGGCAAGGTAGTATAGATACATAAAGTGCACAGTGTGATGTTTCAATATACATATACAATGTGAAATGATTACCAAACTAATTAACCTATCCATCATCTCACAGTTCCTTTTTCTCTCCTTGAGCCTCACTCTTTCTTACTGGAAATTACCTATCCTAATGTTTCAATTTGAATGACATAGGAGACTATTATAGTTATGTTGCAATCAGATTTATGAAGAAAGAAATGTTTGAAATGTTTACTAGAAAGGCAAGAAAGGTATTTAATAAGGATTTCAGTGCACAGTCTCTGCAGTCAAATTATGTGGTTTAGAATCTTGGCTCCACTCTCTCTTAGCTTTGTGACCTCAGATAAAAGTTCTCTGTCCCCATTTCTCCACTTGCAAACTGGACTGAAAATAATAGTATTCATCCCTTAGCATTCTAGAAATTAAAGTAGAAAGGATGTACCTGTAAAACACTCAGAGACACATACTTACATAGTAAGTCCTCAATCAATACCAGCTATTGGTATATTATGTTCTGCTTATTTAAATTTAGAGCAAAAACATCTATCAATGAAATAAAAAAATCTCATCATCATTTTATACAAGCTAGTAATCATTAGAAGGAAAGTAATCCTAAAAATCTAATTTGATGAATTTAGTAAAATGAGGATTTAAGCAATTAATGAAGCTTTTCCCTCATGTTTTTCCCACTTGATATCCTACTTTTGTTTCTTCCAGAACAAATTTTTCAGACATTGCCACCAAATTTTTTTTTTTTTACAGGTAGAGTGTACAGTAAAAGAGAGAGACAGAGAGAAAGGTCTTCCTTTTGCCATCGGTTCACCCTCCAATGGCCGCGGCGGCCGGCGCACCGCACTGATCCAAAGGCAGGAGCCAGGTGCTTCTCCTGGTCTCCCATGGGGTGCAGGGCCCAAGCACTTGGGCCATCCTCCACTGCACTCCCGGGCCATAGCAGAGAGCTGGACTGGAAGAGGGGCAGCCAGGACAGAATCCGGCGCCCCAACCGGGACTAGAACCTGGTGTGCCGGTGCCGCTAGGCAGAGGATTAGCCTAGTGAGCCGTGGCGCCGGCCCACCAAATTTTTTAATTGGTTATTTTGTAGCACATCAAGGACAATGACATCATAGCAGATAAAAATGTTCCTTAAAAGCACATAAACTAATTCATTAAGCAGACACTTTGAAGTGTGAAAAAATTTTGGGACCACAAAAGACAATCAGATACATTACTAACTCTTTGTTCCAATGCAATTTAAACAAACTTCAATACTATGTTTATTGAGCAATCTTTCCTTTTTTTAAAGAAAAAGATTTACTTATTTATTTACTTGAAAGGCAGAGTGACAGAGAGATAGAGAAAGAGAGGGAGAGACAGAGAGAGAAGGAGAGATCTTCCATCTGCTAATTCATTCCTCAGATGGCTGCAATTGCTGGAGCTAGGCCAATCCGAAGCCAGGAGATAGGAGGTTCTTCCAGGTCTCCCATTTGGATGCAGGGGCCCAAGTAATTGAGTTATCTTTCACTGCTTTCCAAAGTGCATTAGTAGGAACTAGATCAGAAGTACAGCAGCTGGAACTCAAACCAGAGCCCATATAGGATGCTCCTGCTGCCGACGGCTGCTTAACCCGCTAGGCCAAAGTGCCGGCACCATGATCTCTCCTTGTTATTAGGAAATTTTGATGTTCTGTAATCATATCATTGTACTCTGAACTTAACACAATCAAGGCAAGGAAAAACAGGAGCAAGTCAAACACAATTAATCAAATTTGATGTGTGAAGTAAGGGCACCATGTGACAATGCTTATGAATGCTTTGTATGTACAGAATAGATCCTGCTTGTTATTGTAAGGACGAAATATGCATAATTTTTCTTAAATTAAAAAAAGCTTACCCAAAAGCAATATATCTTTATACATCATGGATCTCTTTGTAGCTCCAAGCAGTAAGTGTTCCCCCGCGTGAGCTCTCAACAGTGCCACCTTAATGAAAGATTCCAAGTTTAGCAATTAATTATAAAATATAATGATTAAATGATGGCATAATTCAAGTCTGATTAACTTACAGTGCTCTTTTAAGCCTGGGACTTTTTAGTTTTAACAAACTATAATACTCATAGATCCTCACCATATTAAGCCTTCTAGTTTTCTATCTTATCATGTCAAAAGAGTTTACACTTCAAAATTTCTAAAATTGCCTAAGAAATCAATACAACGGCAGCAGAAAAAAATGCAGAGCAGTTAACTCTTGGAGGGAAACAGAATCAGGCAGATAAGAGGTCAAATACCCACTTAGTCACGAACTACATGTTTAACCTTGTGTAAATTAACCAGTGTATTTGGGTCTGATTTGTTCACATCTATAAAATAGGAGTAACAATAAAAAGAAAACTCACTGTATTTATGGAGACTAAATGATAAAATACACATAAAACATAATCCTCTGACCATAATAAACAAAGGCAAGATGAGGACTTGTAGTGGGAAACGGATAGAGGTCTGGGTTCCACAACTCCAGATAGAACCTCTGAGTGTGCAGGAAGCTCTCAGTTGAGCTTCATTCATATTCTCAATACCGGCTGGAAATCACCACTGGGAGGCATAGGAAGCATTCCACGTCCAACACATACCAAAGTCATGCTTCTCCAACATCTTTGTCATCTTAGTAAACAGTACCATTATCCAAACCGTGTGTTCATATCTAAACAGAGCCTACTTTGAGTCCTCTCTAACTCTACAATAAACCCCATTGCTACTTCTCACATTAGAAGCCAAACAGAAGCATCACTCTCTATTGCCATGGCTACTATTCAGGTCCAGGTTCCTAGACAACCACAACACATTCAGTAGGTATTCTGGCTTTCTTACTAGTTCTTCCATCCTAAATCCTCTTGACGGAGCTTTCATCTTGATATTTGCAAAATAGTAATCACTTAATATCACATCTCTGCTGAAAACTCTTCAACGGTTTCTTGTCCTTAGAATATGATCCAGAGTCATCAATCATAGCTGCTGGGGTGATGGGAGGTGTGGGGGAGGGTTTGATACTTTAACCTCTCACCCGCCGTGTCTCTTGACTTCATCTTGCGACACCCTCTCCTAGCATGACTCAGAACTTTAGAACATGCTGTTCCTGTGCCTGGAATGCTTTCTCCTACTATCATGGTGTGCTTAGGTCCCTTGTTGTTCAGGTTGCAGGGCCTATTTTCCCTGATGCCTACTTGGAAGTATCCTTTCCATTCCACCCCAAGCATTCTCCAACAATTCATCCTATTCCACGTTATAGCATTTTACAGAACCTATCTCCACCCAGAATTAACTTTCTCATAATTTGTTTATTATTTATTGTGTGTCTCTCCTAAATTTCAAATTTTATGAGAATGTTGAAGCAATCTTTCTTTAGTGCTGAATACCCACAAACAATAAAACTCAACAGCAGTCTCCCGATAAATGTTTGTTTGATGAATTTACTGAATGGATTCCATTTCACCAATGCAGGATTCTATTTCATAGATGGTAAAATGGAGATAATAATACCTGTGCCACAGAGCTCCCCAGAGAATTAAATAAAATAATATAATTTATAGTGCAAGCAAAAGTTAATTCCCCAGGGCATTACCCATAATAGACACTCATTAATCATGGTTGTTAATGTACACTGTTAATATTAAAATATCAGTTAGCAAATAAAAACTGTTTCTGACTGGTTACTGGATTTCAGTTTCCCAATTCTTAAATCATGTCTTCATACATAAGTCAGCAACTTCTAAAGAGTGATAATAAAAATATAAAACTGATAAATAACATAACCCTACTTATATTGCTTGGGGTGAGACTGGTAAGTTTTAGCAATTTAGCATTATTCACTTTGGCATAATCTTCTGAGCCAAGCTATCTTTACGATATGTCAATAACCATGACTCAGACCAGGAAGGCAGTTACAGAACATTTTAAGAATGATTTCAGACTTCACAGTATTTTTTTTTTCCCTGTCACCAGGTGAAATGCTCCCTTAGAAATAAAACTGCTAACTTCTTAGGAGTGTTTTTTTTTCTGGTTGTGCAAACATTTTGTCCTTCTTTGATTTTTACACAGCCATGCCCTTTCCCCTGTGGTTGTTTCTTTGTTTTTGTGTGTCAGTGATAACGAACGCTGGTCAGAGGGTGTACAGATGTATACCATATATCACATCTACCAACGGTAATTCAATATGGCAAAAATTGAAGCTTTCTAATGACTTTCATCTATAAAAATTACATAAGACAAGTTCAAAATGAATCTGAATCTTCATAGACTAATTGGAATTCAAGTCCTAATTATGAATTAAAATGTCTTAATACCTGTGACAAAGTACAAAGACATCTGTATTAGGAAACAATCACGAGATCTCTATTTTTCTGATGATTTCAGATTGTGATTTCCCAACCTTTCTTGCCAAAACTAATATTTTTATACGATAAACGCTAGAATAAAATTGTCAACATGAAAGGTAAAACTTCTGCTAACTGCATAAACTGCTTGCCAAGACACCAACACATCTTGTATGGTGTCTGTCCAGGAGTAGCCTGGTATTGCTGAGGAATTTTTACAGCACCTGCGGGAAGCACCAAGACACACCAGTGCACCTTTTGCCTCCCAGAAATTTACTCTTCCAATACTTTCTCTCACAATGGTAGTTACTGTCAATCTTGCTCTCACATAAGCTTTTTAAACTCCAAGAGGGCAGATCAGTGTCTTGTTCAACTCTTTTCCAATCAATAAGTTTGCTAGAGCCCTAAAATACAAGTCAAACAATAGTGCCCCTTGTCAAGAAAATATATGGAAAAGAAAACCCAAACCTTTTCTCTTATGATAATTTATCCCTGGTCAAATAAAGTAAATTTACTACAAATATAATTAGGCTGGCGCCACGGCTCACTAGGCTAATCCTCCACCTTGCAGCGCCGGCACACTGGGTTCTAGTCCCGGTCGGGGCGCTGGATTCTGTCCTGGTTGCCCCTCTTCCAGGCCAGCAATCTGCTGTGGCCAGGGAGTGCAGTGGAGGATGGCCCAAGTCCTTGGGCCCTGCACCTCATAGGAGACCAGGATAAGTACCTGGCTCCTGCCATTGGATCAGCGTGGTACGCCAGCCGCAGCGCGCCGGCTGTGGCGGCCATTGGAAGGTGAACCAACGGCAAGGAAGACCTTTTTCTCTGTCTCTCTCTCTCACTGTCCACTCTGCCTGTCAAAAACAAAACAAAACAACAACAACAACAACAACAAAAAACAAATATAATTCAAAGGACACAAATGCTTAGTACAAAAACGTTTCTTTAAAAAACATACAAACACACACAATTTCCTTAACCTATACCTGATCATCCAGTGGTAACTCACAGAAGGCAGGAATATATTTAGCCCATTCCACCAGAACTAAGAGCTGCTGCTTCATAGACTCACAAACATCACCAATACCTGCAATTTTCTTAACATTTATGTCAGTGCTTGCCCCTGGGCTGGGGACTGAGATCTAGGGGTAAGAAGAACATAATATTAATTCGTCATCTAAGATAATACATGGAAAATCTCTTTTTTATTCCTATGGCTATGATAAGAAAACACAGCTGAAGCAGGCATTTGCATTTTCACAGTGTTTTGAATCATACTAAAATATGACTTTTAGCTGAGAAATAGCATACTTTTCAACTTAGAAATTAAGGTGAAAACATTCAATATGCAGCTTCATGCTCTGGGAGCAGTATCTTGTTTTCTGGTCAAGTTTGCAAATAAATTTACCACAACTTCTGGGGAATTTCCTAATTCAAAATGGTTTCTATATGCAATAGGCTTTATGGCTCTGTTTTTCATTAAAAAATGGAATTTCCATTAAGGAAGTACACTTTTAGTGTGCTGAAGTTTGTGAGGAAAATATTTGCAGCTTATAAAATTTGCTCAACTAGGAAGAAAAGTTTTAGACAGGAAATCAGAACTACTGAGTTTAGTTGCATGACAAGGAAGAGCATCAGAATAAAATCAAGAAACCAACTGTTGACTCAGCAATGCTGAAGAGATTAACACACAAGGATAAATTTTTAAAACTATAATTATGAGATCTGCAAAACTATAAATGGTGCTTAAAAAACTTCTCTGCTACTCTACTTAAAAGTTTTTATAAATTTAATTTTTGAAGATGTGTGTGTGTATGTGTGTGTGTTGAGTGTGTGTGTGTTTATGTGTATCTGTATATTTTCCCACAACTCCCTTCTAAGTCATTCTCTAAATGGTGCCAAAGTCTTTTATAAAGTTGGTCATCAAAAAATTTCAAGCTGACAAAGGTGATGTTAACCTCATCATATGATGCCTTGGTTTTTAAAAATGAAAGTCATATCGACTCTGTAGAATCTGATTAACTACCTAGCTGCTTCACAATTGACTTTGTAATAGAAAAATATCATTGGCATTTCTAATGGGGCAAGGCTAAAATAAACGGCTTTCAGTGAATTTCTTTGTCTCCTGTTTGAATATATAATGAATGACTTACTTTTTAAACTTTAAAACTGATATTCTAGAAAAAACTAAAGTAAAAGATCACTTTTTCTCATGTTTTCTGAATTTTGGCACTTCATTAAAAAAAATCTATTTCCAAAGCAGGTATCAAGGTGACTTGAAATGACTATAAGTCATTTTCAAGGAAAGAAACCTTGATGACATGTCTTAACCCAACTGTCTGAAGGTCATGGTCTCTGATTTTACAGATTCAACCCATAAAATAAAATAACACCCCCAGGGCATCATGCAGGGCCTTTTTTCATCAACATAGTTTTTATTCTCAAGGAATTTTAGACTGAAATGCTCTTGAATTTTCCACTTAAAAATAGGATCTTGTCTCAAAAAAGTCAAAATTAAACCAGCTGCCCATTAACTCTCTCAAACAAAAAACTCTCGAATTTGTGTCGATGTGATTTATTCTAGTAACGAGTACCCTTGAATGAACCTAGATGAGTTCAGCTTTATTCCTAAACATAACACAGGGCTGGATGCCAGAGAGCAGCAGGTACCTGGCGAGAACGAACTTCAGCTTGTGCCAGGGTGTTAATGGAGGGAATGTTGCTGCCATCAAATGTACTTCTTCTGGTGCTTATTCTGTCGCGTTCATTTTGTACAGCTAAGGAAGAAAATGCCAGCATTTATTGGTCAGTTCTCTTTCATCTACCTCAGGTTACACACTTTGGAGTAAAAAAAAAAGTACAAAAAGTTAAGGAAGACTCTAGAACACGTTCATGGGGAAACAAGACTGACAATATCTTCATTCTGTGCCAGTTAGAGCTCTTACAATGCCACTGGTTGATACTTTGTGATGGCACACACACAGGCAGCACACCTGGCTGATGGTTCTGCCACACTCTGTGTTCAACCAAATGGTCTTCTCTTCACTCCAGGTTACTAAAACTGTAAGATAACTAGAAGCAAAGTATCGCCTATGCGATTGACCAGGTCAAAGATAAGAGTGTATTCACAGTTGGAAGGTGAGTCATAGATTTTGAAACCTGGATTTTCTTTTTCCTATAAAACCCTACCAAAACTGGAAAGTACATTTGTCTTACCTAAGGTGATTGTAAGATTGCAGTCTTATGATCTCTTAGGAAGCACTGTCCCTGGGAGAGTTTAGAAGCATTAATAATAATACTAATAATATAATAATAATAATAAAAGTTGCAGCTGTTTAAGGTCATTCTGAGAAGACTGAGATTTGAGGATCAGCATTTTGGACAGGTGAAGAAATCTTACAAAATATTTAAAAGTTTCTAAAACAGCATTATTGTGGAAGGCAAAGAATGAATAACATATATCTCCAAATCCCTTACTAAAAGCTATATTCTTAAACATTAAAAGTGAGAAAGAGTATGTTAACTACTTTCTTGTCATATAAAGAGTACATTGAGTCAGATGTTAAAGTTGTATTTTAAAACTTAGAAGGTAAAATTATCTTTTATTAATCAATGAAAAGGAAAACAAGATGTGGATACTCTAACTTATTTACATTAGTACTCTAATCTGTTCTGCTGAAAAGAAGACACATTAAACTAATAGATTTTTTTCTGCAGTTATTATTTTTAGTAAAGAAATACACCAATGCTTTTTTCTGAAATTTTATACTCTTACAAGGCATTCTTTTTTTTAAAAGATTTATTTACTTATTTGAAAGACAGAGTTACAGAAGCAGAGAGAGAGACAGAGACAGAGACAAACAGAGATAGAGACAGAGGTCTTCCATCCACTGGTTCACTCTCTAAATGGCTGGAATGGCCCAAGTTGGGCTGATCTGAAGCCAGAATCCTAGAGCTTCCTCCAGGTCTACCACATGGATGCAGCGGCCCAAAAACTTGGGCCATCTTCTACAGCTATCCCAGGCCACAGCAGAGGGCTGGATAGGAAGTGGAGCAGCGTGGACACAAATCAGCACCCACATGGGATGCCAGCACTGCTATACCTTAGTGCCAACCCCTGAAATCCAGCAATTCCCATGCCGAAATCTAGGGAGAGACCCAGAATTGCTGGCCATCAACTGCATTAAGACTTGTGTCTTTAAGATGAAGTGAATGGTCTTTAAGTTGGAGTGAATCATTAATATTTTATTTTAAAGTCATACTTATTGATAGCTTGCACTTTTGTTTTAACAGAAATTTTAGTGATTTACAACTTAAACTGATTCATTTGGAAACGCATCTATAGAAATTAAAAATCAACATGTTATCTTTGCTTTTATGAATTAATGTACATGATCAGACATTAGAAAGAGATTAAGACATTGTCAACATTGGTAATCCTCTTATTTTTATCAATGTAATTTAATGTTTATATGTTTAATCAATCTTGATACTGTTATTACTAAAAAGAAGAGAAATATATCAACTTTGAAACTCAAATGTTACTCTGTATTATCTTTAGAAAAATTATTGCATTATTTCTAAAGACATACTTATTTATTTGAAAGGCAGAGTAACAAAGTAAGAGGGAGAGAGAGATCTTTCATCCATTGGTTCATTCCCAAAGTGGCTGCAGTGGCCAGGGATGGGCCAGGCTGAAGCCAGGAGCAGGAACTTCTGGCTCTCGCACATGGGTACAGGGGCCCAAACACATGGGCCTTCCTCCATTACTTTCTCAGCCTCATTATCAGGAAGCTGGATTGGAAATGAAGCAGCTAGAACTGGATCTGGCACCCATGTAGGATGCCTGTACTGTAGGCAGCAGCGGAACCTGCTATGCCAAGACACCAGCCCCACATTATTTCATAAAAAATTATAACTTCACTAGTTCTGACATAATTTCATTTTATAATTATAAACTCATAAAGGAAATATATGCGCATGATTTACTTGCAATTTTAGGGTAAAAATGAAGTTCAAGTGAAGATGGATGAAAACAATTTAAAAGCATGTCATTAACTCTATAAGCTACCAAATGGATATTTTTATATTAGAAATGCCATTTTTGGAATGAAAAAGTATTTTTTGTAATTTTACAGACTTTTTTTGCCAGCCTTTTTGAGATTAACAACCTTAGCAAAACCATTGGAATGTTTGTATTTTTAGCATATTGAAGGACAAAGAAATAAACTAGCTATATTTCAGTTGGATTTGGTATATTTTTATACTTCTGTAGTATCATGATTTAAATTGAATTTTTAACTTTGTAAACTAGTTGTGCAAAACCACTAAATATGATATGTACAGGGATACAGCAAAACTAATAGGTATCAAATATTATAGCTGCTGGACCCTGCCAAAGATTTAGAATGTGTTCAACATGTTTATTTGTAAATTAACCATTTTTAGAATGTAGAAGAACATACTCAGAGTTTTTAATATTTCAAAATGGAATTAGCACACATTAAATTAGTGCACTTAGTTGAGCTGATTATATTCAATAGAATAACAACTCTCTAAGGGAATGTGATTTTTTCTATTATGCTCACTACTGAAACCTCAGTACCTAGCTCAGCATCTGGAAAGTAGCAGTGCTCAATAAACATTTGTTAATTGAATTAATGCTTGAAAAATAGAGCTAGTATTCATGAAACAAAGATATTAAATTGTTGTGAATATAAAATGTGTTTAAAAACACACGCATACTGGGGCCAGCACTGTGGCGCAATGGGTTAACACACTGGCCTGACGCGCCGGCATATCATATGGGCACCTGTTCAAGACCGGGCTGCTCCACATCCGATCCAGCTCCCTGCGATGGCCTGGGAAAGCAGTATAAGATGGCCCAGGTCCTTGGGCCCCTGCACCTGAATGGGAAACCTGGAAGAAGCTCCTGGCTCCTGGTTTCAGATCGGCGCAGCTCCGGATGTTGCGGCCAATTGGGGAGTGAACCAGCAGATGGAAGACCACTCTCATTCTCTGCCTCTGCTCTCTCCGTGTAGCTCTGACTTTCAAATAATAAATAAAATAAATCTTTAAAAAGAAACACATGCATAAAGTGTTAGTCCAATAGATTATATTATTAATCTTTTGACAGGACACTGGAATGGTGTTTAAGACTAATTATATAGCCAGGAATAGCACAAAGGTGGAGAGAATCGTGTCTCTATGGAGTGGTCACCCCACACACTAGCTGGACACTTTTGAGCTAAATTTTTTTTTTTGACAGGCAGAGTTAGACAGTGAGAGAGAGAGACAGAGGGAAAGGTCTTCCTTCTGTTGGTTCACCCCCCAAATGTCCGCTATGGCTTGCATGCTGTGCCGATCCGAAGCCAGGAGCCAGGTGAATCTCCTGGTCTCCCATGAGGGTGCAGGGCCCAAGCACTTGGGCCATCCTCCATTGCCTTCCGGGACCACAGCAGAGAGCTGGACTGGAAGAGGAGCAACCAGGACAGAATCCGGCGCCCCAGCAGGGACTAGAACCCGGGGTGCTGAGACCTCGGGTGAAGAATTAGCCAAGTGAGCTGCAACGCCGGCCTGAGCTAAATTCTTTAACACAAGGAGCCAAATATTCTCTCATTAATACACTGAGGAAAATCAGAACTCATGTAAAAAGATTATTATGTTTAATTAGTATGTGTGTATATCAATAATATTCTCATCATCATTATTACTATATTACCTTCTTTTTTCATTCCTGCTCTAAAACATTTTCTTAATCGACAATATCTACATTGATTCCTTTTGTCCTTATCAACAACGCATTGCCGACTGAACCTATAACATCAAACAAAGATATATTAGTTTGCAGAAAATTAGCATTTATCAAAAAGCAAATAAACAGACAAATGGTCTTTAAGTAATAGTCAAATATGGCTCAATAGGAAGAATGATCTGTATGTACATGGAAATATAAGCTTGACGTCTCAGGCAATCTTATAATGAGATTAAAAATGAATGAACTCTAATTTTTGGATAGTATACATGATCATTTCTACCATGAGTCATGAAAACAAAATTTAAATTCTAGGTGCTTACTGTAAATAGTTTCACAATGGCCTGGATTACAGATCAGAACTTCAGTCCATTGCTTTGTCTCTTTTTCAATATTTTTTTTATTAATTTTAAACATTTAAAATATATTTCAGAATTTGTTTAAGAGACAGAAAATAAAACAGATATCTAGGGCGAGAGCTCCCATCCACAGATTCACTCCCCATAGACTTCGAAGGCAGGTGAGCCAAAAGTAGAGCTGGGAACAGGGCAATGTGGGTGACAGGAGCCTAATTACTTGAGACCTCAGTGTAGCCAGGAAGCTGGAGCCATAAGCTAGAGGCAGGTATCAAACCCATGTAGGACATGGGTGTCCCAACTACCAG
Source organism: Oryctolagus cuniculus (assembly GCF_964237555.1). Classification (NCBI taxonomy): domain Eukaryota; kingdom Metazoa; phylum Chordata; class Mammalia; order Lagomorpha; family Leporidae; genus Oryctolagus; species Oryctolagus cuniculus. Next base: position 101,162,868 of record NC_091437.1, on the reverse strand, counting down.
CCCAAGCACCAGATCAATTTTAAATGCACACACATCACAGCCAACTGAAGTTCACTTTAAATCTCAAATTATGTATCGAGGACATTGAGAACAGCACTGTGACAACAGTCCCTACACAATGATGTACTCCATACCCATTAGAAAGATTGTAATTGAAAACAAAACAGAAAATACAAATATTGATGAGAATGTGGAAAAACTGGAACTCTCACACAATGCTAGTTAGATTATTAAATAATGAAGCTATTTTGGAAAAATGTTTGGCAGTATCTTAAAAATCTAAGCCCAGCCATTCCATGCTAGACATAAAGTCAAGGGAAATAAAACATATGAAGGTTCTTCAAAATGTTCAGAGAAAATGTATGTTGTGAAAAAAGATATGTTTGAATTTCAAAATTCTTGAGCAAAAATAAACTTTTTTGAATTAGATTTTTTCCACAAACTTTTTCAAGTACCCTCATATTTCCATGCACACACACACAAAAGCCTATACACAAGCGTCCATAGCATCAGTCACAAATAGCCAAAAAGTGGAGACAATCCAACTGCCCATCAATGAAGAATATCAAAATGAGGTATGCCCACACAAAAGAATATTATTATTTGTCAATAAACAGGAATGAGGTACTGATACATGCTACAATGTGGATGAACCATGAGAACATTCATCTGTTCTAAATTAAAGGAGTTAGTCCTCAAAGGAGTCCTCAACGGCCACATAGTGCATGGCCAGCTAGAAGAGACAAATCTATAGAATCACAAAGTAGATTGGAAGTGTGGGAGAGAACTGGGGGAAAGGGTATGAGGAGTGACTGCTAAAGACTAGTTCAAAGGTTGATGAAAATGTTTCAAATTGATGTAATGATAGTTCACAATTTGTGAATACACTAAGAAAGCTGAATTGTATACTTAAACAAATATACTCTCCCAAGTCTACCATTCACTGTTGATAGAACTCAGAGATGTTAAACAAGGTTAATTTGCAATTGTACAGGAAGGAGTAGGACTTGCCAAAAAATATTGTTGTGTGACTGTACTTTACAGATTTCAGAGCAAATATTAATCATATAGTAAGCAATGACATTTCTTTAAAATTATAACATAAAATGATCCCTTTGTATTAGTATGTCCCTGATCATTTGTAATTTATCATTAATAATGAAAATAAAAGAATATATTTTGTGAGCCATAGAAGAATATAGTTCCTCTGAAAAATATGAAGGGCCACTTAAAATTGAGTAAGAAGTAAAACTTACTGCAAATGAACTGAGCAACAACAGAGATGTGTTTTCTGGGTGAAGAAAAAGCATTGTTTGTTTAGAAATGCATGGCTAAGGAGACCAGAAAATACTAAGTAGATATTTGAAGATATCTGAAAGTTATATATTGTTTATTACACTAGAAAAAAAGAAATAGCACCATGCTGTAAGTTAACTTCTTCCCAAATGTCCAACTTGCTCTTAAAACAACTTAACAATTATATACATCCCTTTCAAAGATAAAATTTTCTGTTAAAATACATAATTTTTGTTAATAGTTCATATTCATTCTAGATGTATTCTGCATCCAAGAACTGATCAAATTGCAATATCTAAATCTAAAGTGTTATGATGTTGACTTGATATCATTAACAATAAAAACAGCCTACTAGAAATGTGTGGCACATATAGTTAAATGAGCTTTAAATAAAACATTTACATTTAAGGGCAAGAAAATGTTACATTAAAAATACATTTCAAACTGCAGGAGTCAAAAATTCACTTTTACTTGTTGACATCTTCAAGCTACCAAAATCACCTGCAGTTTTATAATTTTGTTTTACAAGATCCAGGATGTAATTACACTGAAAGGAAAGCCAATATACATAAAAATACACACACTGAGAAACCATTTAAATAAAGATTTTGAAATGTTTAGTGGTGTATGAACATGTGGTAAAACAATAAACACAAGGAAAAGATCGCCACCAAATTTCAGATAATAGTTACTTCTGGGAGAGAGAGGACAAAGAGAAAGTGACAGGGGAGGTGTCTAGTAGAAGCATCAGCTGTACTGACCTAACCGGGTAGTACACACATGAAATTTTTTACACGTACATATGCCTTTCATAAGTCTTAATGTTTCATAAAAGTGAACTACCTGTGTGAATGCATTGCGCATATATACCCGTGCATTTTTACCTTTATTGTGGCTTAGAGGTTTTGTTTATGAGTTATAGATATATGAAAGCTCTGAATTTTCTGCTGTTACCTCCTGCATGCCATTTTCCAACACATCTAAAGATTACTTTCCTAAAAGGCGCATTTCAGGTACCTGCAGGAATACACGTGACTCTTGCGTATGCTGCGTCTGAAGAAGCCCTTGCACCCATCACAGCTCGATGCCCCGTAATGTTTTCCTGTTGCTCTGTCTCCACATATAGCACATAAACAGTTGACGCCATTGTCTGTGGTATTCATACTTGTTGTCTCTGGGGCAGAACTATCTGTTGCAAAAAAAAAAAAAAAACAACAACAAAAAAAAACAAAGGAGTTTAGAGTGAGTACTGAGTATTTCTTTCATTTTTTTAAAAAAAGTATTTATTTATTTATTTAAAAGGTAGCATTACACAGAGAGGGAGGGAGAGAGGGAGAAAGAGAGAGAGAGCGAACGAGCGAGCACACTTCCATCTGCTGGTTCATTCCCCAGCTGGCCACAAGGGCCTGGACTGGGAGCCAGGAGCTTCTTTCAGGTCTCCCACATGGGTGGAAGGGGCCCAGTGAATTAGACCTTCTTCCACTGCTTTCCCAGGCACATTAGTGGAGAGCTGGCTGGATAGGAGGAGCAGCTGGGACTTGAACCAGCGCTCATATGGCATGTTGGTGTCACAGGTGGCTGTTTTACCTGCTTTTACACCACAACGCAGGCCCCCAAGTGCTTCTTGATTAAATTGTCCTTTCGATTACCCACAGGCTCACAAGAATCCATTCTTTGGCTTCTTGGAGTCCTTTCCTTTTTCATCACTAGTCGTCCATTCCAAACACCTGAATCCCATTTCTGTTCATTACATTTCAGGATACCATAAGGCTCAGTCCCCAGCTAAACTCTTTCCCAAAGAAAGCTCATCCAGTCTTATGACATTAAACATCGTCTGTAGAATGAAAAGTCCTCAAATTGTATATTTTGTTCTAGTCTATCTTCCAGATGTCAGTCTGAAATGCCTAAGTATCTATTTTGAAGCACATGTAAGACTCATAAATTAATGTATCAAAAACAGAACTGTGATTTTTTTTTAACCTATAACTTGTCTTCTTTTCAGACATTCCTATGTCAGTCCATGGCTTCATGCTGCACTATAGTCAGTAACCTGGGACTCTTTCTCAAATTATCTCCTTACCTTTATATATAATCCATTAATTAAGTACATATTTAACATACAAATGTAATCTATCACTTTTTACCCTTTCACTATGGCCAACCTTATTCAATCAAACACCATCTTACCTTGGCTTATTGCAACAGTTTCCTATCTAATTTCTCTACTTGCACCCTTGCTCTTCCAGTGTTTGTTTATTATATCAATGCCACCAAAGTGATCTGGGTATAACAGATTTATATCCTATCACCATTCTGTGTCCAAGCCAGCCATAACTTGTCACTAGATACAGAATAAAGCCTTAGCACTTTACCATGGCCCATAAAGTCCTGTGGGATGAAGTCCCTGCCTGCCCCACCCCCTGCTCACAGATCTGTTACCACTTTTCATCCTGTTCACCACTCTCTAGAAATATTGCCTTTTTCTTTTCTTCTTTGAAGCCTCTTTACAGCTTGAACCTTTTGCACTTCTTGCCTCAACTGCCTGGAAGGAAAGTTATTTTCCTAGATTTCCTTGAGTTAGTGTCAGATTTCTGCTCAAACCACATTTTGTGGGAAATCTTCTCTTAAAACACTTCTAAAAGAGTCACCGCTAATCTGCCCTTAAAGTACTACCTAGAACCTTACTTATTTTTTAATAGCAACTTCATTGCCCAAAATATATTATGTATTGGTTACTCATTTTTTACTCATCTTTACACATAGAATATTAATATTATGATATCAATGTATGTCTTATTCATTCCTTTGTTTTCCAACTTTTAGAGCTGTACTCAGCATAAATAGGCATCAAATACATGTTTCCAAGGAAGAGGCATTTAAAATACACTCAGATATTTTTACTAAGTAAACATTTCTTAATTGAGTTGATGTTGACATCTTAAAAATCCATATATACTCAAAATATATTGACTAAATATATGAAAATTTTAATTTATCAATTGTATAATATGAATTATTATATTTGTAATATAAAAAAGAATAAAAACACAGATTGTCATGTCCCAATTACATTCAGTGACATTACATATATTCTACTTCCTAATACCTCTGAGTAATCAAATATTGTCATACATAATTTCATAAACTTGGAACAAACTTTAATGAGAATACACTTAGAGTTAACTGGGTGACATTAGAGAATTTAAATGTTAAGAATTTTTTGGATAATATCAACAAAATAGATATTAGCAATATGGAAGTTAGAAGTGTTCGGAATTGGTTGAATTCTGGTAAATATAGGAACATATGAAAAGGTCGGCTTTAATGCTATACTTACATGTAATTATCAACATTATTCTATGCAAACAAATTAGATAGCACTTTGGAAATGGCCAAACAACTTAGCTATTATAATGTATTTGGTAAATATTTAAGGAAAATCTGTCCCAACGATTTAGCCGTTAACTTCTAGAGCCTTTGTTTTTGTTAAGTAATGATTCTATTGTGGCAAATATTCTGTTAAATATATCTAAATGATTTTTTCACACACACAGTAACATTCTTTACACAATCGATTCATTTTAATTCTATCTGTGCTAAAATTTCAGATTTCATTTTTGACAATTTTTAAAAACATCCCCCACCAATAAATTATTGCTTATTGGAACTATAACTAGAATACCAGTTACACAAATTGTTCGGCATGGTAGAATATAAGATATCCTAAGACTAAGATGTATTCTCAGTCTTGAACTAAACACATACACACATTCACAGAGAAACTTTCCAAAGTACACATAATTACTAGATGTTAGGAGTTCTAACAATTATAACTTATCTTGGACAAGACTTTTACTTGGAATTCTTTAAGTCTGTAGTGAAATGTATTACATAAAGACACGAACCCTAAACAAGTCATGTCTTATTTAAAGTTAAACTGTTACAGTAGATAAATACCAAAAGCTCTGTGCAGCTAAACATTAGCTTGTCAAGTGAGGTTATAATATAAACCTTTACTTCCTTTCATATTGGTGTTCAATGCAAAAACTTGATAGTAATTTTAAATGCAATTTCTCATCAGCAGTAACTGAGAACTGAAATAATGGAAGGAAGAGGCAATCAGTAAAACTTCCCAGTGTTTTAAGGAAATTTTGTTCTATAAGTCATTTTAAATATTGTATAGAAAATATATTTTCACAGCCAATCTGCCAATATTACTTATTACTATGATTTACAGCAAATAAAATAACTGCTGAAACTACTCTTTTCACCTTTCTAACTGGCTCATGACAGAATTCTGAGGTTACTTTATTACATAAAACCAGACTTTTTCTACCTCTAATATAAAAAAGCCATAGTATTATTAATTTCAGTTTTATTATGAAGTAAAAAGCTCAGATTTGTGGCCTTAAAAAAGCAAACCTTAATACTCTAGCAATAAAATGTAGAGCCACCACCTCAGGAAACTCAACTTTACATCTCCCATTATGCTTACCTTTTCTTTATGCTTATAAGCAAATGAGAACTCACCATTTGAATTGTATAGAATCTGCATAGTTTCAAACTCCAAAGTTGTGTAAGTTGGGTCCAAAACTTCACTGTAATTTGCCATGTCCATGTCCAGTATTGGTTCCGATACCCTCATCATTGATTTAGAAACACACATACAAGTGGCACCACAAGCCCAGAGTGTGTGATGACTGTTTTTGCTTTCAATCTGTGAGTGATAATTCCAAGTTAACTGTAACTGAGTGACTTAAGTGCTGCAGTGGGAGGGGCTGTAAAACTGTAACCTCCTTCAGCAAACCATATTCTGCTTATTTCTTCTTCTTTTATGGCATACGAAAGCAATTCCTTGTGATAATCTTGGAAGGCTTCATGGAATCACCTTATCTGAAGTGCTTAGTAGACTAATACGATTTCCTAAATAGATTTCCAGTAGACAATAAATGATATCTCTAAGACAAGGATTAAAACTAGAAATGAGGATCTCTCAGGGTATAAACTGTAATTATAATGTGAGGCATCCTAGTTAAGGGCTCAAAACCACACATGCCATATCTTCTGGAAGATGGAACTTGGTGTCTTGTCATAAATTTGATAATTTGAGACTATAAGTTAACACCTAACAGGCTGGGTAAGCACTGCACAGTTTCAAGTTTTCTTCGAATACATTGACACAAAAGAAGTTTGGAATTTGGAATTTGGAATTTAGAATTGACAAAAACTTATAAGAGTCCAGAAGCATCTTGAGTATAACTCTTTCTTATTATCAACCTTTTCTTATTATCTTTAGCTATCAGTTGATGTGTTTGTGTCCCATCTGTGTCAAGTTAATTTTCCCAAGACAGAACCAGTATAGTGGCTAGTATATTTTAGATACAAGTTTATTATTGTTAAACAAATAAGGTTTTATTCCTTTTGACTTCTGATGCTTATTCCATGATAAGCACTAAACTTAAGTATATTTACCCTTAAAATGTGTGGCCATACATGTTCCCATCAGCTACCTTTATTTATATAGCACAGTATGTCTTTTTGTGTGCATATGTGAAAATGGGGCATTTCAGAGTTTGGGTAATATCGAGATGACAGTATTTGATGGGTATATTTTACTACTGACAATGTGTTTATTCATTTTATCTTCCAAGAAAGAATTACAGCCCCATTCACAGCAAAATAGTATTTCTTAATCAGTTCAATTTCTTTTTTAAAAAAGAGTTATATATTTATTTGAAAGACAGAGTTACACAGAGAGAGGTAGAGACAGAGAGAGTGGTCTTCCATCCGCTGGTCCACTCCCCAGATGGCCGCAATGGCTGGAGCTGCGCTGATCAGAAGCCAGGAGCTTCTTCCAGGTTTCACAAATGGGTGCAGGGGCCCAGAAACCTGGGCCATCTTCTACTGCTATCCTAGCCCACAGCAGAGAGCTGGATTGGAAGAGGGGCAGCGGGCTTCAGGCCAGGACATTAACCCATTGCGCCACAGTGCCGGCCCCCAGTTCAACTTCTTAATACCATAAACCTGTGAATGGTCTGTCTTAGAAATTGCTGACTTCATCATCTGGAAAAGCTAGCCTCTTCTGTGCAAAACCATGTGTAAAGAAAATAGCAGTTGGGGCTGGTGCTGTGGCGCAGTAGGTTAATCCTCCACCTACAGTGCCAGCATCCCATATGGACACCAGTTCAAGTCCCGGCTGCTCCACTTCCAATCCAGCTCTCTGCTATGGCCTGGGAAAGCAGTAGAAGAAGGTCCAAGTGCTTGGGCCCCTGCACCCTCATGGGAGACCTGAAGGAGGCTCCTAGCTCCTGGCTTCGGATCAACTCAGCTCCAGCCACTGAGGCCATTTGGGGAGTGAACCAACGGATGGAAGACCTTTCTCTCTGTCTCTCCCTCTCACTGTCTGTAACTCCATATCTCAAATAAATAAAATAAAATCTTCACAAAAAAGCAAAAAATAAAAAATAGCAGCAAGTCATTTAACAATATGATTCATTAAATCAAACACTGATCATTGGAATGCATTCTGTATGTCCTTAATTGTGAGGTTAATATTTTGAGATAATTTTAGGAACTGGTTTTCTTTAATGAAGGCTACCCATCTTACTCAGTTTTGGGGCAGTAGACAGTACAAATCCTGTGGCTTTCATTTGCAAGAAGTGGTTCTCATTTATCATAAAGCAATGAAGGGGTGAATTGTGCTGAGCCCCTGTTCTTTATCTGTGTGGCAACTAATCAATACTTAGGGATGTCACTAACTGGAGTGACCCAACAGAAAGAAAATAAGAAAAAGATACGGAACCTCTCACTTACAGGACTGCACAACACCAAAAGAAATCTGGACTCAGCTCAGGAGAACCATGTTGTCACAGTTTGTCATTCGCCCCTGTCTGTTCCCATGGCAGTTCAGGGCATGTGACTCTAAGTTAGAAGGGGCTATGCATAAATCTCAGCACAGTTCTCCAAGTGGCCATGAATGTTTAATCTGAGCTGAATCCTCAAGATGGGACTTACTGTGAAAATTCTTTTTTCATTTTATAAAGTAAGAACTTGAGGATTTCCAGAGGATAGAACAGAGCTGAAGAGCAGGTCTGTCTCTATTAGTGGACAGTTTTGTCCTCTTAATGATTTTCAGATGTGAAAACAGTGATAGAACTGTCAGCCTCAATCTGGCAAAGGGGGATTTCCTGTAACTTTTATTCTGAGAGAGAGTACAAACTGCAGTAGATGTGCTCTTCTCTTAAATTCTAGGACTTGTAATTTATTGACCTGATTAAGCAAATGAAATTAAAACAGAATCATGAAAATGATATATCTATATTTATAGTGTTTTGACTTAAATGGATATAAATGCTACTATTTTGTTTTGAGAATAAACAGAATTGAGTACAAATCCACTGATTAGGATTCTGTACTAATTGTTTCCTTCCTTCCTTCCTTCCTTCCTTCCTTCCTTCCTTCCTCTTTTTCTCTCTTTCCTTCCTTCCTCCCTCCCTCCCTCCCTTCCTTCCTTCTTCCTCTTCCTCTCTCTCTCTTTCTTTCTTCTTTTTCTTTTTCTTGCATAACATTCACGCACTGCCTTTGATTTCCAGTCTTTATTTTAACAGAGGAAATAGCTATCTATAAAACAAGCTGAATGCAGAAGGCTTCTATAATTTTATAGTTCTAAAGATTTTGTGTATTTCAATTGCTTTGCTTTTACCTATATCCAAATTATATCCCTTTTAAAAATGTATTCATTTACTTATCCATTTATTTTTTATTTCTTTGAAAGGCAGACAGACAGTGAGAGCTACAGACAGTCAGACAAACAGAGATCTCTCATTCCATCCACTTGTTTATTTCCCCAAATGTCTGTAATAGCCGGAAGACCTGGCTGGGCTAAAGCCAGGAGCCAGGAACTCAGGCTTTGAGTCTCTCATGTGGTTGGCAGAGACACAACTACTTGATTCATCACCTGCGGCCTCAAAGGGTGCCAACCAGCAGAAAACTGGAGTCGGAAGCAGACCCAGGACTTGAACCCCTGCACTCTCATATGGGATATCAGAGTCCCTACTGGCATCTTCACTGCTATGCCAAATGCCTGCCCCTCCCTTGATTTTATATGTGGGAAAATAAAACTCGTTTAACTCTCATTTCCATTAGATTGTGCAACAGTTAAATTATGAAATAAAATAATAAGAATAAATGATAGTAACATGCCAGGTAACAGGTACAAGTGACTCCAGGTAGGTATATAAAATTGATGAGATATGCCTACTCTGGAAACTAATTGGTATTGCCCACAAAGGAAATTGAGAACCTAAGTTAATCCCAGGAGCTGGCTAAATGGAGACTGGTTATGTTTCTCCGGTATTGATTTTTAACTTAAGATAACTTATATTTATAAATATTTATATTCTTCTTTAGGACCAATCTTTTATGCCTACTTTGAAAACCAGTCAGGGCATATTAATAAATTTATTTTTATTTTATCTAAAATGCAGAGAAAGAGATCTCCCATGAACTGGTTCATTTCTAAATGTCTACAGTGGCTGGGGCTGGGCAAGACCAAAGTCAGAAGCTGAGCACAAAATCTGGGGCTCCCTCATGGTTGGCAGAGACCTAACTACTTGAGGCAGGGTCTGCTCAGTTCTGTGTGCGTCAGCATGACACTGAAATCTGGAGCAGAGTTGAACTCCAAACAGAGCTCTGATATGGGCTACGGACGTCTCCGGCAGCAGCTTCACCTCAGGATACTTTTAATTTGTTTAAAGAGGAGGAGGAGATGATGGAGGACAAGGAAGAAAAGAAAGAGAAAAAGAGAAAGTTACAGAGAAACAATTTTATAGATTTTTAGCTGTGTATCTTAAGCAAAGCAAGTAACACATTCTAGTATCCCTTGTGTTTTTCATGGAATAGTGATTGAAGTTTCGTGATTCTGAAAATGTCCATGATTCACCAGCAGCAAAAATAAAATAAAAAGTTGTAACAAGTACTTCCAATGGGTAAATTCATTAAGAATGTATTATATTAAAAGAGATAGAAAAATGACATGAATTTTATGCTTATGTGATAATAATAAGAATTATCTTTAAATGAATGGGACTTATGCTACTAAACCCTTCCTTTAAAATAAATATATGAGTAATTTTAAGTTTACTTCTATAAGTTTAATTGGGTAAAATATCATAGATACTTGAAAATATAGGGAGTGGATAAGGGGAGGGTTGCGGGTTGGAGGGACGTTATGGGGGGGAAGTCATTGTAATCAATATTCTGTACTTTGGAAATTTATATTCATTAAATAAAAGTTAAAAAAATTATAGGTGATTTCAAAAAAAAAGAAAATATATGAAACAGTAATTTATGAATAGCATTCATTTCCTACAGTAGAAATATATAAATGTAATATATCCAAAAGTACAAACATATATGATAAAGTATCATCTGAAGAGCTCTTGTAGCACAGGGCATTTTGAAGTACCTGTTCCCTAAGGTGAGTAATATAGTACTGTTATTTTCATGATCTCATGTTTTGTGCATGTACTGTTTTAGCCCTACTGAGATCAAATACTCCAGTGAGAATGACAACAGTATTTGCTAATAAAAGGTCAACTTTGAATAGCACAACAAATTATCTTGAAAAGTTTTTCTCTCAGAGCAATGGTTTTATAAACAGGTATGTGAAATATGATATTTAAATTTCTTTAGAGTAACACGAGCTGAAAATAGCATAGCATTTAAAAAAGACAACTCAATTCACAATTGACTGCTCAAGATAATAGCAGAAACATTTCTATCTTATCTGTGAAACTATTAAGACTGTTAAATCGTTCTATATATTTGATTTAATCATTCCTTAAGAGCGTGATTTAGAATAGAAAACAGGCTAATAAAAATCAAGGTTGTTTTCATAAAAGAATTTTCATGGAAATAATCCAGAATGCTGGTATCAATACAAATACATTTAATAGTCAACAAAATTTGCTCTGAACTTATTCATTTGGCATTATTTTTCATTACATAAAGTGCTACATAAGAATCCCAAAAGCACATTTGTAGTGTTTGCTGTTTCCATATCCCACTTTTCAAGTATGAAGATTATACAAATATGATCACTACAAGCCAGGTGAACACGAACAATCCAAATCAGCTCAGCATATTTTTCACTGTAAGCATTAGTGGAGAACTCTACCTGACAAAGTGGCTTATTAATTCATAGCAAGTCACCTTTCATTTTTTTCAAAAAAACCCCAAAACATTGTTTTTCCTCACTGCCTCTGTCCTACCTTAACTATCATTCATCTTTTGAAACAAAAATCTTGTCTTCTTCCTAGTTTTGAGCAACAAAAACAAGAAAATTAAAACAAAAATTAGGCATTTTGAGCTTCAAAGCAAGTCACTATCACCAACAAGGCTTATAGTTGCTTGTAAGGATGCCGTCTATTTTCAAAGACTTCCATAAATCTTCTCAAAAGACTCAGATTATACATAATTTACAGATAAGCAAAAATAATTTTATTTTTACCTTGTTTTTTGATCTAGCAGAGCTATATACAATGATCACAGAATCAAATTAATTCATTAGGATACTTAAACCACAGTCATTCCCATTATTTAAAAAATGTAATTTTGTTATTATTCTTGAAACATAGTTCTTAAAATTGCTCAAAATTTATAAATGCAAATTGAACTTTCAAAGCTTTTCTTATATAATTTTATAATTCCCCTTAAAGAATTACATTAGAGCACATTTCCCAATTTATATTGTTTTTATTGTGTATAAGCCTTATTTCAAAGAATCAATTTTAAGTCTTGATTTTAGTGTTATATCGGATCCACATCTTTTTTCTGATCAATGTAACCAACTCATATCAGTACTAGAGAATGTCATTTGACTGTAAAACCTAAATATATTAGAGAAACATGAGCACCTTATGAAATAACTGAATTACTTTGGAAATGTGCTACTATTCTTTGTAATATTTATGGTTACCTAATCTATTAATATTTAATTTGTTCATTAAGCATTCAGATTATTTTAAATCAGTTATGCAAGTAAATGCAAAGTCCAAAACTAAAGAAGAGTGAAAACTATATTATAATTAAATCAGTTACTGTTATAATGGACAAAATAAAGCTTGTACAGCTGAGAAGTACAGTTTAGAGGTGATATAGGAAATCTGCATATATTAAATCTACCTTCAAGGTCAGTTCCCTTATGATTCAAAACATACTCTCCTTTTCGGAAGATAAGCAGCTGATTAGTACTAAATTATTAACTGGAATATAGATTATACTGGTAAGGGGAAAAAAGTTCAGAACATCTTGGGATTTGACAGTCACTATTTCTGCATCTTATTTTTACAGTAAGTATAATCATTGTTGCCACTGCAAACTCAACAAAACTCGTCAGAATATTGAAGATTATGGTGGTATTCCGATACCAAAGTTGCTGCATTATACAAAATGAAGGGAAGGAAGTTATCAGTTTAGGTCAGTACATTCAAATACGTTCTAAAGAGGTACAATGTTTAAGAAAAATAGCAACAGTTTATTTACACTTCAACGTTTTAAAAAATATACTGTAATGACCATAAACATTAGCTTCAGGATGCCAGACACATGAGTAGATAAATAACGATTACAATTCTTCCATTTAAAATACAATAATAAATTATGTGTAGAGTCATGTGTTGGGAATCAGTTCAGCATTGCTTCTTATACTTTTTTCAGACACCAAGGGAGAACAAAGTTTTAATGTGATATTTAACTTGGATAAAACTTAACTATTACATTTCCATTTAACAATGGTTTAAACCACTACTTGGGATGCCTACAACCCATGTCAGAGTGCCTGGGATTGAAGTCCAGGTCCCCTGTTTTCTATCCAGCTTCCTGCTAATGCACTGGGAGGCAGCAGATTATGACTCAAGTATTTGGATTACTGACATTCATGTGGGAGGCACGGATGGAGTTCCTGTCTCCTGGTTTCTTCAGCCTGGCCCAGCCTTGGCTGTCATGGGCATTTGGTGAGAGAACCAGCAGTTGGAACCTCTCTGTCTTCTCTTTCTCTCTCCATCTCTGTCACCCTGCCTTTTAAAGAAATAAAGGTCTTTTAAAAACACATTTTCAAAACTGCTATGATAAAGTATTTATTTTGGAGTAAAAATGCAGGAATTAAGTGATATTAATAGGAAACATACAAATCTACTATGGATTAAACATCTTAGGTGGGGGTCGGTGCTGTGGCTCAGCGGGTTAACGCCCTGGCCTGAAGGGCCAGCATCCCATATGAGCGCCGGTTCTAGTCCTGGCTGCTCCACTTCCAATCTAGCTCTCCGCTATGGCCTGGGAAAGCAGTGAAAGATGGCCCAAGTCCTTGGGCCCCTGCACCTGCATAGGAGACCAGGAATAAGCTCCTGGCTCCTGGCTTCGGATCGGTGCGGTTCTGGTCATTGCGGCCAATTGGGAAGCGAACCAGCAGATGGAAGACCTTTCTCTCTCTGCCTCTCCTCTCTCTGTGTAACTGTGACTTTCGAATAAATAAATATTTAAAGAAAAATAAACGTCTCGGGTAAGGTGGTACCTTTTGTAACACAGCCACCATCCGTAATTGTTTATTGTCTAATTTACATTAAAAGTCAGTGATTCACAGGTTCTACTGCCCATTAGTATAATCTGGGGAATCTTGAAGACTTCACAGTATCAAAGTTGTGTCAGATACCACTTAGGTCAGAATATCTGGAGGTGGAGAGTATTCAGTATTTTTTTAAACAATTTTTTTACAGATTTATTTATTTGAAAGAGTTACACAGAGAGAGGAAGAGAAAGAGAGAAAGATCCTCTCTCTGCTGGTTCAATCCCCATATAGTCACAACAGCCAGGCTGAAATTAAGAGCCAGGAGTTTCCTCCAGGTCTCTCACGTGGGTAGCAGGGACCCCAGCATTTGGGCCATCCTCTGTTACTCTTCCCAGGCCATTAGCAGGGAGCTGGATTGGAAGAGGAGCAATCAGGACTCAAACCAGTGTCCATATGGGATAGAGTCACAGGTGATGGCTTAACCCACTACACCACAATGCCAGCCACCTTTAAAAATCTTTACATGAGGGCCGGCGCCGCGGCTCACTAGGCTAATCCTCCGCCTAGCGGCGCCGGCACACCGGGTTCTAGTCCCGGTTGGGGCGCCGGATTCTGTCCTGGTTGCCCCTCTTCCAGGCCAGCTCTATGCTGTGGCCAGGGAGTGCAGTGGAGGATGGCCCAGGTGCTTGGGCCCTGCACCCCATGGGAGACCAGGAAAAGCACCTGGCTCTTGGCTCCTGCCATCGGATCAGCGCGGTGCGCCGGCCGCAGCGCGCCGGCCGCGGCGGCCATTGGAGGGTGAACCAATGGCAAAGGAAGACCTTTCTCTCTGTCTCTCTCTCTCTCTCACTGTCCACTCTGCCTGTCAAAAAAAAAAAAAAATCTTTACATGATACCATATACAGTAAAGTCTGAGAACACCTACTTTGAAATGTGACTTCCATGAAGGCAAAGACATTCTACTAGGACATTTCAAAATGTTTGCACAAAAAATGCAATTAAAGGATAAATTTATTGTGCTGCAAAAAAATTTTATAGCAGTCTATTTTTACAAACTTTTTGAAGAGGGTGTGCTTTCTATTCATTGTCATGTCTCTAGTGCCTAGAACATTATCTGTCACATGGTACATACTCTGTGGATAAACTAAGGTTGATTCATTTGTTTGGAAGGGTGACAGAGAGTGTGGGAGATACAAGATTTTCCATTTTCAGGCTTACTCTGTTATCTACTTGCCCACAATAGCTAGAGCTGAGCCAAACTGAATCAAGGAATCTAGTTCAAGTTCACTACTTTTCTTTTCACATGGTATTTCTACATAAACAGAGAAAATCTCTGCTTTTATCAAACTTAGCAACAAATATTCATCCTAATAATGATGATCGTCATGATGACAATGATTTATATCTGTATGAAGAGAGACCTGAACCTACCTTCCTTCCTTCCTCTTTCTTTCTCTTTCTTCCTCCCTCCCTTCCTTCCTTACTCTTGCTTCCTTCTCCTTCCTTCCTTCCTTCTTCCTTCCTTCCTTCCTTCCTTCCTTCCTTCCTTCCTTCCTTCCTTCCTTCCTTCTTCCTTCCTTCCTTTCTCTCTCTCTCTCTCCCTCCCTTCCTCCCTCCCTCCCTCCCTCTCTCTCTCTCTTTTTCTTTCTAGATTTATTTGGGGCCACAGCTGTGGCATACCCTGTATAGCTACCACCTGTGGCACTAGTATTCCTTATGGGTGCTGGTCCAAGTCACAGCTGTTCCACTTCCAATTCAGATTTACAAAATCAATTTAAAGATTTATTTATTAGTTTGAAAGAAAGGCAGAATTACAGAGAGAGAGAGAAAGAGAGACAGAGAAGTAGAAACAGAGAGAGAGTGGTCTTCCATCCTCTGGTTCACTCCCCAGATGGTTGCAATGACCGGAACTGAGCCAATCTGAAGCCAGGATCCAGGAGCTTCTTCCGGATCTCTCATGTGGGTGCAGGGGCCCAAACACTTGAGCTATCCTCCATTGCTCTTCCAGGCACATTAGCAGGGAACTGGTTGGGAAGCAGAACAGCCAGCATGTGAACTGGTGCCGATATGGGATGCTGACATCGCAGGAAATGTCTTTACCCGCTACGCCACAACACCAGCCTGGATCATTGTCTTTTACAGTATGCGTGAAGCTGCATTGAGAAATACTCATATAACTAATGGACAGTATAGTAGAATTCTGAAACAGTGAACATACTGGCTTACAGGTAAACAGAAAGGTATAAGCAGTCCTACTGTTTAGTTCCTGAATGCCTGTCTTAATTTGCACTGCTACTCATTCTTAGGTGTTTTAGTGGAAAGATGAAGATGATGTATGTGTATATAGCATTGCTAGCCAGGACTGATTTAAACCAGAGGTAAAACCCATTCTGATTTTTCATGCAGTCTTTTGCATGCAATTACATATCCATATCATGACACTGATGCTAAGACTTTCCAGAATATGACAGAAATTCTTCTCATTGCCTCATTAATTTCCAATCTAAGAATAAACGTTAGAGGTAATATTTGGGCAGCCTGATTCAGTGTGGTATAAAAACCAAACTCTGGAATGAATAGAAGGTGCCCACAAAAATACTATAGAGAAGGCTTACCAAAATTCAACATTAAATGTGCTTCTAAATAGCAGCCAGCACCATTTCCCTTAACCTAGGAATATTACAAGAGTATGCAACCTCAAGGGGCCCATGTTGTAGCATAGCAGGTTAAGCTGTTGTCATTGACTCCAACATTCCATATGAGCAGCGGTACTAGCTGCTCCACTTCCAATCCTGCTCCCAGCTAATTGCCCTGGTTCCTGGCTTTGGCCAGCCTCATCCCTGGCCCTTGCAGCCATCCGTGGAGTGAACCAGTGAATGAAAGATCTCTCTGCCTCTCACTCTTTCGTAACTCTGACTTTCAAATAAAAAAAAAATCTTTAAAAACAAAAAAGAAGTATGCAATCTAACCAACACTAATCAACATTATCGTTTAGATTCCAGCATACTACTGTACGAGTAAATGAAATAATTAGTATAAAACTTAGATCTGAAAATGATCTTTGGAATATAATCAGCTAGAAATGAAGACACTAGCATTCAATTTCATTATATGTAAAAATTAGCAATATATAAATAAAATTCCCTCAAAATGACAATTGCAATTAACAAATCAGCTCTAGATTGGATTTTATTTACTATTGATGGGTTACAGAAGTTTTAGATGATATGACTCCAAAGTCATTTGCAAATGGTCAAAAAATATGTTAAGAAATATGATAATCTATCTGTACGTAAACATAATACAAAGCCACTATAATAAAAAGTGTTGTTACTACAATCAATAAATAAATCCAAAAGTATCTGGTATATTAAGGAAGTTAATATATTATAAAGGTGGTTACTTCAATTAGGTGTGAAAGAAAAGGACATTTTATCCAAATAATTATTTGGATATTTTTAATCTCCTGGATAAAGGTAAACTGGCTTCATTTACCACACTACATGTAAAACTAAATTCCACATATATTTAGATTTAAAAAATAAAACATAACAATACAAAATTGAATAGAAAATCTGTACCTTTCTTAACAGATAGATCATATCTTGAATAAGGTGTCAAATACTTTAATCTCAATATTCCATAATGTAATTCTATAAATACAAAATACATGTATTGAAATGCAAAACCTGTTGACATGACATCTGGAATTCCAGAATTTTCCATACATCTTACAAGTGCATCTTTTGTTTTATATCAATCTTCTATAGAAGTTGGTACACCTTTTCTATCTGTGCAATATATTTTTCAGCAAAGGAGGATAATTTTCATCTTTTTTTGTGATTTTCCTCTCTTTATTCTTTTTCTTCTAAGATCTTCCATTATTCACGTTAGCTTTCCGTGGAGCTTTGATATCAAATGGTCTTTGTGAGAATGAGATAATTAGGGTCTGAAAAGTACATTGAGCAGTACCTGATACATGGTAGACTTCAAAATACTTAAGCTCATAGTAGCCATCTTCCAAGTCATATATTTTCCTTTATGATTTCCATCTCTTTACAGTTTGGCTCTTGATCAGCTATTTATTCTAGTGCACTTTATGGACTATTAATTAGTATCTCTGTGGGGATTATACACTCACTGAATTCTTGCTCTAAAATTTTTTAAGGACTTATTTATTTATTTGAAAGACAGAGAGAGAGAGAGAGAGAGAATCTTCATCTGCTTGTTCACTTCCTAAATTCCCTCAACAACCAACAGCCAGGGCTGGGCCAGGCCAAAGCCAGAGTCCAAGAACTCCATCCAAGTCAACCATGTGTATGGAAGGAACCTGAGAACTTGGGCCATCATCTGCTGCCTCCAGATACATCAACAGCAGCCTGGATAGGCAGCAGTGATTAGGAGGAACTAGGACAAAGCACTTTGACAACTGGCAGCTTAACCTGCTGTACCACAATGCCTGCTACCTTCTTCCAAATTTTTAAATTCAAAATCATACAGAAATTAGTCTTAGGAAATAATTTAAACTCAATACTGATATAAATATTCATTATTTTTGTTCTAGTTATCATCAGTCAGCTGCAGAAGTTCCAGCTAAAAGCAATTGACATATAAGTATTCTATTTATTTTTCCTTTTTCTGGTTACTGGCTTTCCTTAGCTACATCCCCCCACAACCCCCCACCCCCACTGAATTACCGATGTATTCCTCCTCAGGTCCCAGATCTCCCTGCTTGGGTATCGTAAGTGGCAGAAAAAGAGACAGCAGCCCTGTGGTCAGGTAACAGATCAGCTGCAATGTTGCCAGTTCCATTTCAAGGTACCAACAAGAGCCTCTCTGCTTGCAGTACCTTTCAGCTCCAAAGTTAAGCATTCTAAGGACCCAGGGATGGGGAAGAGAGCTTAACACCAGGGGCCTAGACTAGAAGATCTTCCCAAAACAGTACATTTAGGTTGGCAAAATTTATTCTTTAGGGAAGTGGATCTGTTCCACACATCCTTCACTGGGACCCTCATATTCATATCAAGAATAGTGGAACAATGACTTCAGCACTCTCATCTGTGACTGGTTCCCACCCTCTGGCCTTACTGCCAGCTATCCTCAGCACCCTAAAAAAAGCAGGATGTGCTGAATTCAAAGTATGAGGGGAAAGCAATAAAACTGAATATTTGTACTGCCATAATTCCTGTATAATGTTATTTTATTTTGTCAAACTTTATGGTAAATGTCTTAATTAGATGATCAATCTTTTTAAGGTTTATTTATTTATTTGAAAGGCACAGTTACAAAGAGAGAGGGAGAGGGGGAGAGAGAGAGAGACAGACAGACAGAAAGATTTCCTATTTTTCCCAAAATGGCCACAATAACCAGGAATGGCCCATAGAGCAGTCAGGAGCCAAAAGTTTCATCCAGATCTCCCATGGGGGTGCAGGGGCCCAAGCACTTGGGCCATCTTCCACTACTTTCCCAGGCACATTAACACGGAGCTGGATCAGAAGTGGAGTAGTTGGGACTTGAACTTGTGATCATATGGAATGCCAGCATCACAGGCAATGACTTAACCTGCTGCAACACAATGCCATCTCCACAATGATCAATATTAAATTTTCTTATAACATTACTGTGAGTTACACATGGATGCATAGATGTTTGGCAAATGAGACAGTACCATGAAGATAAGATAAATAATAGCTTGCTAATCTGTATAAAATATAAGATGAGGTAAAAGGACTATAAGATGCAGAGACAACTGATTGAGATAAAAAAAAAAAGTAGGAGATCACTTCAGTTAGATGGGCTATTATCAGGCAGGCATTGTGGCTCAGCAGGTCAAGACACAGCTTATGATGTGACATCCCATATTGGAGTGCCTTGTTCAAGTCCCAGCTTTTCTACTTTAGATTCAGCTTCCTGCATATGCACCTAGGAGGACAATGGATGATGGCCCAAGTACTTGGGTTCCTGTTTCCCACATGGTAAACCCAGAAGGAGTTCCTGGCTCTTGGCTTTAGACTGACCCAACCCTAGCTCTTGAGAACACGTAAAGCAGCAGAGGGAAGATCTCGCTCTCTCTCTCTCCCCTAGCCTGCCAAATATATATATATATATATATATATATATATATATATATTTTAAAACAATAGCAAGTGTGGCAAGGATGTGAAGCACAGGGAATCCTTACATACAACTGGTGGAAATGTAAATTAGTATATATTTATGAAAAATAGCATCGAGATTTCACAAAAGTAATTTATGAATCTAAATTTAATTCATGGTATCAAAAAATCTAATGATGTATCTGTTTCAGAAGTAAATATTAAACAAAATTATTGGACTATGAGTAGTATAATAGAACACATTTATCATTTAATTTTCTAATCATCAAAATAAGATTTTGTTTTCTTCAAGGCTGTAATGTTGGAATATTATCATTTTCTATTTTAACTTAAATGCCAAAGTGTGTGTATATATATATATATATATGAATATATACACAGAGTGTACATGTATATACATGCACATATATACAGCTGATTCTCATCTGTGGTAACCACTTTCTATAAAGTCGTAATGAACACTGGGTTAGCAAGTACTGAACTACTGCTTTCAACGGATATAATGGTCATGTTCCTTCAGCCTATGATCATATGTTCATAAACCAATCATTATGTAACCATTTTATGTGTGCTGTTTAGTATATATGTTTAGCATATATTGTAGATAAGCCACATTGAACTTATGGCCTACAATACTGTCACATTCCTGAATGAAGCTTACCTATGTAATTTCCTCATAAGGCACATCACAACTCTCTTGTTATGATGAACACTAGACAATCTTTGAGCTAAATCACAAACAACAGGCCCAAAAACTATGTTTTGAAAAGGATGCCTACTAGCTTAGTATATGAGACCTGAAACAAGAAGGGAGGGTGTTGTTTGGTTTGACTCACCTGGGAATATGCACTTTGAGAAATTCAAACTTTTTACCACTCAGTACATGTCCAGAAATTAGTATTGACTTAGGGGTTGAAAAAATGTAAGTATGCAAACTTGCAAAGTAATGAAGATTAGCTTGTATACACTGTTACTGAAGTTTTAGATATATAATAAAAAAAAAGCTATGGATTGGGCTGTATAGTGTATTAATTACATTTTGAGGCAAAGAAAAGTTTCTGAGAATAAAAGTTCTTTTAAATATGCATATTTTTAAAAAAAATCTTTGGGCAGACATGTGAAGTAGGGGTTAATATACCAAATGGGATGTTCACATTCCATGCTTGAGCGTGTGGACTCAAGTCCCTGTTCTGCTTCCAAAGAGCTTTCTGCTAATGCATACCCTGGGAGGTAGCAGGTGATAACTCAAATACTTGGGTCCCTGACACCCACGTGGGAGTCCAGGATGGAATTTCAGGCCTCTGGCATTGGCCATACCCAATATAGAGAGAAGATCCCTCTCTATATCATTCCACCTTTCAATTAAGTATGTTTTTTTAAAAAAGCACCCCCAAATAAGAATTATATAAAATTATTGTTTTAATTTGTTGAGACACTAGGAAATTTGAGATAAGTATTTAGCTTTTAAGTGCAAAGAAAAATTGATTTTTTAAACAAATGTATTCCTTTTTACTTTTGCTTATTTTTGTGAGCCAAACTCCAAAAGTTTACAAGTTATTTTTTTGAAACAGGAAATTAAATGATGACTTTCCAGTTCCAGGGCTCTAAAAGTAAAATCTATCTCTAAACCTATAATATATATTTAAGAAAGGAGGAAAAAAAAAAAAAAAAAAAAAGCCGGCGCCATGGCTCACTAGGCTAATCCTCTGCCTTGCGGCGCTGGCACACCAGGTTCTAGTCCTGGTCGCGGCGCCGGATTCTGTGCCGGTTGCCCCCCTTCCAGGCCAGCTCTCTGCTGTGGCCAGGGAGTGCAGTGGAGGATGGCCCAAGTACTTGGGCCCTGCACCCCATGGGAGACCAGGATAAGTACCTGGCTCCTGCCATCAGATCAGTGCGGTGCGCCAGCCGTGGCGGCCATTGGAGGGTGAACCAACGGCAAAGGAAGACCTTTCTCTCTGTCTCTCTCTCTCACTGTCCACTCTGCCTGTCAAAAAAAAAAAAAAAAAAAGAAAGAAAGAAAGGAGGAATATCACTGTGATATCTGTGGGTTGTGACAATATATGCGGTCTTTGTTTAGCCAAACACTTACATCTAGGCAATTTAGTTTTTCAATGATAAATATGCATTGATAGTAAATATCATGTTCTTTTAGCAGTTCTCCCATTAGTTATGGTAGAAAGAAAGAGCATGAGAGAGAAAAGAAGAAAAAGAACAGAGAGGGAGAGAGAAAGAGAGAGGAAGGCAAGAAGGAATGGAAAAATAAAAGAACAACTTCGACCAGAAAACAGTCTTGGAAAAGCTCATAGACAATGTTTGTTATAAAAAAAATTGTGAATTTCAATATTTAAAACAAAATATACTTGTCTTTGAATTCCACTTTGCAAACAAAGGTTTTTAAGTAGCCTAGTATGAACCTCCAGAAAAGTTTAAATAAGGCATGAACACATGAATATGTAGAATTTAAATAAATTCAACATCTATTTGTATCAAAATGGTAGGCACAAATATAATTGTGTTTTATTTAAGTGTTGAGAGGATATCTGAATCATTTTTGTGGCTTTATTACTTTTTAAAAAAGTTAAAATGAATAAACCTTAGCCGGCGCCACGGCTCACTAGGCTAATCCTCCGCCTTGCGGCGCCGGCACACCGGGTTCTAGTCCCGGTCTGGGCGCCAGACTCTGTCCCGGTTGTCCCTCTTCCAGGCCAGCTCTCTGCTGTGGCCAGGGAGTGCAGTGGAGGATGGCCCAAGTGCTTGGGCCCTGCACCCTATGGGAAACCAGGATAAGTACCTGGCTCCTGCCATCAGATCAGCGTGGTGCGCCGGCTGTAGCTCGCCGGCCACGGCGGCCATTGGAGGGTGAACCAACGGCAAAAAGGAAGACCTTTCTCTGTCTCTCTCTCACTGTCCACTCTGTCTGTCAAATAAATAAATAAACAAACAAACAAACAAACACACCTTAATACCAGGAAGACAAAACTTATACTTGTTGATCTGGTTTTCAAAGGGTCTGAAGCTTACTCAGTTTTGAAGGGCTTCTTGAAGAGGAGTGAATTTCTAGAAACACTGTCAGTTGAGGACAAAGAAGGGGTTTCGGCACTAGAAGGGCACTGAAATTTCAATCTCATTAAGCTTCACCTGAAATCTATCTCTGACTTACCAAATACATCAACTGTTTATGTTTAAAATTAGATTATCCTAAGTCCTCCTCCACCTATGGAGAACTCCCCTTTTTTCCACTTCCTCATCTGCCTCATAAATACAGAGTTTCACTCTTTTCTTCTTTGGAATAGCAGGCATTTAAAATGACCATCACTATTTAGAAATATGATTCTGAATTTTTAAATAGTAATTACCCCTCTGCAAAATATAATTTTATATCCTCAGCTACTGAGGGTATAATATTTCTCCACAGAATGCTTTTCAGTCATATATAATAAAACTTGACCACCATAATATAAGTTGGGACCAAAACATGCAGTGTTATCACTATGTGTCTAGTAAAATGGCACAGGGAGCCTCTGGAGTTAGCTGGCTTCCAGGTAAAGCATTGAGTGGCACAAGCTAGGTCTTTCTAGATCCCAGAGGTGGTTTAGACATGGTAATTATTATTTATTAAGACCAAAATATTACTGGGGAAGATTCTGGAAGTTGTGATTGGTTAGAACTGGCATGACACCAACAACTATTTAATTCCTTATTTCCCTCATTCTCACCTAATTCATCTCCCCTCAAACATTGAGAACTGGGAGCATAGGAAGAAGGAAAGCCAAGTGCCCAATATATATGCCAAAATTGTCTGTCTCCTTGTCTCTGACTCTCAAATGAATTAAAAAAAATTAGACATGACACAGTACTAAATGATGAAATTCATCTCAAGACTACTGTTTTAATCAGACTGATCTTGAGGTTTGGGTTTTATATATATATATATATATATTCAAATTTTTTGAACTCTTTATTGAGTTTATATTTATTTATATTCAATATATATATTATTGTATATATATAATATGTATATTATGTACATAAAAGGTTTAGAGATAGATTTTACTTTTAGTGTCCTGGAACTCAAAAGTTATTGTTTAATAACAGTATCAAAAATTAATCTAAATTTTCTCTGTCTCTCTCTCACTGTCTAACTCTATGTGTCAAATAAATAAAATAAAATCATTAATTTAAAATATATTTGTTTATTTATTTATTTGAAAGAATGACAGAGCTAGAGACAGAGTGATCTTCCATTACTTGGTCCACTCTGCCCAAATGGTTTTAATAGTCAGGATGGGCCTAGCTGAAGCCAGGAACCAGGAACTTCAACCAGGTCTGCCATGTGAGTGGCAGGAACTCAAGTACTTCATCAAGCCCTGAATCCCAGGAGCAGTAGCAGGGAAGTGAAGAGCAAATGGAGAATCCAGGACTCCTACTGGCACTCGTGTAGGGGTTCCAGGCATCCCAAGAAGCAGCTTAACCTGCTATACCAAAATGCCTGCCCCATATCTTATGGTTTCTTGAATCTTCATTCCTCAATAAGGAAGATTTGGTTGGGCATACCGTTTTAGACTCTTTTGAATTGTTGGTTAAAGTTTCCTTTTATATGTCTCTCAAGCAATAATTCCTTCCAGAATTATAACTTTACATATCCATCCCTATATTTCATGATGCCTGGTAGAATACTATAATATTTATATAGTAATTTTATTTAATATATATAGATACGAAGTCAATCTACATGGAATGTAATTCCACCATAGATATTTAAAAGGCACTCATATCTCTGTACTTAAATCCTAATTTCTGCGGCTGGCGCCACGGCTCAATAGGCTAATCCTCCACCTCTGGCGCTGGCACCCCGGGTTCTAGTCCCGGTTGGGGCACCGGTTCTGTCCTGGTTGCTCCTCTTCCAGTCCAGCTCTCTGCTGTGGCCTGGGAAGGCAGTGGAGGATGGCCCAAGTGCTTGGGCCCTGCACCCTCATGGGAGACCAGGAGGAAGCACCTGGCTCTTGGCTTCGGATCAGCGTGGTGCGCCGGCCGCAGTGGCCATTGGAGGGTGAACCAATGGAAAAGGAAGACCTTTCTCTCTGTCTCTCTCACTGTCCACTCTGCCTGTCCAAAAAAAAAAAAAAATCCTAATCTCTGGATGCATGGGTGTGTGTGTAGTTGTGAAATTTTATCAAGCTATATGCTTAATGATATGTGCCCTTTTCTATATCTATATTATACTTCAATAAAGAGTTCAAAAAATTAATCTGCTATGAGATTGTGGAAGGAAGTGTCACGATTTCTTCTAATTTAATACAATCCCATATAAAGTGTATGATATTAAATGTTTTCATTATTTTGCACACATCATTAGACTACAAATGTTCTGTTATAGAGAAGTTGCTAATATTTCTGTGGAAAATATAGAGACCAACTATACATAATTTTTTTTCTGGTCACTTGTAATCAGTGTTAAGTTTTAATGCAATACCTTGGTTGTCTTTTTACAAATTTAGTACTCTACAGTATTAAGCACTTTAAAGAAGTTTTTGAAAAATTCATTTAATTTCTTGACCCTAAAAAATGCTACACAGGGGCCAGTGCTGTGGCACAGCAGGTTAAAGCCCTGGCCTGAAGCACCGGCATCCCATATGGGCACTGATTCTGGCCTGGCTGCTCCTCTTCAGATCCAGCTCTCTGCTGTGGCCTGAGAAAGCAGTGGAGGATGGCCCAAGCCCTTGGGCCCCTGCACCCATGTGGGAGACCTGGAGGAAGCTCCTGGCTCCTGGCTTTTGATCGGTGCAGCTTGGGCAGTTGCGGCCATCTGGGGACTAAACCAGTGTATAGAGGACCTCTCTCTCTGTCTCTACCTCTCTCTGTAACTCTGTCAAATGAATAAAATAAATCTTTAAAATGCTACACAGTTCACTGGTCTATCCGCAACCCAAATGCTGATTTACCATTATTACTCGTATCAGTGTATGCTGACGGTATGGGGAAACTGGTATGTGCATTAGTGGTAAATAAGCAGGTGGAGTTGACTAGTGAATTATGCAGCATCTCTCTCCTCTCTTTATTTGTTCACCACTAGGGTCCAAAATATTGGAAAATTAGTTTTTTCTACATCTAGCAGTGTTTTGTGTGTGTGACTGGGAAAAGAGGAAAATGAAATAAATGATAAGAACTTTTTCTACAAGAAGCCATTGCAGTAATGAAGTTTAGGGGCCACTTACAGAGTCTATGAAATGCACAGAGATGTCATGGTCAAAGTCCTTGATTCTAGAATTAGTGTCTGGGAGAAGCACAAGGCAGAAGAAACTCATTGTTCTGTGGATGTGAGAACATTACTCTTCTTTTACATCATCTGCATCATCTACATAGAGCTGCGATTCAAAAGAGGCCTTTCTGATTGCAATGGCTTTGATGTTTTCAAAGCAAACTGTTTTATAATTGCATTAATTTTTGTCATGCTGTTTAAAGTAACCAAACTCCAGTGAATTACATAGACATGCTACCATTTCAGTTTTATGTTGAAGTATGTAAAATATCACTCTATCAAAAATTAGGTAACACATAAGGACAATCAACAAGTTACGTCAGTGGCTCTCAGTGGGGACTGATTTTTGCCCCCTCCCCAGGGGTACATATAATAATGTTTGGGGACAGGTTTGGTGGCAACAATGGAGAGAAAGGGAGGGGTGCTACAGCATCTAGTTGGTACAGGGCATGATGCTGTCAGCATCTCACAGTAATAGAGCAGTCACCAGTCACCCACAGCAAAGAATGATTAAGGTCAATATGCTCAGGTTCAGAGACCTTGACCTACAGTATTATAGGCTCATGTCTGCTTTCAGCAATCATGTGTCCTTGCACAAGATACCAAGCATATTTCATATAAGACTATGATAATATGTGTAAGCATTTGACAAGCATTAAGGATAAGTTGTCATAAAATGATTGAGGTTTTTGATACCAGATTATTACTATTATAAGACTTATTAATTAATTTATTTATTATTTGAAAGGCAAAGTGACAGAAGAGAGACAGAAAATCTTCCATCTGCTGGCTCATTCCTCAAATGCCTGAGACAACTAGGGGAGGACCAGGACAAAGTCAGGAACCAGGAATTCAATCTAGGTCTTTAGTATGGTTAACAGCATTCCAAGCACTTGGGCCATCATCTGCTGCTCCCCAAACTTGGACTGCATTACACCGGGTGTTTTCCAAGTTTTCCAGTTTGCAGGTGGCAAACTAGAGGACTTACAGCCTGCATATTCATATGAGCCAATGCCTATAAAGATTACACTATTGTAAGGATAGGCACCGTGGCACCATGGGTTAAATCTCCACCTAGAGGACCGGCACCATGGCACACTAGGTTAATCCTCCTCCTGCGGCACCAGCAACCCATATAGGCTCCAGTTCTAGTCCTCTAATGCACCATATGCCCTCATATGATAGGCATTAGAATGTTCAGAATTCTCACATGCAGTCTCAATTGCTGGATTACCATTAGTCTGCCACGTTTTTATATATACCTCCATTTAACTCTAGACCTCTTGTCTGCCACATCTTATATCCAGGACACTGAGTAAGAATCTCCGTAACCCCCCACCCCCAAGCTTTTGTACTTCCTGTTTCTTTGTGATGTTGACTCAGTCCTTGAGGCTTCACAATGAAAACTGTACCATTACATTGTCTAGACATTTAGGACTCACTAGGAGAGGGCGTATGACCCCAAGCCTAGCTATACATTTCTCACCCTACTCCATCCAGTCCTCTTTCAATGCTTTCTCTACATACAAACCTTTGTTGACTTATAGGTGAGCAAAGTCCTATAGGTATGTCAGCCTGCCTGATGCCTTTTACTCATCCTCTTAGCTAAGACTTTTGGAATTTTCTGTTTGATTATGAATCATCTCAACGTGTCTTTCCTTGTAAGAGAGCCAAACTCAATTTTCTAAAATTCTCGTGATATCACTCACTCAAAACTCTTACTCCACTGCTCTCCATGTGAATTACAAGATACTTGAGGGGGCCGGTGCTGTGACTCACTTGGCTAATCCTCTGCCTGCGGCACCGGAATCCCATATGGGCCTGGGGTTCCAGTCCCAGTTGCTCCTCTTCCAGTCCAGTTCTCTGCTGTGGCCTGGGAAGGCAGTGGAGGATGGCCCAAGTGCTTGGGCGCCTGCACCAGCATGGGAGACCAGGAGGAAGCACCTGGCTCCTGCCTTCGGATTGGCGTAGCTCCAGCTGTAGCGGCCATTTAGGGGGTGAACCAACAGAAGGAAGACCTTTCTCTCTGTCTCTCTCTCTCACTGTCTAACTCTGTCAAATAAAAAAAAATTTAAAAAATTATAAAACAAGATACTTGAAACTCAGTGCTGTATATTAATGAATTTTTCAGCTCATGTTCTCACTTGCATCTGTATCTATACCTGGTTATAGCTTCTCTCATTTCCCTCTTATTGTACTCAGTTCTTCCTTTCATTACAAAGATCAACATGCACATGTTATTGTAATGAATTGGGTTGTATTTTCAGCTAGGCTCTAAGCTCTTTGAAAACGGTACTGGAAATTTTGTCTTCTTCAAGTTACACATCTAATAGCTGAAAAATTTAGGCTTTGATAGTTTCTGAACAGACAAACCATCTTAAACCTATGAAATTCTTCCTCAAGATTTTAATAACTTGTTTATAGTTGTTGAGGCATAATTTCCCATTTAGCTCTTCACTATATTTGGAATTTACTTGGGACCTTGGAGTAACTTGGGAATCTAATTTCCTTCTATTTTTTTTAGTGAATATCTGCTATTTTTAAAATAAATACTTTTGTACCCACTCATGTTGGCTTTTATAGAGGAAACACAGTGAATCCTTATAAAAACACATAGTGTTTGAGTACTGAAAGAGTAAGAAATGGCTCAAGGCCCATGTCCCGTGTTCTTTCAGGTGTGTGAAGGGATCTGTGCAATCTCCATTCATACCCTGAGGATGCAGTTTTTTCTGTCTGAAGGAAAAGGATTCCACCTAGTCACCCTATTTGCTACAATATTCTCTTTTCCCATTCTTGCTTCAACACTCTGATTGTATCATCACAACATTGTTTATAATACCTAATCTTGTTTCCATTCACTTGTATCATTTTTCAGAATTACTACTTTATTCTGTTTATCATGTTAAGATTAATTTTAGAACTCTTCTGACAAGTTTGGTTCAGAAACTTCTGAATTTCTATATATTTTACTTTTCCTCTCCAGGTAGGTAATTTCATTCATTCTTTTTTGTTTTCTTTTACATCACTTAATAATTGTAAAACTGTTGTAAACATGGCACATTTTTGTTCATAATTATTGCTACATACCATGAGGTGTTAAACATACTGAATTAAATTTTGATGGAATTCCTTAATACATTTTTAAAGCAATTTTGCAATTTTGTTATATAGGCTAAAATTTTGTAAAATATATCTTTCATAAAATGAAAAACAATACTCATCATTACTTTTCCCCTTAGGTCTTTAACTATAAAGGTCAAAAAGCTTGGTTGTAAATACTTAACAGCAAACTTTACATTGTGTGCACATTAAAACTTAAAAGTTAAGTACCCCTTTCTCAGTGTCACTCCTCACATAGGGATATGGAGATTGTAATAAAATAGATAGGAATGTAAATAGATTATGTGTAGAAATTGATCATTATATACCCATATGTAATTCCCATATGTTATCTATAATAAACACAAAATATATGCCACAAACACAAATGTGCATATAAATACACAAATACCAATATAATTTTATATACATATTTGTTCATCTATTTACAAAACTTTTCAGGCCAAATAAAATTATAGTGTTTAATCATCAAGATATGCTTATCATTTTACATTAATATAGGGAGACATCTCTCTTTTTTTAAAGTAACTGCATAAAAGAGAGTTCTTTCTCTTGCCACAGAAGCATTTCAGAGGTTCTCAGTTCGGCCACAGGAACTTGTCCTTTCATCCTGTCACAAAACTGTCTGAAAGGAGAAAGGAATCCTTACAGATGACCTTGGTATTATATGGGGTGAGAAAAGTGAAATAAAAAAAAAAAAGAGAGAGAGAGTATAAAAGCAGCACATTCAGAAGATACTTAAGAACTAAGATGTTAGTAAGTCAAGGCCAATCATGACATTTATTAAGGTTTGAATTAGAAAGGAGGTCAAAGGGAATGATATTGTAGCAATCAAGATAATGCTTCCTTATAAGAATAAAGGGATATGAGAATGAGGTTGGTTGTTAATTATTTTCTTTGATTAGGTTACCAATTCCTCCCATACACATTTAAAAATTAATCAGAGATTTGCTTTAGTGCAGTATTATTCAAAAGGGTAAAATGAGGGAAGAGTTCAAGTACAAGATAAACAACCACAAAATGGAAGATAAGAGTTCCCTGCTTATTAAACCTAACATTTAATAATTACAAAAGTTGCCTATGAATTCCATGATAGATTTCATTCTTGTTATCTTATAAACTAAATTCTTGTGTTTCTGAAATCACTTTATTAGCTGCTCGACTGAACTTTCAAAGTAGATTCTTAAAATCGCTAAATCGTGTACTCTTCAGACATATCATTATCTATCTAGTTTCCAATACACTAGGAGATTGGTATGCAGTGCTAGAAACAAAAAGTAGGATCTGCTATAACACACACCTGCTGCTAAATTACTTATATAATCATTCTAAAAAGCATACCTGGGTTTCAAAAATGGAGAACATGTTTATTTTCATTACGAAAGAAAAATTCAATAAATTAATCAATTTTAAAGTTCGATTTCACTTCTAAGAATCTTAAACTCTGGGGGATGTATCTTCCTAATTTAAAAAAAATTAATTAAGGTGCACTGTGTTAGTTATTACAAACAGGGTGTCAAGGGTCATTCCACTTAAATCACTGAGTAGTAACCAGAGTTAATCATTCAAAGTTTGTATGTCTACAAAATACTTAAAATGTAACTGATAGTTAAATGGATTCATCCCATTCTTTCTCAGACAACCTTTAAACTAAATTAAAAAGTGGCTAGAACTCTCCAATATGTGTGTTTGTGACCTTTGTGTAATGTACTTTTTCCGAGTCTTGCGTTATAAAGTTTGCTATATGACTATCTTTAACATAAAGCAATTATGTTTGCTTATGAATGATAGGACAGTGAAACTGAGGCAAAAATACTGAAACATAAACATTATTACATGTTTTGTTTTCAATCTGTTCATGTTTTAGTGAACTAATGGAATTTCAAAACATTCCGGCTTTGTGCCCCAAATTTTTAAAATCTTTCTACTGCTTCTCTTGTTCTGAAAAAAAAGGGTTACAAAATGAAGTAGAGACAAGCCAACTCATGGTAACTTGACAACCCCAAGTTCATTTGCATATTCCAAAGGTGTACTTGGAAGATGGACATGCACAGTGTAGATGAATCAGGAAGTCACACCTAGTGAGGAGCTCAGAGACATCTCTAATGCTTCATTTTGTGGTTGAGGAAACAAAGAAATTAAATGGCTTGTCAAAGGTCCACGAACAAGTTAGCAGAAAAGTGGGCTTGACAAATCATTAACATCAAATATTTGGCTGGTAAAATCAGTGGCTGCACTCAAAAACTAACACATTTTCAGAAAATGTCAGTATTGAAAAACAGGGACCACCTTCTCTCTAAATCCTAATAAATTATACACAAAATCATGACAGTTAAGAGTTGAGTATATGGGCCGGCACAGCGGCTCACTAGGCTAATCCTCCACCTTGCGGTGCCGGCACACTGGGTTCTAGTCCTGGTCGGGGCGCCGGACTCTGTCCCGGTTGCCCCTCTTCCAGGCCAGCTCTCTGCTGTGGCCAGGGAGTGCAGTGGAGGATGGCCCAAGTGCTTGGGCCCTGCACCCCATGGGCGGCCAGGATAAGTACCTGGCTCCTGCCATCGGATCAGCGCGGTGCACCGGCCGCAGCGCGCCGGCCGCGGCAGCCATTGGAGGGTGAACCAATGGCAAAGGAAGACCTTTCTCTCTGTCTCTCTCTCTCACTGTCCACTCTGCCTGTCAAAAAAATAAGTAAATAAAATAAAATAAATATTTTATAAAATAAAATAAAATAAAAAAGAGTTGAGTACACCACAGGTTCTGGTGAAAAGTTTTATGATCAGCTACATTAGTAAGTGAAATTAAGAGCTATCAATTCTCTTTTCTACTCTTGTACCACCAAATACAGTTGGTGTAAGTCAAAAGTAAATTACAGAGTCAGACAGATAAAAGGCTTAAACTAACTTTCATAATTTGCAATACACTACATAAACTCATGGAATTATTTGAAAAAAGTAGTGAGATATCATTTTAATTTGGAATGCAAACATCAAGTCCCTAATATATAAGTTGTCATCAACAAAATATAAATATATAATGTATACAAAGAAAAGTATAAACAGAAAACCAACATATAGGAAAATGTGTAAATTTGGAAATAATTATGGTACATTATCCTCCAAATATAACTTTACTTTTAGAAAACTCATTTATTCTGTAAATGACATTATACACAGTAGATAGCTGCCATCACTCACGCAAAACTGATCACAATGTAAGTTGCCTCCCTACCAAACATACAATGTATGTACAGAGATCCAAAGCCATAAAAAGCATTCATAACTTTTGGCTTAGTACTCCCAGTTCTAAGAATTTGTCTTTCTTGAGCTTTAGTGACCAGAACTACATTTGATGTTTTAAAGGCAGAAGCATGGTAGTTAAAAAAACAGTGTAAGGTTATATTCTGTTTTCTTTTCTGATCTTGCCCATAATTTTATTGGCTTTTAGGATTATGGTGGCAACTTAGACTTATGTATTCTGAAAATAGTATGCAATAATTCTTAGGCCTATATTTTACCTGAACTTCCTATTTACTCACTTTAAACTAGTTTCCATCCACAACAAAAGTATGTGGCTGTGAGCACGTGATTTTCCCATACAGGCATACTCCCACTGGCACTCCCAGAGTTGTCAGCAATTCTCAACACTGACTATAAGTAACTCCACCTCTCTCCGTGCTCAAAAAAAAATCATTTCATAATTACAGACAGTGAGAGAGTTTTTATGGGTACAACACTGATTCAGCCCTAATATGGAAGAAGCAATCCTCCAACTTCAATAAAGTGTTATACAAGTAATCAATTACTCATAACATAAACAGCAATGTACACTAGCTTGTCAAGACACCAAGGATTAGGTTTGATATAGACCAGGAGCCACTGCAAGAATGACTTTAAACGCCTCTTATTACAAGTCAAAAATGCTGTACATCCAATCACCTTATACAACCACGGTGACTATGAGTAATTAAATAACATATGTGATTGAGTAAATGATTATGCCAAATACTGTGTTACTTTACTTGATTTATCTTATTTAATTCTTAAAATAGCATATTTTTTGACTTTTTTTGACAGGCAGAGTGGACAGTGTGAGAGAGAGATAGAGAAAAAGGTCTTCATTTTCCGTTGGTTCACCCCTCAATGGCCGCTTCGGCCAGCATGCTGCAGCCAGCGCATCGCACTGATCTGAAGCCAGGAGCCAGGTGCTTCTCCTGGTCTCCCATGCAGGTGCAGGGCCCAAGGACTTGGGCCATCCTCCACTGCCTTCCCGGGCCACAGCAGAGAGCTGGCCTGGAAGAGGGGCAACCGGGACAGAATCCAGTGCCCCGACCGGGACTAGAACCTGGGGTGCCGGCGCCGCAGGCGGAGGATTAGCCTATTGAACCTCGGCGCTGGCCGGTGACCACCATTTTTGTCTTTATTTTTGACAGAAGAATCTGTGACTTAGAGGGTTTAAGCAATTGTTCGGGAAGTAATAAACAACAAAACCAAAAACAAATACAGGGCCACCTAATGTCAAATTCTGTCTTCTTAGTTAGTGCTTCCTTTTCCACAGGAAGCTTCTTTAAATATTTGAGGATTATTTGTCTAAGGAATCACAATATGAAAAGTTGTCTTTTCCAGAACGTTTCCATTACTACACACAGACACACACACATACACACACCCCATTTTAACAGTAATACCCATTACCCACCTCAACCACTCCCTGAAAATCAGTAATCTATGTTGTCCCTATAAGCTTTTCCCTTCTAAACATTTCATGTTAATGAGATAGCATACTGTTTTATTATCATGTGTGAGTCTTGCTTCTTTCTTATAGCATTATGTTTTCAGGGCTCATTCACAGTATAGCATTTACTGACACTTCACTTTGTATGGCTAAATAATATTATTTCTATGGATATACCCCTGCTTTATTTATCCATTCATCAGTTAGTAGAAATCTGGATTGTCTCAACTTTGTTTTTTTAATGAGTAATTCTTCTATGAATATAATTTTCTAATTTTTCCTATGAAAATATATTATAAATTCTCTTATATCCATATTTTGCACATAAATTATTGGATCATTCATATGGCAACTCTAGATTTAACTTTTTAAGAAATTGCCAAACATTTTCCTAAAGGGGCTGCACAAGTTTACATTCTGGCTAACAATATATGATTTCAGTTCCTTCATATCTTCACCAACACTTGTTATTTTCTTTCTGTTTTATTACAGCCATCATGGTGGGTATGAAGTATTATTTAATTGTTGCTTTAAATTGTATTTCTTTAATGATTAATGATGAAGACCATCTTTTCATGTGCTAAATGATCATTTGTTTATCTTCTCTTAGAAACATCTATTCAAATCCTTTGCCTGTTTTAACTAGATTATGTATCATATTATCATATTATTGTGGCACTGAAGTATTATTTGTATATTATAAATACTAGCACTTTATTAGGGATAGGATTTATAGATATTATCTCCCATACTATGAGTTGTCTCTTCACTTTGCTGATAATGTCCTTCAAAGCACAATGGCTTTTTTAAAAATTTTTTTTTAAATTTTTTTATTTTTGACAGGCAGAGTGGACAGTGAGAGAGAGAGACAGAGAGAAAGGTCTTCCTTTTTGCCGTTGGTTCACCCTTCAATGGCTGCCGTGGCCGGCGGCACGCTGCGGCCGGCGCACTGAGCTGATCCAATGGCAGGAGCCAGGTACTTATCCTGGTCTCCCATGGGGTGCAGGGCCCAAGCACTTGGGCCATCCTCCACTGCACTCCCTGGCCACAGCAGAGAGCTGGACTGGAAGAGGGGCAACCGGGACAAAATCCGGCGCCCTGACCGGGACTAGAACCCGGTGTGCCGGCGCCGCAAGGTGGAGGATTAGCCTATGAGCCACGGCGCTGGCCCACAATGGCTTTTAAATTTGGTGAAGTCTACTTTATTTCTTGTTTTAATGTTTGTGCTTTTAGTATCATATCTAAGAATCCACTGCCTAATTAAAGGTTATAAAAAAGTAAAGCGATGTTTTTTTTCTAAAAGTTTGACAATCTTAGCTGTCATATATGTCACTGATATCATTAGTTAACTTTTCAATTTCATTATTTCATGCGTAGGTTTGCAATTGTCTATTTTTGTTTAAAGAGACTATCATTCTCCTCACTGAATTGTCTTGGTGCCCTGGTCAAAATAAATTAATTATAAATGCATGAGTTTATTACTTATCTTTCTACTCAACTCTATTGATCTCTGTATCTATTCTTATGTCAGTAATATACAGTCTCAATTACTGTTGCTTTGTATTGGGTTTTGCATCAGTAAGTGTGAGTCTTTAAAGGTGGGATTAGTTGTTCTGTTTTTCCTATTTTGGGTTTCTTACAATTCCTTATGGACTTATAGTATTCATCTGCCAAGTTCTTCAGAAAAAAAAAAAAAGTGGGAATTTTGTCAGGACTGTGTTGAATACTGCCATCTTAACACTATGAAAACTCTCAGTCCATGATCATAGAATTTCTTTCCATTTACTTAGGTGTTCTTCAATTTGTTTCAATCATGTTTCATAGTTTTTAGCACACGAATCTTGTACTTATTCTGTTAAACTTACTCATTAGTATTGTTTCAATGCTATTGTTAATGGAATTGTTTTCTTAATTTTATTTTCAAAATTTCCATTATTAATGTATAGAAATAAGACTTATTTTTACATAGTGACTAAAAATAATTTGCAATATTTAGAGAAATCTGATTTTATATGGTAATGGAGCAAAGATGTATTCATCTCTTGCATGAAACATGTCTTTTTTGTGCTGTCTACTGATAATGGATTCTATGGTGAAACTTGAAACAGAGAGACAGAGAGAAAGGTCTTCCTTTGCCGTTGGTTCACCCTCCAATGGCCGAGTCACACACCGCGCTGATCTGAAGGCAGGAGCCAGGTGCTTATCTTGGTCTCCTGAGGGGTGCAGGGCCCAAGGACTTGGGCCATCCTCCACTGCACTCCCTGGCCACAGCAGAGAGCTGGACTGAAAGAGGAGCAACCGGGACTAGAACCTGGAGCCCATATGGGATGCTGGTGCCACAGACGGAGGATTAACCAATTGAGCCGCGGCGCCAGCCCATAATGTTGCTTTTTCTCACTGGTTATTTATTAGTTGTGTTATGAATTTATACTGCATGTGAATTTATACAATTTATACTTCTTTTAATTCCTCTGCTACAACAGCTCACTCCTGGCCTCTATTATGTCTGACAAATAAAACTTCTTTCTATAAAGAACCAAATATGATACCTTGTGCCTGATGGAATTCAATGTGCTTTAATAACACACAAAAAATGCTTTCCTGCCAAGACTGTGTTTTAACATAGCCATCCTATGAAGCTAAGAAATTCTGGATGATGTTAAAAGTGGTTCAAATATAAATATACAGCCTTGTTTCATTCTCAATCATTATATCTCTTTATTTATATGCTCAGCCAAATTTAATGAAGAGCAAGAAACAAGCTGTGGACTCCATGTAACCAGAATTTTCAGAATCATAACTAAATGGAACTCAGGAAGTACGTACTCTTTGCAACAAATTTTGCATTTCTTTTAAATCTAGTATACATGGCTGCTTTTGATTTTCCCTAAAATTGAAGTTATTATTGCCTTAGAAGTTTACACTGATCATCTGAGACATAGCAAAAATCATTCTTTGCTTATTTTACTGCCATTTACACAGAAGCAATATGTGTGAGTATATGATGCTGCTGCTTTGCAGTATCATTTTCACATGTGACATTGCTTTGCATTTTTTATATCTATTTCCCAGTTTTCTGGTTATAATATCCGTCCTGTTAATTTTCAAAGAATAAAAAAAGTGTTATAGATCTCTTTCACGACAATGAGTTAATATATTTTTGAACTTTGCAGAATATTTTCTATTTATGAATTAAATGAAAATAGCAGGTGCAAGATTCTTTGAAACTGGTAATACTTGAGAGACATCCCCTTTGAATATTACAGTATTGATAATTCTGATTCAAGGCATCCAAAATAACTAGAAAACTAAAAATATCAAACTCTTGCATGATTTGCTAGGTGTTGAAGGCTGTGTGAGACACAAACCAAAAATTTCCAG
The DNA here is from genome assembly GCF_964237555.1 of Oryctolagus cuniculus. NCBI lineage: Eukaryota > Metazoa > Chordata > Mammalia > Lagomorpha > Leporidae > Oryctolagus > Oryctolagus cuniculus. The sequence goes on along the minus strand of NC_091437.1, from coordinate 101,125,400 downwards.
TGCCGTGAAAACAAGTAACATTCATAGAGTGGAAAAGAAACCATAATATTGACATTCAGGAAGCTACTAGAACGCTGCCAGTAGGTGTCAGATAGAGTTCACGACAAGAAGAGAACAAAGTATAACAGGGATCCGAATACTATTTATATATATATATATATTTTTTTTTTTAAAGATTTATTTATTTGACAGGTAGAAATTCAGACAGTGAGAGAGAAAGAGAGAATGGTCTTCCTTCCATTGGTTCACCCCAAAATGGCCGCTGTGGCCTAAGCTACGCTGATCCGAAGCCAGGAGCCAGGTGCTTCTCCCTGGTCTCCCATGCAGGTGCAGAGAACCAAGAGCCTGGGCCACATTCTACTGCTTTCCCAGGCCATAGCAGAAAGCTGGACTGGAAGAGGAGCAACCCCGGGACTAGAACCGGCGCCCATAAGGGATGCCGGCACCACAGGCGGAGAATTAACCTAGAGCGCCATGGCACCGGCCCCCCCAAAAATAATCATTTAGCTGTAAGAAGTAAATTTTAATGTATTTTTTGTTTTATCTTTTGATAATATTATGTATCTTCTAAATTCTTTGCACACTACTTGTAATTTTAAAACCGTATTTGAATGTAAGGTTGTTTTTGAGAAGTAATAGATTTGAGATATTAGTTTTAATATTTTATTCTTTTTCCCATAGGTATTTCATACATCTTTAGATTGTTAGTAATTTGCAGTATGGCCTTGTAAATATAATACAATAGTCAGAAAGTTCAAGGTTTTGCTGAGGAGGAAGGAAATACATAACTGATAAATGAAAGGGAAAACACATAAAAATATTAATGTTGTTTCAGCTCTTAATAAGCTGATGGCAATAGTGTGCTTACCTAATATTGTAATTTATCAGGGTGCTTGCATTTTTTTAATTTTTTTATTTATTTTTTTTTTTGACAGGCAGAGTGGACAGTGAGAGAGAGAGAGAGAAAGGTCTTCCTTTGCCGTTGGTTCACCCTCCAATGGCCGCCGCGGTTGGCGCGCTGTGGCCGGCGCACCGCACTGATCCGATGGCAGGAGCCAGGAGCCAGGTGCTTTTCCTGGTCTCCCATGGGGTGCAGGGCCCAAGCACCTGGGCCATCCTCCACTGCACTCCCTGGCCACAGCAGAGAGCTGGCCTGGAAGAGAGGCAACCGGGACAGAATCCGGCTCCCCAACCGGGACTAGAACCCGGTGTGCTGGCGCCGCTAGGCGGAGGATTAGCCTAGTGAGCCGAGGGGCCGGCCCAGTGCTTGCATTTATTAAACACAAAGGTACTACAAAATGTTCACGGAAATAGAATTAAAGTACAGCAGGTTAAGCTGCAGCCTGCAGTAACAGTTCAACTCCTGGCTGCTCTACTTCCAATCCTTCTATTAATGTGCCTGGGAAAGCAGTGGAAGATGCCCCTGAGGATTGGGTTCCTGCCAAGAGCTCCAACTCTTGGCTTCTGCCTGGGCCAGCCCAAACTGTTGTGGCCATTGGGGAGTGAGCCAACTGATAGAAAATGTCTCTCCCTTTCTTTCTGTTACTCTGTCTTTCAAATAAATAAATAAATCTTTAAAAAGGGATAAGTTAAAAAAAGAATGAGCCATGCATACAAGGTGTGTTTGAAACATTCACAGAAAATAAATAGAACAAAATAATTAATGATGGATTTCAAAAATTTTTTGAACTTCTAAAATAATGTAGTTATTTAACACCAACTCATTACCTTGGCATGTAGTTGGCAGGCCATAATTTACAGTCAATCTAAATAAAAACTATCATTACCTTTTTAAAGTAAATAATTATTAAAGTAAAATACATTTTTCTAAGAATTTACATTTTAGTATATGCTTATTTCTGCATATGCTGAGTTAATAAATGGCATTATCTGAAATCTGATCCTTTCAAACACTATACTTAATCACCATTCATAGAAAAATAACAATGATCACTTATGTTTAAGGCACAAATCTAGGCAATAATTGAAACGGTTCTTAAAACATGGTGCCCCCACTCAATAAGATTGTAAATATACATGATTTATACTAAAGTACAATATTTATTTGTTAAGTTCAATAAAAACAAATTTAATTTCTAGTCAAGAACAATATTCTCAATGGTCACAAATTAAAGCCCAATTTATACAACTATAATAAGAGACCATATAAATGTTCCTCTCATTATTTCAAACAGTAAAAAAAGCTTAAATTTGTACCTATCTACCACGTGATTTTATCCCTACACGCCTTCAACATCATCAGCCAGTGTGTGTGAGTTGGGAGAGACTGCCTTTTCCTTACTCTCTGCTAAAACATTTTGTCTACCTTTATTGTGCCATTTGTTTGGTGTTTCCTGTTAACTTACTGAACCATATGACATTCTTTGTTCATTTCATGAAAGTGTAATGTTTCGGACAACTCAGATTTACACACTTCTTTTTTTGGAAAAAAAGTATATACTCAGAGAATTTTCATGAATGAACTACAAGTTTATAATCATTGATTTGTATATAAAACACATGCATTAGAATATATAGATTTGGGGCCAGTGCTGTGGCATAGCGGGTAAAGCCACCGCCTGCAGTGCCAGCATCCTATAGGGATGCCAGTTTAAGATCCCGCTGCTCCACTTTGATCCAGCTCTCTGAAATGGCCTGGGAAAGCAATAGCGGATAGCCTAAGTCGTTGGGCCCCTGCACACACGTGGGAGACCCAGAGGAAGCTCTTGGCTCCTTGCATCAGATCAGCGAAGCTCCAGTCATTGCAGCCATTTAGGGAGTGAACCAACAGATGGAAGACCTCTCTCTCTCTCCTCTCCTCTCTCTGTGCAGCTCTTTCAAATAAATAAATACTTTTTTTAAAAAAATGAATATATAGATTCTTATTTAAATGTAAATACAATGCTGCTCAGAAATCTCCCATATGAAAAATATTAACATAAAGAAAAGATATTCTATTTTTTTTTTTTTTTTTTGACAGGCAGAGTGGACAGTGAGAGAGACAGAGAGAAAGGTCTTCCTTTTGCCGTTGGTTCACCCTCCAATGGCCGCTGCGGCCGGCACACCGCGCTGATCCAATGGCAAGAGCCAGGTACTTCTCCTGGTCTCCCATGGGGTGCAGGGCCCAAGCACCTGGGCCATCCTCCACTGCACTCCCTGGCCACAGCAGAGAGCTGGCCTGGAAGAGGGGCAACCAGGACAGAATCCGGCGCCCCGACCGGGACTAGAACCTGGTGTGCCGGCGCTGCAGGCGGAGGATTAGACTAGTGAGCCGCGGCGCCGGCCGAAAAGATATTCTATCATTTGGCACCTATCTCTGGCAAGTTTGCTTGCTGTGGAAAATGTGGGAACAAAGAAAATAAAAAGAAATGTACCCTCAGGCCGGCACTGTGGCTCACTAGGCTAATCCTCTCCCTGCGGCGCTGGCACCCCTGGTTCTAGTCCTGGTTGGGGCGTCGGGTACTAGTCCCAGTTGCTCCTCTTCCAGTCCAGCTCTCTGCTGTGGCCCAGGAGGGCAGTGGAGGATGGCCCAAGTGCTTGGGTTCCTGCACCAGCATGTGAGACCAGGAGGAAGCACCTGGCTCCTGGCTGCAGATCAGCGTAGCTCCGGCTGTAGCAGCCATTTGGGAAATGAACCAACGGCAAAGGAAGACCTTTCTCTCTGTCTCTCTCTCTCACTGTCTAACTCTACCTGTCAAAAATAAAGAAAGAAAGAAAAATAAATAAATAAAGAAAAATTTTTAAAAATGCAATGTACCCTCAATTACTTGGGACAATCTTGTAAAAAAATTCTGGATATAAAACACCAGAAAAATATAAACAGGATTAATGAAATTAATGGGTACAATGAAGAAATTTTCTAATTCTTACATATAATCAATAGAAATCACATTTACTTGCTAAATGATGTTTAAACAGGTAAAAAATTCACAAAGCTCATATAAGTTCAAAAACCTTGTTGCTAAAGCAGGGAAACAGAAGAGTTAAGAGTATACAATTTTGAAAAAAGAAAATTTGAAATTTTTATCTTATACTGAGTGTCATACAGGATATATTCTTTTACTTGTCGAATTAGCATTTTATTTTCCAATTGCAATGTCCACTGCTGACAAGGATACATGGAATGAACTGTCTCTTACACTTCTGTAAGGAATATCTATTGGGTCCAAGCACATTGCAAAGGTTTCCTCTGATATACCAGCATTACTATAAGACTTTGGCCTCCAGGACTCAAGTTATATGAGAAAGAAGAAATCTGGAAACTCGTTAGGGTGAGGAAGTATGGGAATAGCCATCCTCCATTTCTTCCTGCAACATGAAATTCAGTCTAACACACATAGTTCCCAACTTACAATGACTTGACTTACGATTTTCAGCTTTCTGATGATGTGAAGTGACAACATTCAGTAAAAAACTGTACTTCAAAGCTAGAATTTGTATTTTTTCCCTCTGGCTAGTGCTATTCCCTGCCTCCTTTCCTGCGATGCTGGGCAGAGGCAGCAGACAAGGCTCCCAGTCAGCGCTGCGCTCTCCAAAGTGATCAACCGAGACTCCACAGAGAAATGTGTGGCTGAGCTGTGCTGATCTCTAGGGTCAATGTCTTAAGTGCATTTTCGACTTACGATACTTATCAAAATGTAACCCCATCATAAGTTGAGCATCATCTGTAGCTCCTCACTCTCTATTAATTTACTTCTATCAAATGTCATGAAGGGGTATAAAGAGGAACAGATATACATATTTTTCAATACATGTTTCTTATAAAATTTTGGTTCATATTATCAATGGACTTCAAAGTTTGCAGAAAACTGAAATTAAAAGATAAGCTTACTGTGGTGTAAAAAATTGTAACTCATGTATTATTTTTTCATAATATTCATTTTCTGTAATTTTTTTAACAATCCTTGGTAAATGGACATGTTAACATGTATTAAATCACATGGCTCTGTTCCCTGATGTGACTCTTGCAGACATAGTCTACTGACTCCTCCCTGTCTTCTATGTCAAACCATTCTTTTGTTCAGAGACTCTCTCCCTTTCTGCCTTCAAAATCGAATAGGCAAAGGCTGCTATGACAGGTGGTTCTTCTTTAAGTTTTACTGAACAGAAATCAGCCTTGTTGCCTACACACCATTGAAACTCTCATAGGCTTTGACTCTTCTCTATAAAATCAGGATAACACACATTGACTAAGATTGCTTTGAGTAATAAATGAGATAAATTATTTGAAAATGTATGGGACATATAAATTATTGTATAAAGTTGTAATGTAGAAAAATGTAGGGGAGGACTGTAAGGCTCCAAACTGCTGTAAAACTATGCATGAGGGGCTGGCATTGTGGCACTATCTGCAGTGCTGGCACCTACCAGTTCAAGTCCAAGCAGCTCCACTTCTGCTGCAGCGCTCTGCCAATGTACTTGGGCATGCAGCAGAAGATGGCCCAAGTTCTCTGGGCCCCTTCCACCCACGTACAAAACCCAGATGGAGTTCCAGGTTCCTGGCTGTGGCTTGGCCCAGACCCGGCCATTGTGGCAATTTAGGGAATGAACCAGGGGGTGGAAGATCTCTCTTTTAGTCTTTCCCTCTCTCTTTGCCTCTGCTTTTCAAATAAATTATAAATCTTAAAAAAAAAAAAAAAAAAAAAAAAAGACCAAGCATTTTCTCTGAAATCACTCTGCTGTTTAGAGTTTGGCTTCCCTTTCATCTTTTATCATCTGACTCAGGAAGGAAAATAAAAGAAACTCCCTTGCCCTGCACCTTTCAAGGTGATAGACAGTTTCTTAGGAAGCACTCATTAAACCAGCTAGCTCTGTATCTAATCTCAGCCAGTGGGAGAGGATTCTTTCTATCAATGCTGAATGAATTTGGAAAGAGAGGAAACAATGAGGTGGGAACAACAGGAGTAGATTGGGTGGAGGGAGTGGCACTTCAGCTGAGTTTGGAAACATTGGAATAATGAAGAAAGAGGCATTCCAAGGCAGGAGGTGATATGAAAATAAGAGATTCATCTTCAAGGTGATTTCCTACAGCATTCAGGGAAAGAATGATATAAAAACCATAATAGCAGATGACGGCACAAACCAGTGGGCAAGAAAGCCAGCACTGCCCTGGAGCAAACTTGTCTGAGAAGACGGCACAGAAGCAGGCTTGAGGCTTTGCCCACCGTGGCATCATTGTCTAAGACCACTGTGGCTTTTAGCTCTGCTCTTCCGTACCCATCTTTTGTCCAGAGCAGTCTGTCTACAAATAGCTAGCTTCCTCTGCTGAAAAATGTGCACGATCTTCTCCTTTGTCCTCAGATGGGCCCTGAGAATTACAGTGATCTTATAAGTGCCTTTTCAAGCACCTTACATTTCTACAATTAAAAAAAATCCCTATAAAAAGCTTGATTTTTTAAAAATTTATTTATCTGAAAGTCAGAGTTACACACACACACACACACACACACACACACAGAGTGAGAGAGAGACAGAGAGAGAAAGAGATAGAGAGAGAGAGAGAGAGAGAGAGAGAGAGAGAGAGAGAGAATCTTCAACCTGGCTGGTTCACTCTCCAGATAGGGGCTGGGCCAGGCCTAAGCCAGAAGCCAGGAGAGAAACTTGATTTTTTTTTTTTTTTAAGACTTATTTATTTGAGAGGCAGAGTTACAGACAGAGAGAGGAAGAAACAGAGAGAGGTCTTCCATTTGCTGTTTCACTTCCCAAATGGATGCATCCATCAGAACTGGCCAACCTGAAGCCAGGAGCCAGGAGTTTCTTCCAGGTCTCCCACGTGGGTTCAGGGGCCCAAGCACTTGGGTCACCTTCTACAGTATTCCCAGGCTATCAGCAGGGAGCTGGATTGGAAGTGGAGCAGTGGGGACTTGAACAGGAGCTCAATTGGGATATCAATGCCTAGGCTCAGGCTTAACCTACTACGCCAAAACGCTGGCCCCAAGAAGCTTGATTTTTAATGTAGAATTACTAACTGCATATTTTTTTATTCTGAACATGTGCATATTGGTATCATATTAAAGTATAATCACAACAAAACTGAATTCTTAAGTAAAAAATTATATACCATAGACATGTCATAATCATCAGAGATACCTAATACCATAGTTCCCACTTATTGTGGTCTTTGCTTTCCATGATTTCAGTTACCCATGGAAAACATGGTCCAAATATACTACAAATATACACACATAAACAATTCATAAGTTTTAAATTGCTCACAGCTTTGAAAAGAGTGATAAAATCTCACACAATCCTGCATTCTACCCAGGACATAAAACATCTATTTTCCACTGTATCCATGCTGTATACACTGCCCTCCCTTTAGTCACTTACTCTTAGTTGTCAGGTCAACTGTCTTGGGTATCTCAGTGCTTGTGTTCAAAATATGCTTACCAGGGCCACTGCTGTGGCGTACTAGATTAAGCCTCCACCTGCAGTGCTGGCATCCCAAATAGGTGCCAGTTCAAGTCCTGGCTGCTCCCCTTCCAATTCAGCTCCCTTCTGGAAGCCTGGAAAGCAGTGGAGGATGGACCAAGTTCTTGGGCCCCTGCACCCATGTGGTAGACCCAGAAGAAGCTCCTGGCTCCTGGTTTCGGATGGTCCTGGCTCTGGCCATTACAGCCATTTGGGGAGTGAACAAGCAGATGGAAGACTTCTCTCTCTGTCTTTCCCTCTCTCTGTAATTCTGCCTCTCAAAGAAATCTTTAAAAAAAATACCCTTACCTAGAAGCCTAACACTGCATCACAATGACTATTTCATTCAGCTCATCAAGCAAAATCTCACATCATCTCAAGAAGTAAGAGTTCAAGAAAATGAGGTATTTTGAGAGGGAGAAAAGGACATCACATTCACATAAATTTTATTACAGTATAATTATTGTTTTAATATTATATGTTATTATTAATAGCTTATTTTGCTTAATTTATGAATTAAACTTGATCATGGGTATGAATGTATAGGAAAAAACATAGTATATAATGGGTTTGGTACTATACATGGTTCAGTCACCCACTTGAAGTCTTATAACATAATCGTCATAATCAGCAGGGACTACTGTATAAGTCTGTACTAAAACTCTAAATACATTCCCATATTTAGTCTTCTAATAACCCTTTGGATAGATGTGACTGTTATCCTTATTTTACTTTACAGTGGGAGAACCTGATGTTTACAAGGAATAAGTTACTTGCCTAAAGTCACAGAACTCATACACAGCAGAGAGAGAGTCAAAGAACCCTTACCATCCAAACGTCATCTAATAGATTTTAGGAACGAGTGAAAGAGGAGAAGCTGCTTGTATTTCCAAACTGTAAGGGGCACTAAAATAACTCCAGTGCTAATTCACAAAGTGTTTTTACTGGTCTCTTGTAGGAAGCCAGGAAAAAGATAAAGGAAATACATGTAATTATGCACAGATGTCTTTATGTTGATCATCTTTAAATTTAAATGTCTGCGTGTAGTATCAGTTGGATAGAAGTAGGCAGTTGCAATCTATCAGATTGCTCTGTTTACTAGATACAAAATTGTATTTTTAAAATTATAAACATTAAAAAATATTGGTTCAGAAAATCACAAAAGAAAACATAGGAAAAATTCAGAAAAAAAGAGAAAGCATTTGTATTTTTTTAAGAATACTGACTCTAGACATCAGTGCAAATGAATTAAACATATGTATTTACTCTGATAAATAATTTTTATTGATAGAAACTCTTTCCTCCATCATTAAATAAATATTCTTCAAATACTTTAAACTTTTTAATTTCTAAATTAGAAACCAGTGCTGGCTCCAAGCTGCCAGCCTGTCTGGTGCTAGGGCTGGCACATATGCATAAAAACATTTACATTTATGATGTTTGGTAAGCAATATATCAGAAGTAAGAATCAACAGTACAAGGCATAAACATAATACAGCAGGACAATCATATTCACAATATCAGATAGGAAGGAAAGTATTCCATAAGAAGGTTGTGGTCAGAGTACCCCTGGAGACCTTTCAATAGATATGAGACCCTGGAAAGCACAAGGAAGTCAGACAAGGGAAAAAAAAGAGAGATCTTTACAAGGTGTCCAGCTAATAAATAATTTACAAAGCAATTTAGCAACCTCAGCAGGCCCCACTTACAAGGCTGTGGTAGGGAACGGAGTCTATATTTGTAGAGAAGAGCAGAATCAATACAAGGAGTAAGCTGTCAGTTTTTTCTATAGTGTCAATATCTCAGACTGGCTGCTTTCACTGGTGCTCCTGTGGAAACAATTTCCAAAAGTATACTATTGAGTGACATGCGGCATGGATTAAATGATTTACTTTAATCCCCTAACTGCATGTTGAAAGACCAATAGCCCAAAAGGAATACCAGAGCACCCGAGGACAAAGCAACCTGTAATAACAGTGTGATTTTGGAATGGTTTATACTTAGGAAAACCTTAGTGCCACAGCCAGATCCTTTCAGAACAACAAATCTAAATGAGAAGTGGCCACAATAGACTTATAATGTCTGGCTACCAGGAGGATCATTCACAATATTGGGAGATCTGATTAAATAGATTTATTGATCAACTTCTCTGTAAAAGTTATAAGAGAAAATGGTGGTTTGATCTTGGAACTGCAATGAACAATCTCAAGTCCCTTTAAGTTTGCACCTTATGCAGATGTGGCTATGCAATTTATTAAGTATCTTGTAAAAGTCAAACATGATCTTAGCACTAAATAATTATACATAATAAATATTTATCTCCTTATAACAGAAAGTTATAGAATTGGGGGCTGGTGCTGTGGTGCAGTGGACTCAGCCTCTGCCTGCTGTGCCAGCATCCCATATGGGCGCCAGTTCAAGTCCTGGCTGCTCCTCTTCCAATCCAGCTCCCTGCTAGGGCCAGGGAAAGCAGCAGAAGATGGCCCAAGTCCTCGGGCCCCTGAACCCAGTGTGGGAGACTCAGAAGAAACTTCTGGCTCCTGGCTTTGGATCAGTGCAGCTCTGGCTATTGTGGCGATTTGGAGAGTGAATCAGCAGATGGAAGACCTCTCTCTCTGCCAAGTGCCCACTCCAAGATATATTTTATTTTGCTGCAAAATACTTTGAAAACCATACATATACAGGACCTTCCAATAGTTCATGGAAATGTGTATCATGAAAAAACTACCATGAATTTCAAAAACATTTGCACAAATATAAATTTATGTTTTCATTCCGTTTTTCCTTGAACTTTTTGAAATATCCTCATAGTTGCTTGGAATTATTAACTTCTCTTATTGTTTTGTTTAATAACAAACAGCATTGGTGAGAATAACCTTTTAGAAAAATTTTCTAAACACATAGATGCTTTCATATGAAATACCTCATTGGACTATCACAAATTTTTCAGCATCAGCATTTTTATTATGATTAAGATTACAGATTTAAAATTAAAGTTACGGAAGTCTCAAATTAGGAAACCAAGTGGACGCCTGTTTCTCAGTGTGTAAAATTTTATTCTCTTAATAAAACAAAAATTGGTGGGCCAGCACCGCGGCTCAATAGGCTAATCCTCCGCCTTGCGGCGCCGGCACAGCAGGTTCTAGTCCCAGTCGGGGCGCCGGATTCTGTTCCGGTTGCCCCTCTTCCAGGCCAGCTCTCTGCTGTGCCCCGGGAATGCAGTGGAGGATGGCCCAAGTGCTTGGGCCCTGCACCCCATGGGAGACTAGGATAAGTACCTGGCTCCTGCCATTGGATCAGCTCAGTGCGCTGAGCGCACCGTGCCAGCCGCAGCGGCCATTGGAGGGTGAACCAACGGCAAAAGGAAGACCTTTCCCTCTGTCTCTCTCTGTCCACTCTGCCTGTCAAAAAATAAATAAAAAACAAAAATTGGTAAATCTGATAATATTTCTCTATTTAAACCAGTATGTCATAATGTTATAGTCATCCCTCAGATCCCTAATGCTTTAACGTCCTAAGACTGCATGATTCTATGTTTGCTCTCCAAAATGTCCAAATGTCCAGTTTTGTCAAACTGAATCCAACTGCAGCAATTTCTAAGCTCTCTGTGAAGTGGTGAGTAGTGCTAGAGACTGAGAACATAAGGAAAAACATAAAACATGGTTCCTACCCTCGGAGCCAACCAATTCAAGGATAAAGACATTTAAAGCATAAATAAAAGCATAAATAAAATTGAAAATTTTTCTAATTTCTATCATTTCTGAAATTCAGAGGAAAATTCATAATGAGGACAAGAGTGATCATGCCATCATTTGTTATAATAAAACTGAAAGCAACTATATGGTGTGTATTTAGTTTTTTTACACATTTGTTTTGTTAGGTATTATGATTTTCCTTCATTTTAAAGAGAGTAGACATTTCATGGCACAAATCCAATTTTAGATAAAAGATTTTGAGCCTCGATGAGAAGTTTCATGGATGGTACACTTTGGGAGAAAAAAGAAAACTTGAACAATGTAGACTGCGAGGTCACCTGGTGAGGTGCAGGGGGCAGTGTAACAAAGGCTGAGGAAGATGGCTGCTCTGTAGAATCTGCAGAGGGGCTGGGCATCTGTGGGACTTCCCTGGCAGGATGGGTGGACTGTTCCTTTTTAACAAGAGAACAAGTCTTTAACAGGTCTGTTAAAGAGGAGTGGTGCTGAGGACCGCAGACAAGTCTTAGGTCATCAAAGTCAAATGATTACATATGTGTTGAAAAAAAAAAAGAGATCATCTCTGGACTGATTTATTGAGTTAAAATTAGGGAAACTTAACTGACACACTTGGAATAAATCAACACTCATTATTTTTAGAAATGTAATCAAATTAACATTTATTTTAGTAAAAAGGTAATGTGATATTCTATTAGCTATTTCCTCATAATTGAAAAATTATTGTTTTATCATAAAGTAATCACTTCAAACGTTATGATGCCTATGCCTCTTCAGTTCACATGTCAAGTTTAGAAGGACTCACTTGTCCCTGCTGAATGTCAGTCATAACTGAATATGCTGCTGCTTAGTAATAAGATGTTACATTAAAACTTGAACCAGAATGTGAAATGTTAAATTATTTCAAAGAGCAAACAACAAACAATCCTCGTTTGTTTTTTAGGTGAGTTTTCACAAATTAAAACTTTCACTCAGAATTTGAATACACAATATTTTTTGAAATAAAACTTGGCAACCTTGATCTTAAATTCCTTTGTGAACAATCTCCAGGAACCCCATACGCTCCAGGAAGTGCCCTAGTAACTGGAGTCCCACCAGTATCTTCCACTGATTCCCCTTTTCTCATTTGATCTGCCCAGAACCTGTAGCAATCAGAGATCAAAAAGCCATGAAGAATGAAAAAATGTGGAAGTAAATGCTTCATAAAATATGCTACCATACTGTTACTGAGTCCAGGAGGAAAGTTTTTCCCTAACCAAGGAGTCTGTTCCTCTCAGAAATGGCCACAGAGGTGGGCTTTGAAAATCAAATAGCATATTCACTAGCGAGAATGGCAGAAGGGGCTTCCGTGACAAGCCCAGAGTGCTAAGCAGTCTCAGAAGTGGAAAACCAAAATTTGTGTAGAAATTGCTGTATCTGACTCAAAAACAGGAATTAGTAAAAGAAATGGATCATAAAATATTAAAGTTGAAAAAAATTCACAGGTAATCTAGCCTAGGGGCTTTTGAAATCTTTATGAAGGTGGCTTCTAAACAAATTTCAAGCACACTACCAACAGGTAAAATACAAAGTTAGAATTTTGTGGCAGAACAAAGCACTCCCAGTCTGTAGGACTCCACAGAGCGCTGCTTCAAACCCAGCGATCTCATTCCAGTCTCTAATGAGAAAAGTGAGATCCAGAGAAGTGAAGTTACCTGCTCAGGGTTACTGCTGGGATTGAAAATGAAGAGTCCTTTACTTACTGTACAGTAATATGTGTTAACACTATGAATTATCCCAGATGTATTTTCTGGCAAGGTTAAAAGGAAGTAAGGCAAAATATCATTTGCATATCACAATTTAATGAGAATAAATTAATAAATTGGATGATTTTTTAAACCTCCACCTAAATTTTTTGTTTTCATTGTTATCTTTATCATTCACCATGGTTTGAAAGGTGAATATTCTGTTTTAATGTAAAGCCAAAAATCAAATAGGGGTCCTGTAGTCATTTAAAGGGCAGCCATGCTGCAGGATTTAGGTTGAACTCCCAACTTTTCTCTTAAACACTTTTGACATGCCATACATAAGGTTATCTCAGAAAGTTATTAAAAAAAAGTATGGAATTAAAGAATAAGTCTATTTCGGTGCAAAACTTTTTTTTGAAAGCTACACACGAGTTTTGCTCTTTAATTTTTTTTTAATTTATTTGAAAGGCAGAGAGAGAAAGATTATCTCTCATCACTGCTTTACTCTCCAGATGCCTGCAACAGCCATGGTAATGTCAGGTGTAAGCCAGGAACCAGGAACCCAATCAGGAACCCTATGTGAGAGGCAGGTACCCAAGTACTTGAGACTTTGAGGGTACCCGTTAGCAAGTAGTTCAATTTGAGAGTAGAATCAGAACTCAAACCTGGGCCCTCTGATCTGGGAAGTGGGCATCTGTATATTAGCTTAACTGCTGCACCAGTTGCCCATCCTCAGGCATAGTTTTTTCATAAAACACATTTTCCACAAACTCTTTGAAGACCCTCAATCATGGCTACATAGGCATACAATCAAAATGATAGATCATGTTCAAAGAAGTGAAAATGATTTTAACCAAATATGAGTTGAATTTCACTGTACACACTACTTTCTAGTTAAGTTAATTAAATTTTATGCTATTATTCTTGGTAAACTTTATTATTCAGATTAAGAAACTAAAAGTCTTAAAAATTATATAATTAGCAAAATGTTTTCTATTAGACAATTAAGCATATATTCACTAAGAAGTGTATTATTCTTAAACTGCACAGAATTTTCTGCAAAACAATAATCTTATCTCGACAACAAAAGATCCAAATATTAGGGTTACTTTTTATTACATTAATCATAAACTTTGTGATATGCTTTTTCTTTTTCAGGTCACATAGAATATCTTAATCAATTTAAAGCATCATGAAAGACCTTTTCCTCAAAATGAAGCAAATGAATTTGCAAATATGGATGACACTAATAAAATATTCTTATTTCTCAAAACTAACCACAGAGAATATAAAAATTATAAGGGTATTTTTTTACTTCTGTTCAGCTCACTATAAAATTCTCCTTTATGGTATCTAAAAAATATAGAACATTTTTCTAATAACCTCTTATCTAGTTTCTAATTAGTAAAATGTCCATTCAATAACTGTTAAATTCAAAATAGCATTTCTTGTAAGATTTATTTATTTGAAAGACAGAGAAGCATACAGACAAGGAAGGAGAGTGAGAGAGAATCTTTCATCCACTAGTTCACACTCAGATTGCCACAAGAGCCAAGTTTATGCCACATTGAAGTCAAGAGACTGGAACTCCATCCAGGTCTCCTAAGTCAGTGACAGGAGCCCAGGAACTTAGACCACTTTCCCCTGCCTTCCAAGGTACAATAGCAAGGAGCTGGATCAGAAGCAGAGTAGCTGGGACTTGAACCTACACTCTTAGGGGACAGTGACAAAGCAGCAGCTTAACCAGCTGCAACACAATACTGGCCCCCCAAATAATATTTCTTTATATAATATATACACTCACCAAAAACCATTCAGATCCAGTGATACATCTTTGTGTGATGTAGCTCTGATATTAATTTCTTGACTGGCTTTGATTATTTACTGTGTTATAAATAAGTATATGATACTAAAGATAGTCTCCTTCCATTCAAATCCTAGCTCCACAGAGGAGCAACTAAAAATGGAGCATTTGATTCATTTATGAACATTTATCCATTCATGAGCAAAATGAAGAGACATAATCTAAGAGATCCATCTATTTCTTAATAAGGGTTGTAGCTTGGTCAGCAGCAATGATTCTGAAAGTTCCAGTTGAAAGGTAAATACAGACTTTGCTTAACAGATAGATATTGAAGGTTCATTCTCTGCCAGGCCTTTGGCACTTTTTTATCCCCTTTCTGGTTTAATCCAGCTAAGGTGAGAAAACTAAAATGAGAAAACTGAGACTGAAAAGTTAACAGTAATTTGAGCCAGGATATGTACTACCAAAAAAAGCGATATTCTAACCCATACTTAACTGATTCCAAAATGTATTCTCATGTTACACGACACCGGGGGACTCCAGAGTATACCAAGACACTTTCTGTAATGCTTGAGGTAGACTCATAGTTCCTGTGTTTCCAGACTGAACATCTACCTCTTGTTTTCCTATAAATTGTATTATCTTTAAAGAAAGAAACATTATTTGCTGAAAAACACCAAGGCTTGGATTTTAGAATCCATAAAACAAAAGGTTTTAGGACATAAGAATGCAGGTGGAGATATTATGAAGTTCTCATACCCCTGAACTCCTTGATGTGTTTTCATCCTTGTGTGCCCCAAATCATCTGATTTTCTTTTTTATTTTTTTTATTTTTTAATTTTTTGACAGGCAGAGTGGACAGTGAGAGAGAGAGACAGAGAGAAAGGTCTTCCTTTGCCGTTGGTTCACCCTCCAATGGCCGCCGCGGCCGGCGCACCGCGCTGATCCGATAGCAGGAGCCAGGAGCCAGGTGCTTTTCCTGGTCTCCCATGGGGTGCAGGGCCCAAGCACCTGGGCCATCCTCCACTGCACTCCCTGGCCACAGCAGAGAGCTGGCCTGGAAGAGGGGCAACCGGGACAGAATCCGGCGCCCCAACCGGGACTAGAACCCGGTGTGCCAGCGCCGCAAGGCAGAGGATTAGCCTAGTGAGCTGCGGCGCCGGCCCTGATTTTCAAAATATATTTATGTTAGAACTTGTTTTAATATTTTTATAGTGGTATAAATACAATGAAATGAAAAATCTATCACAATAATGGACCCTGGATTTTTTATTTCATTTAACTTGGATATCTTAAACATTTACATATGCAGAAAATATGAGGCTACTTCAACAAATTAATGGAAAAATGAAATGTAAAAATAGGTTCATATTGGTAAAAAAATTATGCATAGCATTTCAGAGTACGTATGTTTCAAGAACCCTGTAAAGAACCCTCAGAGGTGTTTCTCTCTTACTAGGAGATCTTTGCCTGTGCAAGTGTTTCCTTACGTATGTTTTCTGTATATGTGCTTCCAAACCTGGTCACCTAGAAATAAATATTCTTCAGCCTTTATATAGATAAAGAGTACTGAAAGATTGTATCCTAAATATAGAGGCTCTGATAGATGATAATATTGATAAAGCCTAGTATTTCTCATTCTCCATAGTGTGATTTTAATAAACATGTTAACACCAAAATTCTATGGTTCAAAAAATTAACCCAAAAATTTTCTCAACTTTTCATGTCAGACTCTGATATCAAGGAAGGCAAACATGCATCCCCAAGGATAATCTAAAACCAAAATCAAAATATTGAAGATTCTTGAAGCAAAACAGGTGAATACTTTTTTTCACTCCCACAAACTATTCTAATGGAGATATCAAGTAAAATTAACAAGATGTTGATAAGGAGCATGAAGGATTTTCATTAATTCTAAAGCTAAACACACAATCTTTAGTTTGACTTTGAAAGAATAGATGTATGCCAGATTATCATCCACTACATTAAACAAAACTTTTACACTTAATCTTCACACTGAACCTATTCATTAATATTATGAACAATAATGCTTGGGAAGGGGGAACTTATTCCTCCTGATGTTTCTGCTGTGGATCTGCAGCTGTCACTTGTTCTACCAATTTACTCTTCTGACCCTGGAGTATCGTTAGAAATTTATCTGGAAAATCTGGACACTTGGTCCTGCCTTGCCCATCTTTCTTTGAGTAGCAAGTTGCATGCAGTTTCCCATAGAGTTAAAAACAAAGGAATCCCTATCATCTGAACTCTCAATAAAACACAGCATGAACAACCTACAGGATATGAAACAACAAAACAAAAACAAATTTTAAAAAAATTGTGTGTGAATTATATGAAATGTTTTCCAGAAAATCCATTAAAATGGGTCCTATGGAAAATACCCATAGGTTTCAAAAGGGTTTTGCACTAAAATATATATTTTAATCCAAGTTTTGATAAACCTGTTAAAGTTCCCCCATATTATCTCCTTACAAACGCTAAATAACATAACCGAGGTAATTTCACCAAGAATTTTTTCAGCCTATTAAGTGTAAAAATGATGAAATAAGACACAAATTCAGAAGTTCAACAATTTGTATTAAAAATCAAAAGGAAATTAAGAAATCACATAAAAACTGCCAGCTAGAAACACTCAACATCTAATAAAAATTGCACTTCTATGCTTTATTGTCAATGAAAAAAAGGGACTGGGAACTGGGCATTTTTTTCTTGGTATTTTAAAATGAAAACAATAATCGAGTAAATAAGAAACCTCAGTGAAGCTGTGGGTTTTCAGTGCCCATCAATCCAACTGATCTATGAGCCATTAGTGAGTCATAAAATAAGAAAGCTCAATAAAATAATCATAATCCCACATGTTTATTTAGTTCTGAGACTTAAATGATGGACCTTTGTACCTGACTAGTCCTAGAGACAGTTTCACTACATGCACACACACACACACATACACACAAACACCCCCACATGTACATAAACACATACACAAACACCCACAATCACATCCAAAAACACACACACATATACAAATAAACACACAAACATCCCCCACACATACATAAACACATACAAAAACCCACACACACATGCATAAACACACAAACACACACAAAAACCCCCACACACCTACATAAACACCTACACAAATACTCCCCACACACATAAACACACACACAAACACTCATACACATATTCATAAACATGTACAAAAACCCACACACACATTCATGAACACACAAACACACATATAAACACACACAAAAACCCCACACACCTTCATAAACACCTATACAAATACCCTCCCACACACACATAAACACATACAAATACACACATATGTAAGCATACAGAAACACAAACCCCATTATGGTCATGATCTGTCTGTCTCTTAATTGCATAGACTCATAAACAGGCGTGTTCATAGGACTGCATCCATAATGCTATCACAATTTTCTTTAACAAAGAACAATATTATTTTTTATATTTTAAAAAATAACTGAGGCCATAGTATTTTAAAACATATAATCAATTAAAATTATGACCTCAGACTTTCCTCTGAATGTCAGATAAACATAAAACAAAAAGATCTAACTTATGCAGAAAAAATTTTTACTGTTTTGTAATTAAAGTTCTTTCTAAACTTCTCATCATTATTCAAGTTATTTTAAGTAATTTTCAAGAACATGAAATGCAAGACTTTTATACAGTCCTCAATCTTCTTTCTAAGTTTCCTACTTACATACAATATTAAGGAGCATCAAAATTATATAATTTACCCAGTGATAGCAGAGTTTCAAGTATATTTAGACTGAAGAGGTATATGCTTCTTGGAAAAAATTAAATATTTTACTGAACAAGTATCTCCTGTTACTAACACAAAAGTAGTAGGCGTTTTATATAATCACTGATTATAACTGTTGACTGCTGTTCTAGTCGACTTCCAGCTTAAATAAAGAAATGTTTAGTAACTAAGCCTTTCTTTAAGTTCATCTACATCCAGTGTCCCTTCTCATGGCCTCTAACTTAACAACTAGATTTTGGGGGAAGAGACATCTCTTCCTTCTAAAATCATTGCTTTCATCAGGATTTTGATGCCCTCCTTGGTGTCATTTCTGGTCAAGGATCAGACTCTTCTATTGATTATCCCTGGTTGACCACAAAGATTCTCACCTCCTCTGTACTTAAGAAAAACTGTTTCCTAACTCCTACTTTTTTCTTCCTTATTTTTTTCTCATATAGCGGTTGTAAGAAACTGCTTAAAATTTGGTCTCCTGTCATCATCACCTACTCACTTTCTTTTACACCTCATTCTTCCCTAATCATGCCCAAGAAACTGGTTTTCTCTTCCAGTTATCAGCAGTCAAGGCCACCGCTACCTTATCCTCTGCTGCTCAATTCCAATCCAATTTATCCACTCCTGACAGATTAATCTTTCTAATCTTCCTAACATGTAGCTTTGTTAAATCTCATTAGTGTGTAGGAGGGAGACAGGGAGAGGGCAAACAGGATTCCCCAGGACTCTTCAAAATTAAAGAATCAAATGAGTTCTCTTCCTCTGGATCGACTTTAACTTTATTCCCTTGTTATCTTCACCTCTGATTTAGTGAAACTGGCAAACTCACAGTTTTTCCACTTTCTCTACAATGCATTCATGTGTCTGCCTCAAAATTAGACAAACATTTAGACAATTGTCTAAAGTATTTCTCAATCAATTTTTTTAACTATAATCTACAGGGAGACACCCATTTTACATTATGACTTATCCATATGTTTTGTTTAACTCTACAACATGCATAAATCTAAGCAATTTTAATGATACAAGGGCATTCTTACATGTAAATTATGACCCACTAAATTGATTTCATTGACCAATAATGAAGAACTACCCAGTTTAATTTCTGATTTATATTTTCTACATCCTTGACTTTCTCTAAAACTTGGTTCAATTATATATTCCATTTAGTCAATCACTCATTCATTTAACTAAAAAAAAAACACATGAAATAGCTTCATATTGGAAGGCAGACACTGCTTAAGAGAATAAATTCCACTGGGAATAAAATACTATGAGAAGAGTGCATAAGCCCTGCCCCGAGGAGTCAGCAGTGGTACATATCCGAAGAGCAATGCTCACTCATGCCTCCCTCTACTTGAAGTGTTACCTCTTCCAGCCATTTTATAGCTGCTTCATGTCACCTTGCATTTCCTCATCTTGTAGTACAGGAAACAATGCAGCAAATGCAAAAAACAAAAACAAAAAAAACCTGAGTCCTAGTTTTAGCTCAACACTTACTATCTTTGAAAACATAGGCAAGTTATTCACCTTCTCTTAGATTCAGTTTCTTCATTTGTAAAATAAGAAGGTTGTCCTACATCAGCAGTTATTGAATTCTCCTTACAAAGTTTGAAGGATTCAGTGGTGGTTCCAAAGCATGACTGGAAGAGACCTTCTTTCCTAAAGGGGCCAGGAACTTGGGGCCCCATCTCCTGCCTCAGCTGAAACTTGCAATTTTGTTTGAAAAACAAAAATAAAATCCTTAATGCTAAATACTTTGAAACTATTGAGTCCAAAGATTCTGAAATCTTATTCTCTGCATTCTATGCCACACATACTTGAAGTGGTAAGGGAAAAAATAGGAAGAAAAGAAGAGGAATGAGATACTGTAGGCAGGAGGAAGGGAGAAAACACAGGCAAAGGCTTTGCTAGAAGCAGCAGATACATTATCCTATTTTACAACAGCTTTACAATAAACATACTATTATGTTTCCTTTACATATAGGAAAATGAAGCTCAGAAAAGTTAGATAACTTGCTGAAGTGCTATAATTAACAAGCAGTGAGTTCAAGGTCTGTTCTTGTTCCATTATTCCAAGAGACCCTTAAGAGAAGCTTACATGGCTATGACATTCCCTCTTTTTCATTTCTCCTCATCTCACCTGAGTGAATCCTCATAAGTTAGGGGAGTATACTTCAGCATTAACTTTATTTTGCCAATTAGGAAACCAGTGTTGAGAGAAGTGAATGTGATATCCCCAGGGTCAAAATAATTCAGTGAGTCAAGGAAGAAATTAAATACCTGCATTCATATTCTGTCCGCTTTTCACTCCAAACTCCAAACTGTCTCCTTTGAAAGAAAGATAGAAATAAGGAAACAGTAAGAGGGAAGGAGGCAAAAGATATGGGACTGGATGGAGAATTCTAAGAATCCCACTGCTTACTTCAGAGGATTATTGAGTCAAAGGAGATAATTTAATGGAAAGCACCTTGAAAAATCTGAAGCACGTTATCAACATGAGGCATTAATATTAACTTTCCAAACAGTGTGCACTGAAGGTGACATTTTATATTTCTGTAAAATTTCTTGCAGTAATTGTAAATATAAAACAGCTATATAATGAATTAATTGCTTAGACAGACCACATAAACTCATATGAAAGGAGGACAATCTGACACTCTTGAGATTATGATCCAAGAGCTGGTTACATATGCCTGCTTTTTGTCCATGATATATAGTCCCTACTGGCAGAAGAATAATTCAAATTTTCAATTTTTCTTGGATTTCATCACAACCTCAATCAAAAGCATGAAAGCCAGTATTTTAATATCCTTACACCGTGTGAAAAATAATGATATGCTCTTCCACCCGAACTCTCCAAGCATTTTTTATTTTGATTGTCTTCCCATTATACTGAGAGATTGTCAGGACTTTATCAGGAAGATCATCCAAACAAACTAGAACATTATTAAGGTTCCCGCAGAGCAGTAACTCACTGAATGTATGAGTGATTAAAAGCCATACAGTTGTGACAAGGACCATAAGGAGATCAGACAAAGAAGATACACGTCTTTAAAAAGAAAGAGAAGAAGAAGAAGGAAAAAAACCTAGCTGGGATGATTTAACCCCTTGTATCTCTTACCAGTGCTAACGCTGCAGCATTATTTGATCAAATTTAAAGCTTATATGGCTGGATTCCTCCAAAGGTCAAGACAATGGGAAGCAGGATTAACACAGAATTGCAGCATAACTATTGCCTTGACACGGTGCCAGGATTAAATGATATTTAATATAACAAGATGTCCTGGCATAAGTAAAATATTACCTATTTTGTAATTTATCATTGACTATGGTTAGACTTTCTGGGTTCATTGAATTATTTTGGACTTAAAAATAGATTCCCCTTTCATTTAACATTCACAGAACTGGCAATTAAACGCTTCCTATTTGCCAGGCTTTTCTCTGAGCACTGGACACAAGGTATAAACAGAGACAAGGGAGGACAACACCCTGTAGGGAAGGAAAGAAACAGCTACCTTAATTTTTATGCCACAATGTAATTGAAGAAATACCTTCAACAATAACCTACATGAAAAACAAACATTGTTTCAAAATGTTACTGCATTCTTCTAAGCAGAGAACTGATTATCTATTTTCTTCTTTATATGTCATATGACATATGGCTTTTTTTATTTAGACATTTATTTTATTTGAAAGTCAGGATTACAGAGAGAAAGGAAAAGACAGAGAGAGATCTTCCATCTGCCAATTAACACCCCAAACGGCTGCAATGGATATGGCTGGGCCAGACTGAAGTTAGGAGCCAGGAGCTTCATTCAGGTTTCCCAAGCAGGTGCAGAGATCCAAGCCTCAGGCCATCTTCCACTGCTTTTCCAGGCACATTAGCAGAGAGCTTAATGAGAAGTGGAACAGCCGGGACTCAAACCAGAGCCCATATGGGATCCCAGCGCTCCAAACAGCTGCTTAACTCACTATGCCATAGCACTGGCCCTGACACATGGCTTTTATAAGAATCTTTTAATGCTTTTATAATCAGAAGCAAAGAATGCATGAATCAAATTCTTTAATGGGTAATTTATCAGAATGCTGCCAGAATGCCCTAAGAGGCACTACATTCCCTTAAATTCAGGAAAGGCCCAAGAGAAAAGAAAACACCAAATACCATTCCAAATGACTCAGATTTACTGAGTGGAGAAGATAGTTACTGATAATCCAGGTAATGAGAGAATCATCTAAGGAGGAAGTTTTGAAGTTAGCATTCCATGTAGTTTGAGAATGGATGGCAGGTGGTAGGGAACAGCAGGTGAGTCTCCAGGAGAGAACAGCTTGGGGTCAAACTAGAAAGGGAGTTTTATTTATTTATTTACTTATTTTGAAAGGCAAACACAGACATCTCTCACCTGCTGCTTCACTCTCTAAAAATCCACAACAGCATGCCAAGAGCCCAGAAATCATTTAAGGTCTCCCATGTGGATGGCAGGGGCCCAATTACTTGGGCCATCACCTACTGCTTCCCAAGGTGCCCATCAGCAGGAAGTTGGAATGGAATGAGTGGAGAAGACTCGAACCCGTATGAGACACAAGCCTCCCATGTGGCAGCTTAACCATCAGGTTAATACTGGATTCACTCCTGTGAAGGGTGTTAGATGCCATGCTGAAAGCACATGGATTGTGGATTGTAGAGCGTAGTTGGTGGGAAACCAGAGCTCAGCAGTTGAAGCTTCTATAGAGTGGACACTCAAGATTTCTTTCTTCTAAGATGCCTCTGGTTTCCAAGGTTTGTGAGGTAAAATGCTTAAACACTGAGCGAGGGGATTCGGAAGGTACAGTGAGCTGGAAGTGATAGGACCTGTTTACCAGGAAGGTGCAGAGATGAAAAAGAACAACTTGAGGCTAACTCAGGAGGATTTGATGATGGAAAGTTAAGGGCAGTAGGTTTAGAGTACACAAAGAATTAATACAATGTTGAACATGGAGAATTAAGTACCCGTGCAATACTCATTGGACAGATTGAAATCTAAGTCGGATATTCAGAAGAGAGACTGAGACTCTTTCCCTCTGATTGCCACCACTACCACAGGATAGCAACTGATGACAAAACTGGAGCAAGTAAATGATGGCCATTTAATATTCAGCAAGTTAAATCCTTTAAAATGGCATTTGAGATGGCAACCATTTGATGCAGTGGCTAAATCACTTCTTGGGACATTGCAGGTTTCAAATCCAGGCCCTACTCTCCAGATGTGCACACTCACACCATAGCTGAGAAGCAAAAAGGACATGAAGTAAGAGATCAGATTCTAGTTTCTAAGCTGCTTTCTTGTTCGCTTGTTTTGAAAGGCAGAACTACAGAAAGAGAAAGAGAGTGTGCACTACCATAGGCTGGTTCACTTCCCAAATGACTACACAGCAGATCTTAATCTGGGCCTTCCAGGTGGCAAGAGCTCAAATGCTTGAGCTACACCTGCTGCTTCCCAGGGTGCGCATTAGAAGGAAGCTGGATCTTAACCGGAGTGGGACTCCTCCCAGCACTCTGATATGGGGTAGAGGCTTTCTGAGTGGAGGCTTAATCCACTGCACAACACCACCAGTCCCAGGCTGCTTTCTTTGTTTGTAATAAGATGAGGGTTCCAGAAAGAGTTAGAAGTAGAAAAAAATTAATGAAGGGTTGAGTTGTTATGAGGAAAAACAAGTTCAATTTTGAAATTTATCTCTTTCTTTAGTTTGGATACATCTTCTACTTTTTTTCACTGATGATTCTTTTCCCCATTGCTGTGTTTTCACTTTCTCATTTTCTCATCTTTACTAGTTGAACTTCCTGTATTATTAGTTTTCTTTTTCTTTTCCTTTTTAATTTATGGGAAGGCAGAGAGTGTGTATGTATGAGAGAGATCTTACATCCACTAGTCCAGTTCCTAAATGCCCACAGAATTTATTTATTTATTTGTTTATTTAAGTCATAGTGACAAATAACCAGACACACATACATGTGCGCACACACTCTCCTATATGAGGCTATATGTAGGCACTCTTGAAATCTAATTTCCCCCAGTCACCATTTAGAACAGACACAATAACTAGCTACTCAATTCTTGGATACCATGGGAAACTCAGGGGGATTCTGTTGTGCCTCTATTCTGCTTAATTCAGCCAGGGATTAGAAGATAAGATTTATCATCACTACACAATGCTTCATTCCTCTTTCCTCTCCCACTATGTTTTCCTGTTCTTACTGTTTGCACCACATTAATGATTTCTATCCACAGTTTGATGGCATCCTTTGAATCTAGGAATAGTGATTCAAATATTTGTTCCCTGCTGTTTTGGAAACTCCTTCAGGGATAATGCGATCCTCATATCCCTGATTTAAATGAGCAGAGTTGGTGGGTAGTTCTGGGTAGAAGATCAACAAGTGACTAATATCTCAATTTATAAATACACCAGCTGATGGACTATAGAACATCAAAACAATAACAAACAGATACATTCACAAAGAATTGAAGAAACTAAGAATCTCATGCAAGGAACAAATTGAAAGGATTTCCAGTATGACAGGTGCACAGCAGGACTGGGGAGGCAACCAATCCTCAGTGAAGCAGGAAACATACAGAGCATGCCATGAGGGAAGTTTCCATGGGGGAAAATCTGAGCCAGCACAAGACTTTGAGGCAATAAAAAGTTGAGGATAAGATAAAGATAAATTTAGTTCAGGAAACATAAAGAAAGGTAATTTGAAATTTCAGGATGGAAAAACAATGTGTATAAAAAAATCAAGACCAGATAAAATAAATAAATCAAATTTGGAATGATTTTATAGAAAGTAAATATAAATTTAAAACAACTGTAAATTTGGAATGATTTCAAGCAATTGAGTTAAATAAAATACATAAAGAGTAAGAGGATACATTTGAAAATGGGGAACTTTTCTCCATGTGTGTCCTTGTTTCTTGAGAGTGAATCTATATCAAAAGCACACTGTGTGGCTCAACATTGGACAATATTTGTGGAAGTGCCAATGGTATACATACATTTCCAAAATCTGGAGTCAACATGTATTTTTGAAAAAAAGAGAAGATAAATTCTATATGTCTTCTTATCACATGGAAGTTAAAAAAAAATAGTTGATCTGAACTCAGAATAGTGATTTCTACAAGCATGGAATATGTAGGGGAGATGGGATGGAGGGAGTTAGGATGATGGTTATCAAACCACAGTCAGACAGAAGAAACAAGCTGCAGTGCTGCAGAGCACGCTGGAGTGACTGACTACAGCTCACAACAACGTGTTAGCTGGGGGGAAGGAGCTGGGAGGCCTCAAGCCTGGGAAAGGGATATAAAGAATGAAAGGCTGGTTGCCTGCCTGGACTGGTTTTCCCTGTGAATAGAAAAGAATATGTACTGAAATATTGCTCTATATCCCATGAAAATGTACAAGTATTACAGGTGAATCAAAAATTCTAAATTAAAAAGTAAGAAATGATGATGGTAATAGAAAAATAGAAATAGAATTAAGATTTTAGCTGGCCAAAAGCAAACCACAGAAGAAAGGAAAAGCTGAAGACATTAGCAGGTGTATTCACATCTTGTCTTAGAAAGAAAATATAGACTTTGTGAAGAGGAAATAAACTTTTAACTATAATCATATAGCTTTCAATAATACAAGCAATCAATAGAAGAGCAAAAGCAAAATTTAATGCTCAACTATTAAAAGAAGAGGCAGAGAGGGAGGGATAGTTCAATGGGACAGATCCTCAACTTTCATGTCAAGAGTCAATGATATTGCTTTAAAATTGACAACCATTTGATCAAGATACAGTAGTATTTCAAAGAAGAAGACCAACAGGAGTTGCCTCTGAGAACTAAATCACAGTGAGGGAATGAGGAAGCAACAGTAGTATTTTATACCACAACTTTCTATAATGTGAGATTGTAATTTATTTTTAAAAATATTTTTAAAAGGCTGGCACAAGATTCATTTCTCATATAAGAACAATGTATACTTGTAATAGAAAAAACTACACCTTAAAAAAGTAAGTGCCAGGGCCAAGCATTCTGGGCAATGGGTTAAGCCACTGCCTGGGGCACAGGCATTTCATATTCTGCTAAGGCGCTAAGGAGGGCAGTGGAAAGTGGCTCTAGTACTTGGGCCCCTCCACATGGATATATGTGGAAGACAGAGATGGAGTTCCAGACCCCTGCAGCCCTGGCCATTGTAGCCATTTAGGGAGTGAATCAGTGTATGGAACATCTCTCACTGTCTCACTCTGTAACTCTGCCTTTTGAATAAATAAAATAAATATTTTAAAAAAAAAGACAAGGACATTCTTTTAGTTAAAAAAAAGTGCTTAAAATAAGAAGAGAAAAAACCATCATCATGCTAAGTTAATTCAAATGCCTAAATGCAAGATATTTTTTACAGGAAAAAAAAAAAAAAGCAAGCACTGAATCCCAGACAGTTAAAAAGAAAGAAAACACTGAACAACAGAATAATATCTGTAAATGGATATCAAGCCTACAAAATATTTAGAAAAGAAATCATTTTTAAGTTTAACTATTACCAGATGTTATGTGTAACATCTGAGTACAACATGTAGTATTTTATCTGCCTTCCATAACTGTTGCTTTCTTAAAAAATGAGGGAAGAGAAATAAGCATTAAACACTTAGGAACTGGTTGTTTAAATATGTTTCCCTTTGCCTGAAGAATCAAATTTTGTATAGCTCATAAGCACATCAAGAGTTTACCTGAAGTTGCAGTTAGTAAATGATGGAGCAAAAAATTCTCTGGACTCAAAGCTACTCCTACATTTTACTGCTATAACCAGTATAGTGAACATTAATCTCAGTGATTAGATTTTTGACCTTCTAAATGAGAGAAAAATATTAACATTAAAGCACAAGCACACCCATATGACTTCTCTGTATGTATCCAGATCTTCTTTAGACCTCTGTGGTAGGCAGAGTAATGGTTTCCCAAAGATGGTCTAATACCTGGAACCTGTAAATATTTTACCTAACATATCAAGAGTGATTTTGCAAATGTGATTAAGGATTTTAAGTAGAGACACCATCCTGGATATTCTGTGTGTGACTGATTTAACCGAAAGTGTCCTTAAAAGATAGAAGAGAGAGACAGAAGAGTCAAAAGGAGAGACAGAAACGGATGTGAGAAGGGTGGAACTGTTGGCTGGGAAGACGGAAGCAGGAACCAGGAAAGGAGGAAGACTCAGATACTGGAAAAGGGAAAGAAAGGATTCTCTCCCAGAGTCTCCAGGGGAATGCAACCTTGCTGAAACCTTGATTTAGCTGAAAGAGACTCCTGTTGGACCTTTGACATCCAGAGCTGTAAAATCTGTGTTCTTTCAAGACATCCAGTTCGTGGTCATCTCCTACAGCAGAAGTAAGGAGCTAATACAAAACGTATTCCAGAATCAAAAATATCTAGCTTTAAGTCTTATCTCTATCATGTGATTTGGGGAGAGATTCTGAACCTCTGTGAATCTCTGTTCCTTTATCTACAAAGTTGAAATCATAAAAAATAACTATTCACACGATAGGTAATCATTAACCTACTGCAGGACCTCATTAAAGGGTAGCTATTATTACGATGAAGTATTATTATAAAACAAAAATAAAACTAAAACAAAATTCGTGGAAAAAATGGTGATTGCTGTTTGTTGTTTCCAAACCCCCAAAGTCTGCCAGCTAGTGATCCTTCATAACGTATGGGCCACCAGTTGAAATATGAAGGGGGAAAACTACTCCAATATTGAAACCACTTCATGATTTTTGCTCATTCAGTCCTCTCCTTTAATATCTAGCCTCTTTGGGGAAGAGGCAATATCCTTGACTGGCTATAAATTTATGAGTGTAGTTGTGTTTATGGCTCTGAATGTAATAGAACCTAAGTAAACACTGATAAGTTCTCTATTCTTCTGAGAAGTTCCCACCCACATAATATTGTCCTATCATTGGAAATCCCCACAGTTTTGATAAGAACGAAGGCAAGAGCTCTTTTATATATAACACTTGTCAATTAGAATCAGAACAGCATTCATCATTTTAGTGGGAAAGGCTATGGGTTTTTTAAAAATCCCTCTTGAAGTCTCTGTAATAAGATTCTACCCCTCCTGGTTTTTGAGCACCTTCAGCTGGTTTGGAAGGTGAATGCAGGCTTTCACGTTGATTTTCTCCAAGCATCTTTCCACACAGTTTGCCACTACAGATTAAAAGGTAAACTGAGTTAAAGGCAGAGTGGTCTATCTCCACAGTCTCCCCTCATAAACAGACCAGAAGCAGAACTGAAAGCCATGCCCATCTTTTTAGTGTGGAGATAAGGACTGTCTTCATTAGTTAACCCTGTGGGGAAACTTACCACTTTCAACTACTTAGTTACCAGTCACTTTCAGGAATTCTTTGCACACCCTGTATTTAAAGAGATGTTTTGTTCTTCAGAAGCTATGTGTTGATTTGAATTTTCTACATATAGGTTCATAACATGATAGTTACTTAGTACCATAATGCCTTACAACTGAATGAATTATTACAGAAAACCATGATCACTCTAAAAAGTGTAAAGTAAGGGTGAGCATTGTGGTGCAGCAGGTTAAGCTGCCACTTGGAATAACCACACCCTGCATCAGAGCGCTGGTGTGATCTTAGCTGCTTCACTGCCAACCCAGCTTCCAATGAATACATCCAGGGGGGCAGCAGATGCTGGCTGTCACCTGTGAGGCTTACCACCTACATGGATGAGCTGGATGGAGCTCTGGCCGCCTGCCTTTGGCCTAGCCCAGACCTGGTTATTGTGGGCATTTGGGGAATGAAACAGTGGACAGAAGACTCTCTCTCGCTCTCTCTCTCTCTCTCTCTCTCCCTCTCCTCATTCTTTCGCTCTCTTGCTCTCTGTCTTAATTTATCTGAAGATAAATTTTAAAAAGATAGCTTGCTTCTCAGAAAGGCAAAGTTATTCTTTGCCTTTAATTGATGCACAGTTATTCTTAAGTGTTGAAAATTAACTGAAATGTGATCCCTGTTGAACATGGTGGTGGGAATGGGAGAGGGAAGAGATGTATAATTTGGGACATGCTCAGGCTGACTTGCCCCAAGTGGTGGAGTTGGAAGCATACCAGGGGATTCCAATTCAATCCCATCGAGGTGGCATGTACCAATGCCATCTCAGTGTTCCAGGTGATCAGTTTCAGTTTACAGTTGGTCATGGTGGAGGGACTGGGAGTCAAAGGGAGCACATAAACAAGTCTAGTACCTGCTAACGCTAACCGATGGAGTAAATAAAGGGGAGAGTGATCCAACATGGGAAGTGAGATACTCAGCAGACTCATAGAATGGCAGATGTCCTAAATAGCACTCTGGCCTCAGAATCAGCCCTAAAGGCATTCGGAGCTGGCTGAAAAGCTCATGAGAGTATTTCAGGCATGGAAAGCCAAGACACTCTGGCAAAAGATCTCTGTGAGTGAGATCCCAGTGGAAAGAACAGGCCATCAAAGAAGGAGGTACCTTTCTCTGAAGGGAGGAGAGAACCTCCACTTTGACTATGACCTTGTCTAAACAAGATAAGAGTCGGAGAACTCAGAGGGCTTCCATAGCCTTGGAAACTCATGACTGGAGCATAGGGAGATTACTGATGCCATAGACAGGAGTGTCAATTGGTAAAGTCAACAACAGGAGTCACTGTGCACTTACTCCTCATGTAGGATCTCTATCCTTAATGTGCTGTACATTGAGATTTAATGCTATAACGAGTACTCAAACAATATATTTCACTTTGTGTTTCTATGGGGGTGCAAACCGTTGAAATCCTTACTTAATGCATACTAAACTGATCCTCTGCAAAAAAAAAAAAAAAAAAAAAAAAAAAAGAAATTATCAATTCCCAACTTGACTCTCACTGGGATTAAACATGACAATAGGTCTGCTCTGATTTCATCATCATTAAAAAAAAAAAAAAAAAGAAAGGCAAAGTTATTCTTTAAATTAAAAGAGTAAAATATGACTAAGGAATAATAATGACTTGATATATTAAGTCTCTCTATTCCATGGTGTTTGTTTTTGTAAATGTGGAAACTACTTTGAGAAACAATGTATTTTGTAAAACAGCTCCTTTGCACCCTGTGCCCAGTCCAGAAATGGGAAGCTTTTCTAGCTGGCCGGCACTCTCAGATGTTCCTACCCACGCTGCCACAGAACCATCAGTGTTGAGTTCCATCAAGGAAGAGGGGTATGGAAAACATGCATATGAGTCACAAATGTATAAATAACAGACATTTCTGGAATGAACATACATATAAACGAATTAGTTCTTGGGTTTCATGAGAAGATAGAGCAGATTTTACTTCTCTTTGCTAATATGAAGATACAGTGCACTGATAATTCATAAACTCCACTACATAAGTAGCACTAAGAATTCAAAATGAGAATACTTTTTTTTTAAATTATTTTGGAGGAGAAGAAAAAGAGACAGAGTAAGGGAGAGAAGAGACAGAGTTCCCATCCACTGGTTCCCTCCCCAGATACCCACAGCGGCCAGTGTCAGAGCCAGAGTCCTAATCCACAGCCACCTTCCACACTGGCAGCGAGAAGCCAGCTACTCTGAGTCATCACTGTCTCCCAGGGTCTGCACTGGCAGGAAACCAGTCAGGAATAGCAACTGAGAGTCCCAGGCAGGCTGCTGTAGGATGCAGGCTGAACACCCACTCCTACAATAAATCGTTCATTATGCAGAATTCTGCAGCAGGCAACAAATCAACTGTAGGTTTTTGTTTCATGAGATTTCATAATCATATTTGATATCATTGGTTTAGAACAGAGAAAACAGAGAACTTAGAGGTTTTTATACACACTGAGAAAAATTCCAGTACCCAAGTTTAAAATTCCACAGAAAAGTTAGGTTTCATATTCCTGACAGGCCACAGTGAGCTCTCTTTCCTAAGAACATCTGACATTTTATGACTATTATACTGCTGATGGATATCTTCATATAGTGCTTGCTTGGTATTGGTATCTAATCTGCACTCCATTCAGTTTTATAAACATGCTATTTACCTGTCTTGTAGAAGTTCATTCCTACTAGAGAAAGAAGAAAGAGAGAAAGAGAGAGAGAGGAAGGAAGGAAGGAGGGAGGGAGGGAGGGAGAGAGAAAGACTGAGTGGATGCTGAGTGAATATGACCATTGTAAGTGAAAGGAAAAATGGAAAAAAAATTTAAGTGACTAATATTTTATAATGTACTTTGTTACAATAGGTTCTCCTTTTTAAGATTTTATTTTATTTATTTGTAAGGCAAAGTTACACAGAGAATGGGAAAGAAAGACAGAGAGAGAGACCCTTCCATCCACTGGTTCACTCCCCAAATGGCTGAAACAGCCAGGACTGGGCCTGACCAAAGCCAGGAGCCAGGAGCTTTTTTTGCGTCTCCCATGTAGGTGAGGAGCCCAAGCACTTGGTCCATATTCTGCTGCTTTCCCAGGCACATTATCAGGGAGCTGGATCTGAAGTGCAGCTGGGATTCAAACAAGCATCCATATGGGATGGTTGCATTGCAGGCAGCAGTTTCACCCACTATGCCACAACACTGATCCCATGATAGCTTATTTCATTATCTTTATTACCTAAGATAAAGAACAACGCTGTTTCTTAAAAATGTACTTTTTAGGGATAAACAGCATGTTTGCATTAATCTCATATTTATTAAATAGTGGTTAACATATGAAAAGTCATTAGGAAATAAAATAGAACAAGAGGTAAAATCATTATTCTCTTTGATTTTCACTTTCTATTTAAAAGCATATATGAAGTGAAAACTCTGCCCTTAACTTTGACCCAGCTGCAACAATGGAGCAGCATGAACTATGCCCTAGAATGCCAACCTGTAGTGGAGGCAATTGCTTCTCTCAACAATAGTGTCAACTCCATTCAATAAATGCACCTGTATCAGACATTCAGGCAACAAAAATGTTAAGAAGACACAATTACCATTTTCCAGGAGCTTACAGGATAGTGGGAACATTTTTATATTTTTTTTTCCTTTTTTGTTTCCTTGTTTTGTTTCAACCGTCAAAGTCAGAACAGGCATTGGTTGGTTGGTTGGTTGACTGAGTAGAAATCATGAAAAGCAGAACTTTCTTCCGTTGGGAAAATGAAATTTTCAAATCAGTTTGAGTGCCTCTTTGTTCTCAGGGTTTCGATCATTTTGATAACTCTTCTTCCGCAATAAGTAGATAAGAGTTAAACCACTAAAAATATGCAATTAATAATCTCATTTCTCTTAATTATGTTCTTCCTTCCCCATCTCCTTGGTTAGGTTTTACAGTTTCCTCCCATCTTTAATTCAGGCCCCAATGTTTAACTCTATTTTATCTATTGATTTATTTATCTCTGCAGACATTATCTAAGTGAGCTTATGCACAATAGGAGCAACTACTATTACAATTACCTCTAAATGTGTATTTCTTTTTTAAAACACATTTTTTATTTATTTGAATGACATAGTTACAGAGAGAGGTAGAGACAGAGAAAGGTCTTCTATCCACTGGTTCACTTCTCTAAATGGCCGCAATGGCTGGAGCTGAACTCATCTGAAGGCAAGAGACAGGAGCTTATTCCGGGCCTCCCACATGGGTGCAGGGGCCCACAGACTTGGGCCATCCTCTGCTGCTTTCCCAGGCACATTAGCAGGGATCTGGATCTGAAGTAGAGTAACCAGGACTTGAACAGGTGCCCACATGGGGTCCCGGCACTGTAGGCCGGGGCTTTAACCCGCTGAGCCACAGCGCCAGCCCCCAAATTTATATTTCTGATTGGATTCACCTGCCAATGCGCTGGTTAGTATTACAACATAATTTAATAGCTCATTATATTTTCTTTAAAATTAATCTCTGTCTCAAATTTCTTCTCCACTGCAAAGGTCCATAATCTCATTCCTAGCAAAATATACACAAGCTCACATTACATTTATTTACTCAAATATTACATGGATATATCCATATCATTTATGAATATTCGTGTATTCTATAATATAAATAGTAATATCCACAGAGACACATATATCTGCATGCATAAAATATAAAATTCTGTTTAAATGTTGATACACTTATTATGCTCCATTTATTATGAATTCGTTGACAATTCCTCAATTTCAAGTTTTTATTGTCTCTAAAATCCTAGCAGTCTAATGAGAAATGCCGCCTTACTGTACAGCTCTAGCAGTGCACCATCTGTCTTGAGGTTCTTGAATGCAGCTTCCTGATAACACCCACTTTGGCACCTCAGAGTTCCAGATGTTCAGTCTACCTCTTAGTTCATACCTCAGCTCACTTCAACCACCAATCTAATTTCAGCTTGAGTTGCTCTGTCTAGCAACTCTCTCCAGCAGACCAGGCCAAGACCGCAGGTCTTACTTTCTGCTTCCCTATATCTAGGAAGAATTACTAAACCCTACGCCATTGCTCTAAAAAGAAAGCATCCCCATGCTGAATTAGACCTGAGCAACTACCAACCCTAATGCCCAATATCTGTTCCTGATGTTCCCCTTCTTATTAATGGGTTTTCCTCAGTAGCACACAGAGGCTTTCTTGTTAGATACAATGCAATATATCAGGCACCGTGGAAGTTACTATTACACTGCTCAAAAAGTTCATAGTAAAATCTAGGGAAAAGATCTTGTTCTGCTACTTCCTGTCTGATTATGGACAATAATTTTTTTCATTTAAAAAATGGTGCTAAAAGAGCTATAGGCATAGAATGTGACCCAATATGGGCACCAACTTCCCTTCTATGAATATCTGAAATCAAAGACAGCATTCTATCAAGGTACCTGGCAAGTCAAGGTACTACCTGATGGTGTCAAATAAGTTTCAAGGTGCCAGTGTGTTAATACACATCTTTATCTTCTCTTTTTCTTTTAGACCAATGGGTGAAGGTGGCCTTTTTCTTATTATGAAAACTGATCTACATGGGTTTTCTTTACAACCAATCAATAAGGCTATCCACAACTATGAGATTTTCCATCTGCTTAGAATATGCTCTAAATACTCAGATGTTTGGTAAATGACTCAAATAATGAGTCAGTGAGTTTGTGCTGGATATACCAGGGTACTTCAAAAGGTTTGTGAAAAAATAGAAATAGAAGATAAGTTTATTTATGTGCAAAAAATATTCATGATACATTTTCCATGAATATTTTCAAGACCCATCTTATGTGTAGATTTCAAAATTTTTTTCTTACAAAAATAAACATACTTTTTAACCCTATTTACCACAAACTTTTTGAAACATCTTTACATGAGGGACTTGGTAAATATTTTAACAAATATTTTGGTAAATATTTTAACTAGTTGGAATATTATTTACAATAGTGGCTTTATAGAGTCTCAATTTCACCATCTTCTGACAACTAGGAATTGATTTACGTTGCCATCTAGAAAGACCTATTATTCATTTTTGGGTTTTGTCTTTTAATTTATTTTATTTGTTTGAAAAGCAGCCAGAGAGGGACAGAAAGACAGAGACAGACGGAAACAGAGACCTTCCATTTGCTGCTTCAATTGCCAGCAACAGCATGGCTGGACCAAGCCTAAGCCAGGAACGTAGTCTCTCACACAGGTGGAAGAGAGAAAGTACCTGAGTCATCACCTGCTGTCTCCCAGGGAGCTGGAATCTGTAGAAGAGAGGAGACCCTGGATTCAAATCCAGGCACTCCAATACGGGATGCAGATGTCCCAAATGGAATCATACCTGTTATGCCAGGTGCCTGATCCAAACTATCATTCTTATGCTTTCTAAGGAAATATTTGGGTAACTAAGCACCCCCAATAAAGACAAAGTCACATTTTCCAGAGTACTGTGTGTTCAATGAAACAGAAATTTTGAAAACAATATCTAAAGTATACAAATCATCAAATACTTATAATAGTCCTATAACTCTCTTCTTGAATTGTTATATCCCAGTCCTCATATTACCTTCAAGTATTTTTTATTGTCACTCTTTGTAGATACTCAATGCATTCAGATTAATCCTCTTCTTCTGCATTTACTTCTTCAGTAATATGACAAACAATTTGAATTTTGAATGATTCAGTTAGTATCTTACGCAGAAAATAAAATAGCGGAGCCAGTGCTATTGAGCAGCAGGTTAAGCTGCCTCTTGCAAAGCTGGCATTCCATTTCAGTGGCTGCTATGCCTCCCATCCAGTTTCCTGCTAATTTGTCCAGGAATGCAGTGGAAGATATTACCCATGTAAGAGACACAGATGGAGTTACTGGCTCTTGGCCTCAGCCTGACCTGGTCCTGGCTGTTGTAGCCATTTGGGGTGTAAAGCAAAAGACAGAAGATCTCTATCACTCTCTGTCTCTGTCACTCTGCCTTTAAAATAAATAAAGTACATCTTCAAAATAAAAAAAAATCTCAGATGTATAAAAAATGAGCTTTCTAGATATATGAGGCTCTAGGTTGCTTTATAAAATTCTATGTAGTTCTGAATGAATTCCCTAGCTATACCCAAATAAGGAGTACACTTTCTAGCTCTCATAATCACATACAACTTGGTGCAACTAATTCTGATTAAAAGTACCTAATTCCATTGAATTAAAACTATTCAATTAAGACATTTTTGTTTCAGTTCGATTTGACTTGATTTTTTTGTTTCATTTTGGCTTAGTTTTTGCTTTTTTTGAGAGAGAGAGGAAAAGGGAGAGATGGCATTAAATCAGTCTTCATATAGAATGTATGCAAATATTGCAGCTGTTAATATGGTAAAGTAGCAAAAGTATCATCTTAACAGAAGATAAAGAAGCAATTATCACTTCCTTATGCTTTTAGAGCTATTTCACTAGCTCAGTTACATGGATGTGTCTGCAAAATCAAATACAGAATTGAAAGATCTTATTGGGATAAATGTTAACAAAAGAACACTTTCTTTAATTATTTGCACCTGTCACTTTCCCTTACTGTAAGCTGAATTATCCATAAAATTATAATTCTCCTTGTTCATGCAAAACAGGAAAGACTGAGTTCTAGAAATTGATTTAATTATTCTCTGGAACATAGATTATCTGAAAATTACTCAGCACATTGATTGTTATTGTTGGATGTGTAGTAACTAAAATACTAGTATTATTTGAAACTTAATTATTAATCATTTCCTATATATATAAAGACAAATGACTAAATAGAAATAAATAAATAATATCTCTCTAGACAGAGACAGATGGAAAAGCTATATGGAGTATAATACCTAGATTTCAGAAAAAGTTCAGGGGCCAGCACTGTGTCACAGTGGGCAGCACTGGCATCCTATAGTGGCACTGGTTCAAGTCATGGCTGCTTCACTTCCAAACCAGCTCCCTGCTAATGCACCTGGGAAAGCAGCAAAAGATGGCCCAAGTATGTGGGCCCCTGGACCCATGTGTGAGATTTGGATGAAGCTCTTGGTTCATGGATTTGACATGGCCCAGCCCTGGCTATTGAGGCCATTTGGGGCCATAGAGTGAAACAACTAACTGGAGATTTCTCTCTCTGTCTCTCTTTATCTCTCTGTAACTTTGCCTTTCAAACAAATAAATAAATAACATCTCTTAAAAAGTAAAGAAAAAGTTCATAAATATTGTGTTTTAAAAAGTATATTTTGTATTACCAAAAAAAAAAAAAAAACATAGCAATCTGGTACTCATTAGGAAGTCAGTCTCCCCAAAGCTTACAGATTTTAACATGTTGGTGGTTGACATAATTAATTTGAAAGGAGAGTTTTGTGATTGGGTAGAAAAATACATTTAAGCAATGTGCTACTTATCCAAAAGGGATGTGTATAAGAGCAATAGGGAAAGAAGGACTCAAAACCTTTATCCCATTTTCCAAATATGAATGATAACCATTCCTTCCAAAATATCTGTATCTATTGTGATTAATATATAATACATATTTCTAAGACATTTGTTCTTTTTTTAAAGATTTATTTGAAAGTCAGAGTTATACAGAGAGAAGGAGAGGGACAGAGAGAGAGGGAGAGAGAGAGAGGAAGGGAGAGAGAGGGAGAGAGAGAGAGGGAGGGAGGGAGAGAGAGAGAGAGAGATCTTCCATCAGCTGTTTCACTCCCCAATTGGCAGCAATGGCTGGAGCTGTGCCAATCCAAAGCCAGGAGCCAGAAGCTTCTTCTGGGTTTCCCACGCAGATGTAGGGGCCCAAGGACTGCGCCATCTTCTACTGCTTTTCCAGGGCATAGCAGAGAGCTGGATTGGAAGTGGAGCAGCTACGCCACAGCCCCGTCCCAGAAATTTGATTCTTAATAGCAGCATTTTCTTACACAAGTCCTTGTATTCTGTCAGTAAATACATAGACTTACTACAGATTAGGTACTCTGCTGTGTATTGGGAATAGTTTCTGCCTTCAAAGACCTCATTCTTGTGGACAAGAGGGGCACTACAATTATATGTCAAAATGTCAGTGACTGCTAAGAAAAATGAAGAGACATGAAACAAGAGGCAATAGCATGATGGAGCTATCTCTATATACTGATTGTAGAAAACTTCTCTAAGAATATGACATGTTGGGGCCAGCACTGTGACATAGAGGGTAAAGCAGCCACCTGCAGTACCGGCATCCCATATGGGCACTGGTTCAAGTCCTGGCTGCTCCACTTCCGATCCAGCTCCCTGCTTTGACCTGGGAAAGCAGTAGAAAATAGCCCAAGTCCTTGGGCCTCTGAACCCACATGGGAGACCTGGAAGAATCTCCTGGCTCCTGGTTTCAGATCAGCGCAGCTCCAGCTGTTGTGGTCAATTGGGGAGTGAACCATCAGTTGGAAGACCTCTCTCTCTCTCTCTCTCTCTCTGCCTCTCCTTCTCTTTCTGTGTAACTCTGACTTTCAAGTAAAATAAATAAATCTTTAAAAAAAAGAATATGACATGTAGAAAGAGAGCTGAGTAAACACCTGGGGAGTACAGGATTGCTGTGGAAGGCACAGCACCGGCAGTTCTAATGGAGAAGCAGTCTGTGTCTTCTGCAACTTCACTTCCACCAATGTGAATGGAGAGCAAAAGGGCAAGCAGTAGGGGATGAGGCAGAAAGGTAACAAGTGGCCTGCTCTATGCTTACTGTTAGTGGGCACCTATCGTGGGCTGGGTACGCCTTTAGTGCTCTGCATAATGAGAATGCTTGCATTGAGTCCTAATGATGTACCAAGAAATGTCCTAACCATTTTACACTTAACCCTCAGCACCGCCTGCCTTAGTCAGCTTGGTCATAGACAGGGTGGACAAAACAGCGGTTTGTATCAGCTCCAGAGGCTACAAGTCTGAGATCAGGGTCTGAGTGAGTGTTGGGTTGTAGTGAGTGCTCTCCTGGCTTGCAGGTTGCTGCCCTGTGCTCTCACACAGGCTTTCCCCAACACACCCAGGTGGGGGTGGGGAGGAATCTGTTTCATTCTAGAAGGCCATAAATCCCATAGTGAAGGCCTCACCCTTACCACCTAAAGTAACCCTGATTACTTCCTAAAAGTCCCATCTCCAGATATCATAACATTGGGTGCTAGAGCTTCAACACACAAATTTGGGAGGGGTACAACCATTCAGTCCATAAAGCCAACCCTTTTGATGGACAGTATTTCCCTCATTTCAACAAACAAAGCAAAAATGGGCCAAAGATATGAAATAGCTTGTCCTTAACAGAGGCAGGTCAACGACCCAAAGTCAGGAGGCTCACATCCATCTTAGTTCCTGTGCATCTCTGCCTCCAGCTAAGAATAACAGAGACACCACCGTGGTTCTGTAACAAAGAGTCTAGTTACAGGTATTAGAACAGCCTAGCGCAGAAAATAGAGGGCTGAAGTTGAGAAGCCCTGACATTAATGTGACTGCTAAATCATCTTGAGCAATTATTTAATCTCTTAAAATTAAATTTATATAATCATTCATTTCCTATGTGTCCATTCTAAACATAAACATTGAAGACCTAATATAGACCTAACAATGTACTCAGAGCTAAATGAATAATAAGGTGTGCATTCATGAACCCCTCACTCAAGTGGAAAAGCAAACATCTACTCTCCACAGCAGTGTTCTGGTTTTCCTTACCCACTAGTGACCCCAAACACAGGCATTCAAGCAGGAGTGCCTGGGTTAGAATCCGGGCTCAAACAGTAGCTAACTGCATACTCCAGTCCTTAAAATACTTAAAACTAAGAGACTAATATGGAGAGCAGTAACGATAAATACACTCAACTATTGGGATTGCATTAGGATTAGAGGAGATAAAGTATGTAAACTTCTTACCATGGTATCAGACACACATTAATAAAGTAGAAATTTTTGTCATTGTAAGTACACTACTGAAATGACTAATAATGGTAAAATCCCAACACTGGATATTCTTATTTTTATTCCTCGGTTATACGCATTTATATTATTTATTATATAATTATAAAGTTACCTTGAATTTATTTGCTACCAGTTTGGCAGAGACATCCAAGAATTTCCTAATAAAAGTTCTCCCTCCCTCAACAAGAAATTGGTGTGTGGACACTTTGAAAAAGTAAACCGCATGTCTCAGCCACTCCTAGAGCTGAAACCTGCCGTGAAATTAAGGTTTCACCAATGGACTGTGTGATATTTGCTACCTATGTGTGTATGAGCATGGGTCTTCGGACACTGCATATGAAACGCTCCATGTCTCCTCATTCCCACAAGCTGAAATACTGGAGTGCTGTGATGGCACTTTGGATAAGCAAAACAACACAGTGCCCTTGGGTGGCAGTCATAAAGCTACCCAGTTCCCTATTTCTGTAAATAAAGTTTTACAGAAAACAAAACAAAACAAAACAAAACAAAACTGGAGGCATCATAATACCTGATTTCAAAATCTAATAGAAAACTAAAGTAGGGGCCAGCGCCATGGCTCACTTGGTTAATCCCCCGCCTGCAGTGCCAGCATCCCATATGGGCGCTGGGTTCTAGTCCCTGTGGCTCCTCTTCCAGTCCAGCTCTCTGCTGTGGCCCAGGAGGGCAGTGGAGGATGGCCCAAGTGCTTGGGCCCTGCGCCTGCATGGGAGACCAGGAGGAAGCACCTGGCTCCTGGTTTTGGATCGGCGTAGCTCCGGCTATAGTGGCCATGTGGGGGGTGAACTAATGGAAGGAAGACCTTTCTCCCTCTCTCTCTCTCCCTCTCTCTTTCACTGTCTAACTCTGTCAAATAAATAAAAAAAAAAAAAAAGAAAGAAAGAAAACTAGAAAACAATAGTAACAAAACAGGATAATACCTGGATAAAAGTAGGGACATAGGCCACAGGAACAGAATAGAGAGAATAGATGTAATTCCACACATTTATGGCCAATTGATTTTTGACGAAGTTACCAAGAACATACAACCAAGAAGGACAATCTCTTCAATAAATCATCTGGAGAAATTGGTTATCCACATGGAACAAGATGAAACTGGCCCCTCATCTCACACCATATACAAAAGTCAACCAGACACAGGTTAAAGACTGGAAAATTCAAAACTGCTAACAGAAAATCTGAGGAAAAACTCAGTGACACTGGTCTGGGTTATGAGTTTTTAGTTATGACCTCAAAAACACAGACCTAAAAAACCACACATAGATAAATGTGATTGCATCAAATCAAAAGGAAATAATACCCAAAATACCAAAATACATACTCGTAAGGAATCCAAACAACTCAGTAGTCAGGAAACAAATAACTTGATGAAAAAGTGGACAAAGACCCTGAATAGACATTTCTCAAAAGAAGGGACATAAGAAAATGCTCATCATGAATCTTCAGGCAAATACAAATGAAAACCACAATAAGACATCACCCCATGTCTGTTAGAATGGTTATGTTCAAAAAAATAAAAGGTGGGCATTGTTGAGGATGTGGAGTAAAGGGAATCATTGTTCACTGTAAATGAGAATGCAAACTACTGAAGCCACTATAGAAACACTATGGAGGCTTTTCAAAAACTTAAAAATAGAACTACCATGTGATCCAACAATACCACTCTGAGTATGTATTACGGATAAATAGGATTTGGCCCCCTAACTCGTGCATATCTTTAAAAGCAAAGACTTTTGTTAGCAGTTATAAATTAATGCTAACAGTGATGGATTAGGGAGGAGGCTTAACACAATCATGATGTGTGGAGGTGGGATCTTTGGGAAGTGGTTGGGTTGAACTAGGTTGCTATGGTAGAGCCCCATGATCAAGTCAACCTGCACAAGAAGACACTACACAAAAAGTTGAGGAAGGGTGTGCTACCTGTCTCTCTCTGCTTCCGGGTTCATGATGTGATCTTTGCCCCAGAAAAGCTCTGCCATTGCCAGCTTCTATCGGATGCCAAAAGAATGAGCTCACTCAAATATTGGACCATTAGCCTCTACAGGAAACTATTTTTCCCTCAAGAAATTCTCAGGTATTTTAAAGTAATGAAGAGATGACTAATGCAGTATTTACCCAAAGAAACTGAGATGAGTACCTCAAGGAGTCATCTGCAGTTCCATGTTCATTGCAGCACAATTTACAATACCAAGGAATTGAATCAACCAACCATTCACGGTGTTAAGTAAGATATGGGATCAACCTAAGTGTATAGACAGTGGATAAAGAAGAGTTCTCTCTCTTTTGGGTCTTTATATAAATGAAATATTATTTTAACACATTCTTTGATCTGATGTTTTTGTTGAACATTGTGTTCATGAAATTGTTCTATGTTAATGGATATAGGAATACTTTACAAATTTTCTTTGTTTTACAGTAAATCATCACATGAATATACCACAATGCAATTCATCCTTTCTAGTATCAATGAACATCTGTGGTATTTCCAATTTTTACAAATAGCACTGCAAAAACATTCTGGTATGTATTTCCAGGTACACATATCAATATGTGGTTGTTGGATTTATGCCAGGAAATAGATAGTTTGTCTCAAGAATGAGATGGGGTAAGTGCAGAAGTAGAGGGCATTTAGAAGCTTAAACAGTAATTAGGCTTTGCTGTAATGTGTAAGTACAGAATCAGTGAACTCATATCATTTAACAGGGCTTCACCAATTTGATGGTTGAATT
This sequence comes from Oryctolagus cuniculus, assembly GCF_964237555.1. Taxonomy (NCBI): domain Eukaryota; kingdom Metazoa; phylum Chordata; class Mammalia; order Lagomorpha; family Leporidae; genus Oryctolagus; species Oryctolagus cuniculus. The sequence goes on along the minus strand of NC_091437.1, from coordinate 101,082,867 downwards.
TTTATATGGTGAGTCACAATATGATAAATGCCAGTCCTCAAGATCCAATGCACAAGGTTTTGCCAGCAGTTAATAATGCTATATTGTATAGTTAAAAATATAATATAGAAATATCTCATGTTAAGTATTCTTACTCTAAAATAAGAGGAAAAAAGAATACATACCATCACATACACTAGGACCAGGTTGTGGTGGAATGAGAAGGCCATGCCAAGATGGCCGCTGGCAAGCGAGCATCAGTCACTCAGGAATGGCTTTGGAAACCACCTGGGAAACCACTTGGCAACAGAGACTGCCTGGCAACAGGCTGTGATTGGTTAAGGCATAAACAGCCCCTTGACCAGATAGGCTGCCTCAGCTATATAAGCTGCTGTACCAACTGAAATAAACGAGTCTGTGGGCTAATCCCCTCTGGCCTGCTTTCACCTGACTCCCGGCGTCTACGTGGTGACTCCGTGCCTCTGGCCCCCACCGTGCTCCTCTTCTTAGAACGAATCCACAGCAACATCTGGCATCCGATGACCGAGAGAGAGACAGCGTGTCAGACTCTGAGAGGTCCTCCCTTGATTTTGGCAAGTAGGCCCCTTGGTGTTTTGTGTGCTGTTCGGTTCTGTGAGGATGAGCACAGAACCCTCTCCTACGCCCCTTTACTTGTCCTGTGCTCTGTCGAAGTGACCCCAGATTATGCACACACCGCCCAGAAGCGTAACACCACTTCTCACCTCCTCCTTTTACTTTCAGTTCACCCGGTGAATTCACATAAGGGACTGATCATCCCAGAATTCAGAACCAAGTCATCTTCCCTCACTCAAGAGATGACACTCCGGAGATACCATGTGGGCATACGGCCTTGAACTAACGAATCAAGGAAGTCCCCCATTAAGCACAGGCCATACTTATGATCTGATATACCACTGTTCATCTAACGTAGGGAACTCCCTGCCTAATGCCATCAGCCACTGAGGTGCTAGGAATTTGTTTTGTTATGGCAGCAGTGCTGTGAGTGTCTTTCCTTTGGCTAGAGTTGGCATGGTGCACGCTCTTAAATGCTCAAACATGGGAAAGATACCCCCCTCTCAGAAAGCCACACAGATTACCAAACATAATCAATCTGTGAGTGATAACAGCCTGTCACTCCAGGCCTCTGCCTCACAAGTAACAGTTGATGACTTAGGGAGAGTGAGCTCCGACAGTGAAAATGACATGACAGCAGACAATGCAGCAATGCCTTGTCAGCACCCCGCAAATATCTGTGGGATGAACTTAGAATACCTTGAGGCAATAACCAATGCGAGGTCATCCCATCCGCACGAAGTGAGGATCCCAATGTTGGTGGCTGTCTCCGGGCACCCCAGGCTCTCAGGATAGCTGCTAGACCCCATCCCACCTGCATGTTTGCCATTTATCTCGAAGTGGATACAGAATTCAGGCCCTGGATTCCAATGCCCGTAAAAAGGCTTCTGCTAACCAAGGGCCAAGGATATGCTTGTGTCTTTCCAGAGAATGCAGGACAGCCCATTTGGGTACCAGCCAGAAACATCAAGCCTGCAACTGACAGTCAACTAGAACAAACTGAACAAGACTGAAAGTCTGCCTCATTGCCAGACGCACCTACTACTGATTGTCAAGCTGCTGCCCTATCATCCTGCCCTGAGGAGCTGCCTACAGTCACATCCGCTACTGTTTTATACTGCACTTATCCCTGGTCAGCCACTCAAACAGCCCACAGTCTGTGTGTGGTCATGTCATTCCTGATTACCATTGTTCCTCACTCCTACCCACATCTGAGCAAGCACTCCTGTGGTCTCCTGTTTTGAGGGCTGGTTAGTCAATGATGGGTAAGACCCCTGGGGGACAACCTAAGATAAGCACAGCCGTGTACAGAGACCACATGAAAATGGGGTTGATAATGGTATGGCCAAGAATCATGCCTCCTGTTGCTCAAAAACAAATGAAAAGGAGGAAAAGTGGTGGAATGAGAAGGCCATGCCAAGATGGCCGCTGGCAAGCAAGCATCAGTTACTCAGGAATGGCTTCAGAAACCACCTGGCAATGGAGCCTGCCTGGCAACAGGCTGTGATTGGTTAGGGCATAAACCATCCCTTGACCAGATAGGCTGCCTCGGCTATATAAGCTGCTGTACCAACTGAAATAAACGAGTCTGCAGGCTGCTCACCTCTGGCCCGCTTTCACCCCACTCCCGGGGTCTGTGTGGTGACTCCATGCCTCTTGCCCTCACCATGCTCCTCCTCTCAGAATGAATCCACAGCAACACCAGGTGATATTTTTAAATTTGATTGGCAGTAGAGAAACAAAAGTGTATAAAAACTAGTTAAAATATAAACATATTTACTTTTATAAATATATTTGTAGTCTTTTATAATTAAGCCTACTTTTAAAATTCCTCCACTGCTTTCTCAGGTATATTAGCAGAGAACTGAATCAGAAGTGTAGCTAAGACCTGAACTGGCACTCACATGGGATGCCAGGTTCACAGGTTGCTTAACTTGCTGTGCCACAAAGCTATTCCTATGTTGTATATTTTTAATGCCTTATTTATTGATAGAAATATAAGCTTCACTAGAATTCTGTTGCCATTTGTCAAGACAGTATATAACTTTTCAGAATATATAGTGGAAATAGTAAAAAAAAAATTCAAAGAAATGAAACTCCAGTATCCACTAAGTATTACCCAGGAATACTATTATCTCTTATATTTGATTCAGTTCGGGAGCCAATAATACTGATAATATGTGAAGCCACACATTTAATATCTCCCATTTAAACATTAATATCTTACATGTTCTTAAAAATAGAAGTCACAATATGACAAATACCAGTATTGCTAACACTAAAGATCTTCAGTAGCTAAAATATTAGTAAAAGACTACATCAATAGTGTGTCCTTAGAGGAACCAGCGTTGTGACTCAGTGAGTTAACCACTGCCTACACGCCAGCATCCGGACTGCTCCACTTCAAATCCAGCTCCCTGCTAATGGCCTGGGAAAAGCAGCAAAGGATGGCCCAAGTTCTTGGGCCACCATCACCCATGTGGCAGATCTAGATAAAGCTACAGGCTCCTAGCTTCAGCCTGGCCCAGCCCTGGTGGTTGCAGCCATCTGGGATATGAATCAGATAACAAAAGCTCTTTCTCTCCATCTCATTCTCTCTGTAACAGTGCCTTTCAAATTAATAAATAAATCTTTTAAAAGTATGTTTAGAGATGACAGGTGCATATACAACTAAGGAAATTCAGTTACAACTTTTCAATGACAACATAGTTCAATACTTTATAGAAAATGGGGAAAAAATAGAAGACCAACTCAGTGAACAAAAACAGCTAGGGTTTGATCAATGCAAAGATACCACTGAATTGGCAACTACTTTAAGATATATGCAAATTTTATATAGTGGTGATATAAAGAAACAATTTTTCAGCTTTGTTGAGAACAAGCACAACCAGTCATACATCTATAAAACTATAAAGATCATTTAACAAAACACCAGTCTGGAGTTTGTTTCCTTAACAGTGTGTTCTAGCAGCTGGCATTGGGCACAGCAGTTAAGGCTCGTCCATAGGATAGGATGCCTGAGTTGGAGTCCTTTCTTTGATCCTGATTCCAGTGTAATACTAATATATACCCTGGGAAGCAGCATAGGATGGCTCAAGTAACCTGGATGGAGTTCTGGGCTCCTGAATGGCCTGGTCCAGCCCTTGCTGCTTGTTGCATGCATTTGGAGGTAACCAGCAGATGAAAGATCTCTCTCTCTCTGGGTATGTGTGTGTGTGTGTGTGTGTGTACTCTAGCTCTGTCTCTCTGCCTTTAAAATGAATAACATTTTTTTAAAAAGAGCATGATCTGATAGTACAGCTAAAATGACAAGCAAGTATTCTTAAATACTCATCCAGACCAAGAAACTTTCACTAGAAAAGAAATCAACATTCTGTTCTAATTTTTTTTTCATTAAGAAAATCTGCTTTGGGAAACAGAAAGTCTTAAGGACACAGTAAAAATTGTGTATTTTTTAAAAATAGATTTGGCTTTTTTCCAGTGTTTACTCATTTTCAGAAAGAGACAGAGAGATCTATCCACTGGTTCACTCTGTAAAGAGGCAGAAATCAGGGGCCAGCGGCTTCATGTGGGTATCCCACATGACCAGCAGAGAATCAAAACTTGGGCCATCATCTGCTGTCTCCCAGGAATGCACATTAGCAGGAAGCTCGATGAGAAGCTGAAACAGAGGTGGGGCTAGAACCCAGGCACTTGGGTATAGCATGGGAACGTCCAAAGAAGCAGCTTAACCTACTGTGCCATAACACTTACTCCCAAAAATAGAGATTTAAATTGGATTTGATTTTCCTTATTCTGATATAATATATAAACTTATGATTTTTATAACTTCTTATTTTAGGTGGAGATACAATGTTTAATAAGGGAAAATTGTAGAGAATGTTTGATAAAGAAATTCAAATAAACTTAATTTCTCTGCAATTTATATATTTTTTAAATTTTTACTTATTTTCATTTCATTTGAAAGGCAGAGGGATAGAAAGATAGAGACTTGCCAGTTCATCCCCCAAATGTCTGCAACAGAGAGAGCTGGGCCAGGTCATAGCCCAGATGCCAAAACTCTGTGTGGGTCTCCCCTGTGGGTGACAGAGTCCAAAGTATTTGAGACATCATCTATTGCCTCCCAGGATGCATATTAGCAAAAAGCTGGATCTGAAGTGGAGCTGCCTGGACTCAAACTAGGCATGGAATATGCCTAGTGATAGGGGATGTGGGTGTCCTAAGCACTGACTTACCTACTGCCCCAAATGCCTGCCTCCAACCATTAAAAATTATTTATTTAGTTTCATTCTATTTCATCTTATTTGAATGGTAGAGAGACACAGAATGTCTCTGCAATTCATTAAATCATTTCTATGACAATTATTTCAAGACATGACTGAAATTGGCAGAGTTGTTTAATTGTCTTTATCTTTGTTACATTTAATGTTCTCAATAGTTTTATGCAAAAGGGATGCCACTTGAGATGCCTGCAACCTGTACCTGAGTGCTTGGTTCGAGTCCAGCCTCTTCTACTTCCAATCTAGCACCCCGGGAGGCAGCAAGTGATGGCTCAAGTACTTGAGTTCCTGACACCCAAGAGTGAGTCAAGGATTGAGTTTCTGGTTACTCATTTCTTTCTTTTCTTTTTTAAGATTTATTTTATTTATTTGAAAGAGTTAGAGAGAGAGGTAGAGATAGAGAGAGAGGTCTTCCATCCACTGGTTCACTCCCCAGGTGGCTGCAACTTTTGAGGCTCTGCAATCCGAAGTCAGGAGCTTCTTCCAGGTCTCCCAGGTGGGTGCAGGGGCCCAAGGACTTGAGCCATCTTCTGCTGGATCGGAAGAGAAGCAGCCGAGTCTCGAACCGGTGCCCTTATGGGATGCCGGCGCTTCAGGCCAGGGCTTTAACCTGCTGTGCCACAGCACCGGCCCTCTGGCTACTCATTTCTGCTGGTCTCCAACCTTGGCTGTGAATCAGCAGATGGAGGTCTCTCTCTCTCTCTCTTCCCTCTTTTTCTGTTATTCTGCCTTTCAAATAAATAAATAAAATTTGCTTGTATTTTGTTATATCTTTGTTTTCAAATTTGTTATTTTCTAGAAACAAGACAGTTCTTTCTCTAATACTTCATATTACTATATTTTATAAAATATTAGAAATCTTTCTTTTTCCTGAGTGACTTGGATAGTTGAGAAGCACTGCTGCTCCAACACTTGCCTAGTAGAGCTGCTGCCTCAGGGTTACTGCTTAACTTTACAATTAATTTCAAATAGTTTTCTAAAGTGATTGTACAAAGATACACTTTCACCTACAATGTGTGCCAGTTCCTGTTGCTCACTAACGCTGATATCGTCATACATTAATTCCCGGAAATAGGATGAGTGTGAAATACTAGTCATCGTAGTTTAAATTTGCCTTTTGCTTATCACAGATTAATGCAAGCATGTTGACAAAATTTTGGGGGCTACATTTATTTCTTTTCTATGAAGTGCCAATTAGGGCCTTATCCCCATTTTTCTACTGGCTTTTTCTTTTCTCTTATTGACTTACACCAACATTTTATATATTCTTGATTCTAAAATGCAGTGGTCAAGGGGAACGAGAATCTTCTCTTTCAGATTCTGAACTGTCAATTCATTCTTCATAACCGCCATTCCGTGGTTAAAGTTCTTAATCTGAATGAACTGGGAGGTATCAATCCATCTCTTTGTGACTGCACTTCTTTTTAAAAATCATTTTTCATGGAAATGGAAGAAAGATATTCTCTGATGTGCCCTTTCAAATTTAACTTATTAATCCAATTGGAATTGATTTTTTATTAAGTGTGAGAAGGGCTCCAGTTTTATCTTTTCTATATTAATTGCCAGCTTTCCCAATACCTCTCATCCAGGAGACCAGGCTCTCCTCACCGATCTGCAATTCTGACTCAAAGAGCAAGTTTCCGCAAGTTGCTTGTCCACTAAGCATTCTGTTCCAGCATCATACTTCTGAATGAACAGCACCCTTTAATAACTGTAAGTTTAAAAAGATCTTGGCATTTGACAGGGCAAGATATCCTTCCTTGTACTTTTCTGTGAATCAGCAATTACTGCCCATTTGATATAGCATGTCAATGTTAAAATGTGCCAGCCAGTCTTCGGGAAAAGTCTCAGATTGCAGGAATCACATTAGCTCATCAATCAATTTGAGGAATAGTGCCATTTTAAAAGGTGTCTTTTTAAGTAACTAGAATATAGTATGACTATTTACTTATCTACCTTTCAGTGTTTTCAATATAATTTTCATAAGTTTCCATGTAAAAATTTTGCATTTCCCCCTTGAGGTACCTTACAAATTATGTTGTTACAACTGGCAAAACCACTATGGAAGGCAGTTTGGAGATACCTCAGAAATCTGAATCTAGTTCTACCATACGACCCAACCATCCCACTCCTAGGAATTTACCCAAAGGAAATGAAATCAGCAAATAAAAGATTCATCTGCACCTCCATTTTTATTGCACCTCTACTCACAATAGCTAAGACATGGAATCAACCTAAATGCCCATCAACGGAAGACTGAATAAAAAACTATGGGATATGTATTCCATGGAATACTAGACAGTGGCTAAAAAAAAAAAAAAAAAGGAAAATCCGTCATTTGCAACAAAATTGATGAATCTGAAAAACATCATACTTAGTGAAATAAGCCAGCCCCAAAGGGACAAATACCATATGTTCTCCCTGATCTGTGATAACTAGCAGAGCACCTAAAAGGTATCCTGTAGAAGTGAAACTGACACTACGAGAAACAATTACTTGAACAGCCCTTGTCTTGACTTCTGAGGAAAAGTTTATTATTACATTTTTTAATTTATTCTTTCTACTTAATATCATTGGTTGAACTCTTTATTTAACATAGAATTAATCATAGGTGTATTAAGTCAATTGAAAATAGATCCCAGTTAAAAATAAGAGTGGGAATGAGAGGGGAGGAGCTGTACAGCTCAGCACACATTCCCAGGGACTTACCCCTAAGAGTGAAGCTAAAAACTTGCCATGGGACTCCAAATCCCATTAAGGTGGGTGGTACTGAACCCATCTTACATGGTGAAGTGATCATGGTAAGTGTGGGATTGATTATATAGATAGGATTAAGTTTCAAAGGGATCACATAAATAAGACCAAGTGTCTGGTAATAACAATAGATAGAATTACAAAGGAAAGTTCCAACATGGGAAGCAGTCCACACAACTGACTCATAGAATGACAAACGCCCTAAACAGCACTCCAACCTCAGAATCAGCCCCTAAGGCATTTGGATCTGCCTAAAAATCCCATGACAGAATTTCAGGCACGGAAAGCCAAGACACAGTGGCAAAAACTGTTCCTCATGAAGGATCTCTGTGGGTGAGACCCCAGTGGAAAGAAGCGGCCATCAAAGAAGGATGTACTTTCCTGTGAAGGTAGGAGAGAACTTCCAGTTTGCACATGGCCCTGTCTAAATACCGACAGAGTTTGTGGACTCAAAAGGCTTCCATAGCCTTGACAGCTCATGTCAAGAGTCTTGAGTGGCCACTGACATCAAAAATAAGAGTGTTAGGCCAGCGCCGTGGCTCACTAGGCTAATCCTCCACCTTGCGGCGCTGGCACACCGGGTTCTAGTCCCAGTCGGGGCGCCAGATTCTGTCCCGGTTGCCCCTCTTCCAGGCCAGCTCTCTGCTGTGGCCAGGGAGTGCAGTGGAGGATGGCCCAAGTACCTGGGCCCTGCACCCCATGGGAGACCAGGAGAAGCACCTGGCTCCTGCCTTCAGATAGGCGCGGTGCACCAGCCACGGCGGCCATTGGAGGGTGAATCAACGGCAAAGGAAGACCTTTCTCTCTGTCTCTCTCTCTCTCTCACTGTCCACTCTGCCTGTCAAAAAATAAAAACAAAATAATAAAAAAAAAAAATAAGAGTGTTAATTGTTAAATCAACAGCAGGAGTCACTGTGCACTTACTCCCTATGTAAGACCTCTGTCCTTAAAGAGGTGTACTATGAGAATTAACAGTAAAACTTGTCTTCAAACTGTACTTTATATTTTGTGTGTCTGTGTGGGTGCAAACTGGTAAAATCTTTACTTAGTATAGAGTTGGTTTTCTGTATATAAAGTGAATTAAAAACAAACCATAATGAAGAATGGGATGGAAGAGGGAGTAGGAGGTGGAATAGGAGTGGGATTGGGAGGGCAGGAATGGGGGGAAGAACCACTGTATTCCTAAAAGCTGTACATATGAAATTTGTATTCATTAAATAAAAGCCTTCTAAAAATCATATTGCTACTATAATAGAATGCTTGTATTTGACAAAGCTAAAATATTAACTACTTATTAATATACAGAAATGCCTTTGATTTTTACATTTTGATTATACAGTAAGAATTACTAAAATTTAACTGTATTTATTTCTAAATAAGAAGTCACATTAACTATATAACAAATTAAATTTTGTTTCTTTACCCTCAAAACCTATAGCAGATCTTATGTTTTTTCTCTCTTCTTAATGTCCCGGCTATGATCTGTATTACAACACTGAATTGACATGAAAAAAACAAGTGTCATTCATTTATTCCAGATATTAATGTTTCACCACTATACAATAACAGATTTACTAAAAATTCTTGGTATCTACACTTTATTATGTTAAAGACAATCTTTTAGATTCCTAGTTTGCTAAACATTTCAACAAAAAGATGAATATTCATTGAATTTTGCACACTTGTTTCCTGTACTTTTAAAATGATCATTGGAATTACCTTTAACCAACCAATATAATTAACATTAAAATATTTTTAATGTAGAATCAACTTTGTATTATTTTAATAAATATTACATCCCAATTTTGTTATAATGTATTACATTTTACAAGTACTTTTTATTTTCTTGTACTAATATTTTGTATTGAGTTTTTGCAACTGTGCTTATTAGAATGATGTGCTATTTTCCTTTTTCATATAATATATCTGGTTCTGTTTATCAAGGTTATACTAACCTCATGAAATAAGCTGTAAGTGTCTGTCCTTTAAAAAGTTCAAGTAAGGCCTGCGCCGCGGCTCAATAGGCTAATCCACCGGGTTCTAGTCCCGGTCGGGGCGCCGGATTCTGTCCCAGCTGCCCCTCTTCCAGGCCAGCTCTCTGCTGTGGCCCGGGAGTGCAGTGGAGGATGGCCCAAGTGCTTGGGCCCTGCACCCCACAGGAGACCAAGATAAGCACCTGGCTCCTGGCTTCAGATCAGCGCGGTGTGTGACTCGGCCATTGGAGGGTGAACCAACGGCAAAGGAAGACCTTTCTCTCTGTCTCTCTCTCTCTCTCTCTCTCACTGTCCACTCTGCCTGTAAAAAAAAAATTTTTTTTTAAAATAAAGAGTTCAAGTAAGACTGAGATTATGAGTCCTTGATTATTAGGCAAACAAACCTATAAAATCATTTTTCCAGACTTGTATTTTCTATAGGGAGAAATTACTGACTATTGATTTAATCCTTATTAGCCATTAGATTATGATTTTCTATTTCTTCATGCATGATTTTGATGTTACATTTTTGTGGGATATAATTATGTTTCTCACTTTTCAAATTACAGGTATAAAGCTAGTTATAATATCCTCATATTATTATTGTAATCTCTGTTATATTAAAATTATATCCCATTTTCATTACATTACAGAATTCTGTGTGTGTGTGTGTGTGTGTGTGCACACCCATGCGCATGTGTAAAACCCAACATTGTTCTTTTCAGTGATTTTGTTAGGAGTTCTCAAATTTCTAGGGTTTTTTTTCCCATCCACTTCCTATTATTCACTGGACATTTTATTAGTGTTTCTGTTCATTAATTTCTTATCATTATGACTTCTTCCCATGTATTTCTTTTTGTTTATTCTGTTGTTGTAACTTTTTAAATTGAATGTTTACCTAATTTATTTTCAGTGCTTGTTCTCATCTATTACAAGCTTGTTGACTTTAAATTTTCCCTTTTGTTCCCACTGCAGTATATTCTGAAAATTTTGATATGTGTCATTTTAATGATCATTGATTTCTAAGTATTGTATGATTTCCAAAATGATTTATCCCTGGAAACATTTTAAAATGCATCTTTTGATTTCCAAAATAGAAGACTTTTATCCTTGATTATTGAATTCAATGTTAATTGTGCTGAAGTTAAAGAATGTGTTTGTTCCAGGGTACTTCAAAAAGCTGATGGAAAAATAGAACTGAAAGATTTTTATTTTTGAAGTATTTTCATATGATACTACTCTTCTGAGATTTATAAAATCTTCTACATGCTTTTTTTGTCTGATCAATATTAGAAAATCCTGGTGTAGGTGTGTTAAAGTTACCAATGCTACTGTTATTTTAAAATCTCTGTAAACAATTACCCCATTTATTTTGAGGTATGTTTAAAGGTTTAAAATTAAACCTTTGTGCTGAGTTGAAATTCTATCTTTAGTATATTAGTTATCTACTACTGCTTAACAAAATTGCTTAAGATTTAAAGGTTTAAGCCAATAAAAACTTATTATCACAGTTTCATGAGTTGGGCATTAGGAACAACTTAGCTCAGTCGTTCTATCTCAGGATCTCTCATATGGATTCACTCAAGATATCAGCAAAGATGCGAACGTCCAACGACTTGACTGGCACAGAGGATCTACTCTGAAAATGACTCACTCAAATGAAATGAAATGCTAAATGAATGAGGTCACTCAAATGAAAATGACTGGCAAACTGATACTATCGGTCAGCAAGAGGCTTCAATTCCGTGAACATGTGCCTGAACACAGAGCTGCCTGATCCACCCAGCAGCATTGCCATTGACATCCTCCACAGTAGCACTCTGAGAGATCCAGCTGGAGCCTGCAGTGTCATTACATCCAAACCTCGAAAGTCACACATTGTCCTTTCGCAGTTATCCTATTGGTTAAACACGTTGTGCCTATTCATTCTTGGATGAAGCAACACAGAAGTCATGAATACAAGGAGACAAGGATCATAGCCAACTAAGAGCCTTGCTACCACATGGACAATACTTTTTGGCTAAGACTTCACTTTGTCACTTAAAAAGTAAACTCTTGTGTTGCTGCTTAGGCTAGTGGGGTAAGTCTCCACCTGTGGCACTGGCATCCCATATGGGCGCCAAGTTCCAGTCCGGGCTGTTCCTCTTCCAATCCAGCTCTTTGCTATGGCCTAGGAAAGTAGTAGAAGATGGCCAAAGTGCTTGGACCCCTGCACCCACGTGGGAGACCCAGAAGAAGCTCTTGTCTCCTGGCTTTGGATTGGCTCGGTTCCAGCCATTGCGGCCATCTGTAGTGTGAACCAATGGATGGAAGACCTTTCTCTGTTCCCCCTCTCTCTGTCTGTAACTCTACCACTCAAATAAATAAATAAAATTTTCAAAAAAAAAAAAAAAAAGTAAACTCTTTTGTTGGTCACAACTTTGGCATATCTTTCCCCATCTTTTGCTTTCAACAGTTTCTTTGTTTTTTTAGGTTAGCTATATTTCTTTAAGCAATAACACCAGGATTTGGGTTTTGTTGTTGTTTTTCCTCTGATAATCTCTTACAACAGAAACCACATACTTTAAAGCTTTTTTGGGGGGAAGGCAGAGAGACAGAGAGAGTTTCCATTCTCTCTTTCACTCCTCAAATGCCCGTGGCAACTCAACTTGGGAGACAGGAACTCAATCCAGTTCTTCCACATGGATGCTAGAAACCCCATTACTTGAGTCATCACCACTGCCTCCCGGGGTCTGCATTAGCAGGAAGCCGGAGTCAGAAGGCGGAGGTGAGTTTAGAAGACGAACATTCCAACAAGGGCAGCAGCATGTTAACCAATAGTCCAAATACCTTTCCCTCAAATATCCATTATGATTTCTACTATGCTTGGATTTGTTTCCACTATCTACTACTGTCTTGTTTTTACCTGTGTTAACTTTTTTCTTCTTCAGTGATTTCACTATATCAAAGATTTCTATGATTAGTCTATAACATATAATCACTTTGAGATTTGTTTTATGAATTGGAAGATCAGTGTCTTTCATGAATTCTAAAAGTATTTCAGCCATTATCTCTTTGAATATTGTCTGCTCCGTTTTCTCTCCTCTCTTTCTGATTCTCCAACTAGATGTACGTTACACTTTCTCTTTCTATCCCACATTTCCTGTGTAGTTTCTTTCTCTTAGCTCTACTTTCCACATAATTTATCCCATTCTATCCTCTATTTTAAAAATTTCCTTTTTCCATTTCTATTCTGCTACATAATCCATGCAATAAACTTAAACCATCACTTCTTAATTTTTGGGTTAAATATGTAGTCTAAATCTCCTTTACATCAGGGTGAGATTAGGAATCTTCTTCAGAAAAAGTTTCCTTTTCTTGGATTTCACTCAAAATCAGGTCTTTCCTACAAGAGCACTGTGTGTGTGTGTGTGTGTGTGTGTACCCACCCTTCTGATTTTCTTGCTATCTACTTCAGAATATGAGTTGCCTTTCTGGGATCCTATTTAAGCAGGGCAAGTATCAGTCTAATCTGCTATTTTTTGCCAGCTAAATTTTATTTTGTTTACTAAAAATTGACTTAAATAATAGACTGCCTGGCATGAACAATTACCAGAATTGCCAAAGAAAATGTGTGTTTCTGGGGCCAATGCTGTGACATAATGGGTTAAGCCACAGCCTCTGATATTGGCATTCCACACAGGTGTCAGTTCAAGTCTGGGCTGCCCCAGTTTTTTTTTTTTTAAGATTTATTTAATTTATTTGAAAGGCAGAGTTACAGAGAGGCCGAGGCAGAGAGAGAGAGAGAGATCTTCCATCCGCTGGTTTACTCCCTAAATGGCTGCAATGGCTGAAGCTGTGCTGATCCGAAGCCAGAAACCAGGAACTTCTTCCAGGTCTTCTATGTGGGTGCAGGGGTCCAAGCACTTGGACCACCTTCTACTGCTTGCACAGGCCATAGCAGAGAGCTAGATTAGAAGTGGAACAGCCAGCACTCCAATAGGTGCCCATATGGGATGCCAGCACCACAGGCAGCTGCTTTACCGGCTACACTACAGCGCCGGCGCCTGCTCCGCTTCTATCCTGTCCTCTGCTATTGCATCTAAGACAGTGTAAGATGACTTAAGTACTTGGACCCCTGCCACCCACATGGAAAACCAGATGGAGTTCCAGGCTTCTGGCTTCAGCTTGGCCCAGGCCCAGTCATTACAGCCATTTGAAGAACTCTCTCTCTCTCTCTCTCTCTCTCTCTCTCTCTCTCAGTATGCCTTTCAATAGATAAATTAGGAAGGAAGGGAGGGAGGGGGGAATCTGTTTCCATGCTTGCTTACTTCTCTTGGATCTGTGGTTTCAGGTTGTTCATGAACTCTGATAATTCCTTTTCTTTTCCCTTAGCTCAGCTATGCAGTTAAGTAACCTTTACAAAATATATTGCCCGGCATTTTTAGGGTTTTGTTACTGGGAAGATTTGTCTAGACATAAATCTACCGTATTGTCAGAAATCAAAGAATTTGGGAGTTCTCATGGGAAGAGAGGAATTGAATCTTATGATTTCTTTTGTGGCTCTGATTAACCTTCAAAAGGGAAAAATACACTTCAAATCACCACACCTGTATGGATTGTCCAAGATCTTCACTAACCTTGAAGCAAGTCTAACATTAGATACTACTAGCATCACTATGAGAGATGGTATTATTTTAAGCATAATGAGTGACAAAAAAAACAATGATCCTTTATGTGTTGGATCTAAAGCCAGAGAATCCTATGATTAGAAACTGAAATGGAAGAGAGACAGAGACATAATTATTTCCTTATATTCACATGCCCATGTATGCTGTGTTTAAAAAAGAGGGAGAAACAAACTGTTCCTATACTATATTGAAGATTCAATTCAAGTCATAACAGATACATTGTAGAAACATACTATTGAAAGGCAGTGTCTAAATTAAATCAATATTTTCTATCAGATGCCTGAAGTGTACAAACATGCACAAATCTGACAATGTACAGCATCCCTTTAGCCTATGCTCTTCTTTGTATATTGTCATCCATTTAGGCAGCCTAGAACCTTAGAAAATATTCCTGAGTAATCTCTGTATACTCACCATATCCAATTCATTATCAAATTCCTTCATTTGCTCTCAAAATTTCTCAGAAACCAATCTAATTCTCATCTCCTGTTCGTAATAACAATTATATGTTGTGGAAACAACACTGCTCAGACTTTCTAGTTTAAAATTATCTAAGATGAATCCTGCTCAGTATGGCCTCTGATTTTCTTATTTCTCCCAATGTTACATTTCTGAGATTCAACAATATTAAAGGTACAGCTTCAGTTCATGCATCTCCCTACAATATGGTATTCCAGAGTATGTACATAAAGCAATGCTTTATTCACTGAGCAATTTACGGACATTCTGCTATTAATAACCACATTGCTCTGATTGATACTGTGTTATATAGCTCCTGCTACACATGGGCAAGACCTTGTCTAGGGTATGTAACCTGGAAAACAGCTGCTGGCTTGAGGTGATACAGAAACATCCAGAGCTCATGTACATAAGTGAAATACGGGTTATTGCATATGTTATACATACACACATTTACATAAGTATTATACAAATTCAACTTAGTTTCTACATGTTTCTCAATATAATCAACTATTAACTACTCAAAGAGTCATATCCCTTGTAAGATTTTAACCTGTTTATTAACATGTTCACTCACTCAAAAAATAGATATCTCTTTTCCAACTTGGTCCCTGCAAGACAGCTCCTGCAAGCAGAGGTGGCAAGAAGGAGGAACATTCACAAGCACATCCATGGAGTGGACTTCAAGAAGCGTGCCCCTCAGGCACTCAAAGAGATCCATGAGTTTGTTATGAAAGAGATGGGAACTCCAGATGCCCACGGGGATACCAGGTTTCGACAAAGCTGTCAGGGCTAAAGGAATAATGAACGTGCCATACCACATCTACACGAGACTGTCCAGAAAACATAATAACGATGAAGATTCACCAAACCAGCTCTCTATTTGGTTACCTATGTCCTTGCCCCACTTTCAAAAATCTATAGAAGGATCCAGGGCTGTGGCATAGGTATTAAGGCCACTGCCTATGACACCGGCATCCCATATGGGTGCCTGGTTGAGTCCCAGCTTCTCCACTTCCTATCCAACTCCCTGCTAATGTGCCTGGGAAAGCAGTGGAATATGGTCCAAGTCCTTGGGTCCTTGCACCCACATGGGAGACCCAGAAGAAGCTCCAAGCTCCTGGCTTCAGACTTCTGGCAGTTGCAGCCATTTGGGGAGTGAGCCAGCAAATGAAAGATCTCTCTCTCTCTCTCTCTTGCTCTGTGTGTGTGTGTGTATGTGTGTGTGTGTTACATGTGTTTGTGTGTCTCCCTCCCTCTCCCTGTAACTCTTTCAAATAAATAAATAAAAATCTGTAAAAAAAGTTATACAACTGTAACAGCAAATATATACATACATATATATGTTCATGTATGTATACATATTATACATATGAGATACATATATATCTCAAGATACCCAACATGTGTGAGATACTATATTGGATGCCAAGACAGTGTTAATTTTGTATATCCTTATTCAAGTTAGAGTCTAGATGCCTGCTGTGCTCAACACCACAGCCTACTCACTGATCTTCAGAAGGTAAGGTTCATTCTCAAGCCAAGAATCACAAGGAAATCACGAGTTTAAAACGACCCACAAAAAGCCAGTACACAGAATGTTTTAAATTGTTGGTAAAACTTTTCTAAAAAGATAATTTATTATCACCTCACTTCTCATGTAAAAGCAGTATCTTTGAACATTAACTAAAACTCTTTTCAAAATTAAAACCACCTAAACAGCAATATGGAAAAGAGTAATGTCTTAATTAAAAAGTAAACATTGCATTTGTTCCTCACATCCTCACCCTTGGGCCTGGATATGGCAGTACCCGATGGAGTTTTAACAAGTAACTACAATACTCCCAAGTACCAAACTAAACATTAACATGGTTCGATCAGTGTCAGGGAGTTCCACGGTACTGAGCCAAACATTATCTCTTCCCTTCTACTCTTTTTCACAAAGCGATGTGTTAGCCTCCAATAAATAAGAATTGAAAAATAATGGAAACATGGTCTTCTATACTGCAACAATATTATTAAGCTTCATACTTCGGCTATAATGTTGGTGTTCCAGAAAGAAAATATTCATTATGGGCACACCCTAACAAATAAAAGTGCTTAATGACTATGCAGGACAGCATGTATTGAAGGAATTTTTTTGAGCTCACTTCCTGGTTCAGAGGTATAAGATAAGCTGTATAAGGAGTGTCTGATGAAATTGGGAAAACTTTTCTGTAAGATGATCAGAAGAGATAACTTTTAAGAAGACTCTAAATTCTTCAAAATGTATGTTTGTATAATCTTACTGAAATAAAAAAGTATATTTTCAAAATCATGCTAACACACCATGAAGTACAATATTATTGCATATGGGTGTGCTAAGCTGAACTATTTATATGGATTCTGTGTTAATCATAGTGCCCGGGTAGAGTTTTATTAGTTTTTAGCTTAAAGGAAAACCTACATCGCAGTGGATGGTGTGTACTGAATGTGAAGTGATGCACCATGAGCAACGGGTAAACAACAGAAACAAGTGAGGATGTGTTTCCAGGCAGTCACAGTAGCAAGAGCAAAATTTAGGAGAAAGAGAAGCAATGGAGGTTGCTTATGGATAATAAACATATAATACATTAAAAATGTATCTGAGTGGAGAGTTACATAGGTGTATGCACAGTAAATTTATACAGAAAGAAAAAAGAATGATCAGGGGCAGGTGTAATTTCACAAGTTGAATTTCTAGACTCAGTTCTGCTGTGGCTTTTCTAAATTATTTGATCTCATAACTTTACCAGTTTATGAAATAGAAATATTTCTGTTTTTTTTTAAATTTTATTTACTTATTTATTTTGAAAGGCAGACAGACATAGAGACTGAGATTGCTCATCTACTAGTTAATTCACTCCCCAACTACCCACAACAGCTGAGGATGAGCCAGGCTGAAGCCAGGAGCTGGGAACTCAATCAGGGTCTTACACACGGGTTGATTGGGTCTCAACCACTTGAACTAACACCTGCTTCTCTCCAGGGTATGCATCTCTGGGAAACTGGAATTGAGAGCAGAGCCCAGACTCAAACCCACACATGCTGATATGGGTTGCAGACATCTCAAGCAAAATCTTAAACACTGCACCAAATGTCCACCCCTCTGTTAGTGTTTTAAATAGATTTAATACACCTTACAAAAACAATATGAGCTAAACATATGCATCCCTTATATTCTAGTAATTCCACACTTGGGAGCATATCCATCAGAACTAGAGTTGAAGTCCAAAAAAAGACACATAAATTATGTTCAATACAGATTTGTCTGTCATTGTCAAAAGCTGGGAACAATTCAAATGATCAATGCAGACTTGGTAAATTATTCACTGTATATTTACCTAATGTTATACTACAGAACAAAGAGAAAGAATATGGTATTGAAAGACACAGCAACACAATTAAATTGGCAGAATTAATCTATGTCTGAGTAGGAGTGCCGATACTTTAAGAGGAGCTGGTAATTTTCTCTTATGGTGGGTGGGGGGTGGATTATGGTTACATGAATGTATACAGGGTAAAAATTTGGGGTCAGCATTGTGGTATAGTGGTTAAAGCCACTGCCTGTGACACCACCATCCCAAACGGTCTCTAAGTCGAGTCCTGACCACTGCACTTCCAATCCAGCTCCCTGCTAATGGCCTGGGAATAACAACAGGAGATGGCACAAGTACTTGGGTCCCTGCCACCCATGTGGGAGACCTGGATAAAGCTTCTTGGCTCCTGGCTTTTGCCTGGCCCAGCCCTGGCCAATGTGACCATCTAGGGAGTGAACCAAAGAAAATAATATCTATTTCTACTTCTCCTTCTCTCTCTATAATTCTAACTTTCAAATAAATAAATCTTTAAAAATAATACAAATCTCAGAATATAGTTAAGATAAGCTACAACTGAAAAATTTTTCATTTAAAAGCAAAAGCAATACAAAAACACATGCCAGCAGACTAAAAGAAGTTAACATCTTGACTCACTAAATTAACTTCTGTAAATTAATATTAAGAAAAGAAAGGCTATATTCATGGACATTCATTACAAAATTATAAATAGAAAAAAGTTAAAATTGATCTGTACAAAAATTATTGAATGTTGTAATTCTGCTTTTAAAATAAAAAACAGGCCTGCGCCACGGCTCACTTGGCTAATCCTCCACCTGCGGTGCTGGACCCTCGGATTCTAGTCCAGGTTGGGGCGCTGGATTCTGTCCCAGTTGCTCCTCTTCCAGGCCAGCTCTCTGCTGTGGCCCAGGAGGGCAGTGGATATTGGCCCAAGTGCTTGGGCCCTGCACCCACATGGGAGACCAGGAGGAAGCACCTGGCTCCTAGCTTCGGATTGGTGCAGCACACCGGCCGTGGTGGCCATTTGGGGGATGAACCAACGAAAACAGGAAGACCTTTCTCTCTGTCTCTCTCTCTCATTGTCTAACTCTGCCTACCAAAAAAATAAATAAATAAAATAAAAAAATAGAAAACAAGCATAAATATAAGAGTTGTTAAGAACTGAGTCCTGGGGGCCGGTGCTATGGTGTGGTAGGTTAAGCCTCGACCTGTAGCGCCGGCACCCCATGTGGGCTCCAGTTCAAGTCCTGGCTGTTTCATTTCCTATCCAGCTCCCAGCCAATGGACTGAGAAAGCAGAAGATGGCCCAAGTGCATGGGCTCCTGCACCTGTGTGGGAGACCCAGAAGAAGCTCCTGGCTCCTGCCTTTGCAGCCATCTGGGAGTAAACTAGAGGATGGAAGATCTCTCTGTGTCTCTTCCTCTCTCTGTCTGTAACTCTGCCTCCCAAATAAATAAAGAAGCCTTAAAAAATATTGAGTCACTTAAAACATTATTAGGAGGCAGATAAAAACAAAATGAAGTTAGGTCATGCTTTCAAATAAGGTGAATGGCACTGAGAGGACATAGAGAGTGGCAAGACTACAAAATTAAGCAAAAGGGAAAAAAATCCAAGCAGAAACAATTCAAGATATGTGAGTATAAATCTATATAGCATAGGAGGAGGTCAAGGAAGAGTAGATCAAGCTTTAAAACAACAAATTCAGGAAATCAAGAGTCTGGTGCAGTGCTTAAGACATTGCTTGGATGCCCACTTCCTGTATCAGAGTGCCTGGTTCAAGTCCCATTTACTCTATTTCCAGTCCGCCTTCCTGCAATGCACACCCTGGGAGTCAGCAGTGATGACTCAATAACTTGAGTTCCCACTACCCATGTGGAAGGCCAGGATTGAATTCCAGGCTCCTAGCTTCAGCCTGGTGTAGTCCTGACTTTTGCAGAAATTTGGGGAGTGAAGCAACAGCAGAAGAACTCTGTCTGCCTTTCTCTCTTTGCCTTTCAAATAAAATGTTAATAAATTTAAAAAAAAAAAGAACAAATTAAGGCAACTAAATTTCACAAATGAGGATACAATAGTATTTAAGAATTCCTTGGGGCCGGCGCTGTGGCATAGTGAGTAAAGCAGCTGCCTGCAATGCTGGCATCCCATATGGGCGCCCGTTCAACTCCTAGCTGCTGCACTTCTGATCTGGCTCTCTTCGTTCACCTCGGAAAGCAGTGCAAGATGGCTCAAGTCCTTGGGCCCCTGCACCTGCGTGGGAGACCTGGAAGAAGCTCCTGGCTCCTGGCTTCAGATCGGCACAGCTCTGGCCGTTGTAGCCATCTGGGGAGTGAACCAGCAGATGGAAGACCTCTCTCTCTCTCTCTCTCTCTCTCTATCTGTATTTCTGCCTCTGCCTCTCTGTAACTCTGCCTTTCAAATAAATAAATAAATCCTTAAAAAGAAGAGAGAGAGAATTCCTGAATATCGTTCCTGCATCTAACTGTCTGGGTAATCCCCTCTTGTAAACTAAGGATGATGATACAGTCATCAGCTTGTTATGGGGACCAAAGGAACTGATGCAAGCAAAGCCGTTAGGGCAGTCCCTGCCCATAAAAAGTGCCCAATGAATATCAGAAAATAAAACAGGGGCTCAAAGTTTGCAGAAAAATGTTAAGAGAGAAGATTAATTTATCTCAATTTTCCCTAACTTTAGCATTTCAAAAAATGTTAAAACTAACAGCTTTCAGCCAGCGCCATGGCTCACTAGGCTAATCCCCCACCTTGCGGCGCTGGCACACCGGGTTCTAGTCCCAGTCGGGGCGCCAGATTCTGTCCCGGTTGCCCCTCTTCCAGGCCAGCTCTCTGCTGTGGCCAGGGAGTGCAATGGAGGATGGCCCAAGCGCTTGGGCCCTGCACCCCATGGGAGACCAGGAGAAATACCTGGCTCCTGCCATTGGATCAGTGTGATGCGCTGGCCGCAGTGCCCCGGCCGCGGCGGCCATTGGAGGGTGAACCAACGGCAAAGGAAGACCTTTCTCTCTGTCTCTCTCTCTCACTGTCCACTCTGCCTGTCAAAAAAAAAAAAAAAAACAAAACCAAAAAAAATCTAACAGCTTTCTCAAAGTCCATATAATTAATTTGACAATGATTTTTCTCATCATTCAGAAATTTGGTATTAATTTTATCTGGTATTTACTAAAGCTTGATTTGTACAATTGCACTTTGTGTAATTTAAACATGACATAGTTGCTGTATATATGGTCATCCTGTTTATCTAAACCATGTTACTAATTTCTATATAAGCATCAAAGCTAATTAAAGACTTGGAACTTCGTAGGCAAGATGATGGCTACAAAAACAGATAAATCACAACGAAGGAAACAACAGCGTTTTATTTGAGTATTCAACAGATCTATTATTATTTCAGTAAAAGTCTATAATCCAGACCTCGAAAATAGACATTGTTCAAGTAAAATACCCTACTGTTTCCTTACCTCTCAGAGGAACAGTGGTAAATATATATATAGCTATATGCCATATATATAACTATATATATAATTATATACATATATATACATATAACTATACTATATAGTTAGATATACTATATAGTTATATACATATAACTATATATATAGTATATATATATATATATAAAAAAAAAAACTAAGGGTCCCCAGGGAGCTTGTAGTGCCCCATCTCTTGGCATTTCTTTAATAATGTCCTTTGCTAGAATTAATTTTGCTCTTGTTCTCGCCCACTAAGTTTCTTTTGCTCCTCTTTGCTTCAGCTAGAATTCAGACCCTTAATGAATAACAGTAACTTTTTCCCAGCACTGCCCTCTCCCATCTCACCCACACACATAAAAACAAACAGCAGTCATTTCCACCAACCACATGAAGAAAGGAAAACCACAGTGTTGCTCCAGGTTGTCTCCACACATACTGTGCAGGAAAGGAGATGAGTCTGTGCAAGCACTGGCCTCCACCAGCCCCAGTCCCCGCACCTGGCAAACTGCTTCAAGTGCAGCTTCCGGCTGCCATGCCAGACCTGCTGAATCAAGAGCTGGGAGGGTGTGGCCCAGCAATCTGCAGGATCATTGGCTGCCTACGCCACTCTGACGCCCACTCAGGATGCAGAATGGTTTGTTTATGCCATTCCCATGTAAACTGCCTCATAACTAATTTTCAATTTTTATTTTTAACTGACACATGAAAATAGTACATATTTATGGAGTATTATGTGTTTTGACACATGTAAATATCATATAATGTTCAAGTCAGGGTAAATATATCAAATTCCTCAAATATTTATGACTTCTTTTTGGCTAAAACATTCAAAATCTTCTATTAAATATTTTTTTTAAGAAAACATGAAGGACCTGGCCGGCGCCACGGCTCACTAGGCTAATCTCCCGCCAGCTCTCTGCTGTGGCCAGGGAGTGCAGTGGAGGATGGCCCAAGTCCTTGGGCCCTGCACCCCATGGGAGACCAGGAGAAGCACCTGGCTCCTGCCTTCGGATAGGCGCGGTGTGCCAGCCACAGCGCAATGGCAGCGGTGACCATTGGAGGGTGAACCAACGGCAAAAGGAAGACCTTTCTCTCTGTCTCTCTCTCTCACTGTCCACTCTGACTGTCAAAAAAAAAGAAAGAAAGAAAGAAAACATGAAGAACCTTATCATTATAACCACTGTACTGTGCAAAAGAAAACCAGAACTTCTTTCTCCTATTTAACTGTAACATGGTAATTTTTAAAGGTAGTAGAAACCTAGCCGCACTACCAACTAACTATCCAGGTACACAAACCCATATCAACCCTGTTTACATTCAAACATAATTAAGATAAAGACAATGGGTTTTTCATTTTCAAAAAATGTCAGAAAATGATTTTCTCATAAATCTATTTACAGGTCTTTGAACACAGAAAGCTGATGTATCTAATCTGAAGAAGCCAATTCAAAGTTAGATTGTCAGAGCAGGCATGTGGCACTGTATTCCACATGCCTGCCCCATTTCCAATCCAGCTTCCTGCTAATGTGCACCTTGGTAGCTAGCAGGTGATGGCTCAAGTACTTAGACCCCTGCCACCCACACAGCAGACCCAGGTGGAGCTCCTGGCTGCTGGCATCTGCCTGACCCAGTCTCAGCTGTGGCAGACATTTGGGAAGTGAAGTGCTACATGCAAGATCTCTCTCTCTCTCTCATTCCCCTCATCCCATCTTTCAAATAAACTAGTAAGTTACATTGTCCCAAAAATAAATCTGGAATCATCCCAGACATTGAAAAGAGTCCTATAGATTGAACCACCTTTGGTTAACGTTTAAATACAGACTGACCAACAAGGTAACCACTCACTTCATGGGATAATTGAGCACCTGAATAGTAGCTAGTAAAAACTGAGATGTGCTGCAAGTATAAAAAATATACCAGATTTAAAGGACTTTCTACGAAAAAAGAATATAAACTTTCTTACTAACATTCTTATATTTTACATTGATTATACACTGGAGAGATCATGTTTTTGAAATGTTGGGTTAAATGAAATAAATTATAAAGAGGACTTTCCCTCGGGATGGCATTGTGGCAAAGCATATTAAGCCACAGCAGCTCGGGAAGTTGCCATCCCACATCAGACTGCCAGTTCATGTACCAGCTTCCTGCTAATGCCTGGAAAGGCAGCAGATGATGGCCCAAGTGCCCAGTCCCTACCTACCACCCATGTGGGAGACCAGAATGGAGTTCCAGGCTCCAGGCTTCAGCCCAACCCAGACTTGGATGTTGTGGCCATTTCGTGGAATGAACTCATGAACTCATGGACAAAAGATCTCTTTGTGTCCCTTTCTGTCTCTTCCTTCTATCTCTTTTTTGCTCTGCCTTTGAAACAAATAAGCAGATAAATAAATAAATCTTTCTTTTTAAATGACTTTCCCTTGTTTCTATTTGCCTACAATGAGAAGACACAAGCACATACGGGGTTGAATTACACTTCAATTGCAGAGTGCTGTTTTAGAGTTAAGAAACCAACGCCTGGTAAAAATCATATTTCAACCCAAACATAAGCAGTCATGTGATATAAATTGTCAAGCTATATGTAGATCAAAGAATATGTCAAACATTTATTTTCCTCTGTATGAAATACTTGGTATTCTAATTTCCTTTCTCCACTTGCTCCCCTGGCCTTTTGTTTTATTCTTTTTTGGTACTGTCTGCTTAAGCTTTTGCTGCTGAGATCTTCCTGCCAGTCGGTCCCTTGGATGATCTCCAGTCACCAACACTGAAGAAGCCACTTGTACAGATAGAGGAAACTCTGAGTAACTGAGCCCTGAGGATGAAGACACACTCACATGGTATTTATGTGTGGGAAGTGGAGGTAAACTTGGAAGGAGTAGCAAATGCAAATGGAAAAGGCCCTGAGATGGGAAATAATGGGCTTTTACTGGGGCACTGAGAACAAAAAGCCTGAACATGCCTAGAATGTAAGGAGCTGTGGAAGACTGCAAGGGGCAGAGAAGTCAGGGAAACAGCACAGATATCGCACACCTCATAGGCTACCACCGAGAGCCTGGAATTGACTTCTTGCCCAATGGGAAAAGATTCAAATGGTTTTAAGCAGGAAGATGGCATGTTCTTATTGATGTGGGAAGAAGGTCATCTTTGAAGGGAGATACATGGAAACAGAAAGAGCAGTTCACAGATTATAAGAGCTGCCCACATGTGCAGTAACTGTGGCTTGGATGATGGAGCAGACCTGAGAATAAGTGGAAAATTTGAGACTCATTGGGAGGTAATTTTAGAAGATCTATAATTCACCAATATATTCTAGAATGTAGAAGGAAAGGACAGAAATTAAGGAAGATTCCTGGTTTTCGATTTAAGCAAAAATTGAGATTTGCTGTCTTTTTTTTTTTTTTTTTTTTAATACCAATTTCTAGGGGCAGGCGTTGTGGTGCAGCAGGTTAAGCCATTGCTCGAGATGCCTGTGTCCTATAATGGAGTGCATGGAAACAGGTCTTACCTCTACTTTGGATCCAGCTTCCTGCTAGTGTGCCTGGGAGGAAGCAGATGATGGCTCCAGTGGGCTCCTGCCACCCGCACAGAAAACTGAATGGTGTTCCTGGCTCTTGGATTCAGCCTGGCCCAGTCCTGGCTGCTGTGAGCATTTGGGTGTAAAGCAGCAGTTGGGAGATTAGTCTCTTCCAACTTCTCACCAGAATAATGCCATATTCCAAACACCTGTGATTCACAAGTACCTATATTGTTAGCGAAATCAAAGTATTTGAAAGAATGAATCATGGAGCTTTAACTGCAATCTGAGAAACTCTGAAACAATCTGTTTAATGCATAACTTCAAATACAGAAATTGTCCTTTGTACCTGACAGCCCGAGTGTGTTTATCTTTCTCAATCAGAGCAGTGGGGATGGTGTCCCTGGGACCTACTCTCACATCTTGGCACTTTTGCTATAGGTCAAATGCTCTACTGAATGTCTCCTTCTCATTAACCTGAAAGGAAAATAATTCAGCAATTTCTGAATTATTACATGTGCCAACTCAATGCTTCTTATTTGAACTCAACACAGATTAAGGCGGTGTCTACATGCTTGTATGAGGACCTGTACTCCACAGACAGTAGAAGCCTAAGGAAAAGAAAGATAAACTTAGAATATTTTCTCTAAAATACAAACAATCTCTACCTGCTTTGGAGTTCAGCTCACTACAGCAATAGTCACTGATAGTTTTAGTGACAGAGACATATGCACCAAACTTCCCTCTGCTGCTACATAATCAAAACACTGCACCATTTACTCAAAGGCCAAGATGGGAAAACAACAGTTAGTACTAAAGGAGTGAACAGCAGAAATATTCTATTAGAAATAACAGACTGATATCCAGGTTATTCATGAGAGCATCTTCTTTGTATAAAGTAGTCAGCGATTCCGTAGTCATCTCAAGCCACAACAATTTTGCTCTTTGTCCTGGCCAAAGGGGCTGTTCAAAAGGAAGTTTATATTAAGCCAATGGTGAGGGAAGTGTGGATGGGATATATGTTAAGAGAGTGGGAGGCTTTCTGGAGCTCAACAAAAAAGATTTGTGATCCAAATGTTTGAACAGGGTTGATTTAATACATGCATGAACCATAAGGAAGACTTGAGCAAATACATGCATGAACCATAAAGAAGACTTAG
The DNA here is from genome assembly GCF_964237555.1 of Oryctolagus cuniculus. Taxonomy (NCBI): domain Eukaryota; kingdom Metazoa; phylum Chordata; class Mammalia; order Lagomorpha; family Leporidae; genus Oryctolagus; species Oryctolagus cuniculus. The sequence goes on along the minus strand of NC_091437.1, from coordinate 101,056,640 downwards.
AACATTTGAGGTTGCAATAAGACTAAATCACTTTACAGTTACCTAGCTGTTAGGGGCTGAATTGTGTGCCTCCTTCCCCCAATTTCTAGATGAAGTCCTAACCCCTAGTATACAGAATATGATTGGTTTGTATAGGACTTTTAAAGAGGTAATTGAGGTAAAATGAGGTCACATGGGTGGGCCCTAATCCAATACAACTGTTGTTCCTATAAAAGGAGATTAGGGCACAGCCAAAACGCAGACCAAGGGGCAACCATGTGAGAACACAGGAGAGAGCAGCCACCTGCAAATGAATGAGACAGGCCTCAGGAGATATCAAACCTGCTACCACTTTGATCTTGGACTTCCAGCCTCCAGAACTGTGAGAAAATACATTTCTGTTGTTTAAGCCACCTTATGTTATGACAGCTCTATAGCACATTAATAAACCTACCTAAAGAAATACTCTTTGCTTCATGTATGAAAAGAAAAGGATTTTGAGAAAAGTGCTAAGTACTTGTATTTTCCCTGTATCTGATATAAACACCCTCCCCCCAAAAAAGGATATGCAATCTCTGCAGTGTACATATTTTATAGGAACGAATTCACATAACTGGTGCCCACATGGAACATCAGCACCTCAGGCAGAGGCTTAGCCTACTATGCCACAGAGCCGACCCCATAGCTGCTTCTTTCAAAGAAATAAGCTGAGCTCAATTTCTCTAGATGAAATGTCAAGTTTTTGACTCACTAATAAGAAATAAATCAGTGACTTAGAAAACCACAGTATTATTCAAAAATTGTTTTACGGTATGTATTTGGCCTAGAAGCTTGATTCCATATCCGAGTACCTGGGTTATACCTCCAGGTCGGGCCTCTGACTCCAGCTCCCTGTTAATACCAACCCTGGACCAATGGATGAGTGCTTTTCTTTTTTCCAGTGGGTGTCACTAGGCATAAATAAAGTAATGTAGAGGAACACACTATAAATTGTGTTTATATATGAAAGAATTCTCTAAACTTCAATTATTATAATCAATATTATTAATAAGACACAGGTCTTTACCTTTGAGCTTCTTCCTACTTTTGTAAATTCACTTTCTACCATTTTTTCCTATTTCACTAGATGTTAGAGCCTCCTAGAACCAACTTCATATTTTTCACCGTAGTAAATACTATTTCTATCTGTGATTATAATACCATTTTTTCACTTTTTCCTTTTCTCAAATTGTTCCTACCTCTTGTAAAATAATAAATTCATATGGGTAGAAAATATTTTCAAAAACCATAATTTATAGAAGATTTATATCTATCATACATACAAACTCTTATAATTTGATAATTAGAAAATAAACAACTCAATTTAAGAAGGAAAATGCATAAGTTTGAAACAAAATTTCCTCAGTAAAAGGCATGGATATTACACATGATCATGAAAGGAAGCTCACAATACTAGTCATTAAAGAATTACAAATCTGTCATAATCACTATCATCTCATATATTTTAGAATGGGTTAAATGTAAAAGACTGACTACTAAGTGTTGATAAGAATTTTAAAAAACAGGAACTCTCAGGCCGGCATTTGTGGTGCAGCAGGTTAAACTGCCATTTGAGTCCCAGGTCCTCCACTTCGGAGCCAGCTCCCTGGAGGGTGGCAGAAGATGACTTGTTTGGACCCCTGCCACCAATGTGGGAGGAAGCCAGGAGGAAGTTCCAAATGACCTGGCTGTTGTGGTCATCTGGGGAGTAAACCACTGGATAGAAGATTTCTGTCTCTCTCTGTCTCTGAAACTCGGCCTTTTAAGTAAATAAATATATAGATGAATAAATGAAGTGGTACAACTTTTCTGGAAACAACTTGACCTAGCCATTCTGCTCCTAGGTAATTCTATAAAACTAATGAAAGAATATGTCTACAAAAATACTTTGTACAAGAATGTTCACAGCAGGTATATGCAATGGCCAAAAAACTGGAAATGACCCAAGTATTCATCAACAAGTGACTAAATATATTACTGACTATCTACAAGATAGGTATTCAATGTCATGTGATCCACTGAAAAAACTTTTAAAAATAAATTATTGTTATATGCAACAAAATGAATGATTCTCAAAATGCTGAGTCAAAGAGCCAGACATAAAATACTGCATGAAGCCATTAACAGAAAATCTTAAAAAATGCAAACTAACCTACTGGAGCACAGCCTACATCAACAGTTACCTCAGGACAAATGAGGAGTAGACAGGAAGGAGAATGAGAAACGGTTCCTAAAACAGTTTGAAGAAACTTTTAAGGGTGCCGGTTATGTTCACTCTCTATTGTGGTGATGGTTTCATGGTTATAAATATACAGATATATTTGCATATATGTACATCATGTGTCAAGACTTTACAAATTATACACTTTAAATATACACAGTTCATTGTATGTCAATTGTGCCTAATAAAATCTTTGTCTTTTTTTCCCCAAAGTGATAAACAACTGATACAGACAGTAACATGGACAAGTCTCAAAATAGTTATGCTAAATCAAAAAAAGATGCAAATGAGTACATACTATATTACTCCATTTATTTATTATTCTGAAAAAGGGAACATCAGAGACAAAAGCAGATAAGAGTTGCACAGTCAGTAGTGAGGAAGGCTGATTGCAAAAGGTCACAGGTTAGTTGGGGCCAGGGGTACAGTCATTCCATACCTTTCTTGTGATGGGAGTTATATCACTGTACTTTTGTCAAAACTCATTGAAGGGTATGCATAAAGAAGAGTTTGCCGAATGTAAATTATATTTCAATGAATAATGAATCTGACTTAAAAATAAAGAATTTGGGTTGGGCATTGTGGCAGAGAAGGTAAAGCTGCCTCTTGGGATGCCCACATCACATATCAGAGTACCTGGATTCGAGTCCCACCTCCTCTTCTGATTGAGCTTCATGTTAATGTGCACCCTGAGAGGCAGTGGATGAGAGCTCAAGTACTTGATTCCCTGCCACCCATGTAGGAGACCTGGATGGAGCTTCTGGAGTCAGCCTGGTGCAGCTCCAGCTGTGGTGGGAATTTGGGAGTGAACCAGTAGATGGAAGATCTCTATATATCTCTTTCTTTCCATCACTCTGCCTTTCAAATTGATTAAATAAACTTTTTTAAAAAGAGTATTTCTCAGCAAATTTTTGCTTTTGTTATTGATATTTGACTTCCATTCTCTGCCGTAATCACTAATTAGTTCAGTCAACACATACTCGTGAAGGCTCAACTACATGCCCAGCTAAAAAATTGGGGCAATAATAACACAATTTTTTTCATTACAGACCTAACACTCAATGAAGGATCATCAAAAATCTAACCATAATGCATGACTAAGTTGATAAGTGTAATGACAGAGAAAGAACATCATAATGAAATAGATATATTGAGTCAGTAGTCAGAAAAGTTTATTTATTTGCTTTATTTGAAAGGCAGCGAGAGACAGAGAGAGTTCCCATTCACGAGTTCACGCCCAAATGAATGCAATAGCTAGGGCTCTGTGAGAGTAAAGCCATCAGCCAGCAGACAAGAACTCTATCCAAGAATCCCAAATGGGTAGCCAGAACCTAATTACTTGAGCCATCACTCCTGCCTCCCCAGATCTGTAATGGAGGGAAGCTGGTGTCAGGAGCTACAGTTAAGAATTGAACATAGGCATTCTAATATGGGATGTGAGTGTCTCAGTCTTAGGCTAAACACTCACTCCCAGGAAAGATTTCAAAGATAATATTTGAGCAAAGACCCACATGATACGTGAACGTTGGCTTGGCTAGATGAATGTATGAAAATAAATGATGGCGACCATGGCTGGCAGTGTTCCAGAGAGTGGATACAACACTTTTGAAGGCATGATACCCTCGAGAAACTAAAACAGATTTATTCCAGTTGAAGACTAAAGGAAAGGAATAGAGAGAGATGAGAGCTGGAATTAGAATTTATGGATCAAGTTACAAATAGTCTAGAGATTGACAATTAAATTATAATTTATACTCAGGACACTAAAAGGTTAACAAATGATTTTAAGTAGAAGACAATGAATCAGATTTTTTTTCTGTGTCTGCTATCTCAGAAAATGATTGGAGGCCACTAAGACTGGGAAAGGAGAACAATTTGCTAAAAAATTCTGATTCAAAAAAATAATTACTTTACTGAAAATTAACTCATAATAGGGTGACAGTATTCTCTGTAAGTACCTAAACAACCTCACTCAAATGACAAAATGGACTTCCGCTGTACTATATAGACCACGTTTTAAAACTGGAACAGGGATCAGCAGGTTAAGCTGCTATTTCTGACACCTGCATCCCCTATCAGAGTTCACAGGTTCAAGTTCTGATTACTCTGTTTCTGATCGAGCTTCCTGTTAATCCACCGTGGAATGCAGCAGATTACAGCTCAAGTATTGGGCCTCTGCCATCACCTGGCAGACCTTCCAGGTCTGGCCTATCCTTAGCTGTTACAGACATTCAAGGAGCAAACAAGCAGTTGGAAGATTCTCTCTCTCTCTCTCTTTCAAATAAATAAATAAATAAATCTTTTTCAAAAATGAAAGCTTGCTGCACAATCTTAAAGAACGCAGAGGGAAAGTCAGCTTCAGTCCCGCCTACTCTCACTTTTCATATTCTCCAGTTCTTAAACTCAGCTTAAAGCCTCAAAACATATGGAACAGTGTTGTGTTCAGCAGGCTAAGCTGCCTCCTACAATGCCAGCATCCCATCTGAGGGCCAGTTTGAGTCCAACTGCTCCACTTCTGATACAGCTCCCTGCCAGTGTGGGAAAGCACCTGACAGACTTGGGCGCCAGTACCCACATGGGAGATCTGGATAGAGCTCCAGGCCATTGGCTTCGGCCTTGCCCAGCCCCAGCCATTGAAGCCATCTGGGGATTGAAGCAGTGGATAGAAAATCTTTACGTGCCTCAACCCCCTTCTCTCTTTCTCTGTAATCCTGCCTTTCCTATAAATAAAATAAATCTTAAAAAAAAAAAAAAGACACAAAGTGGCTCTAGATGTAATTCTTTTCTCATCTTCTTTGCCTCAGGACTCTTGTAAAAGCTTCCTACTATCCACCTGTCTTTGTCTTTCCCTTTTTAATCAATCCTCAAAAATGCTGCCAGCAAATCTTTAAAAAAAAAAAAAAAGCCATATCCCAATCTTCTTAAAGACTTTTCATGATCTCCCATTGTCTAGTGGATAGAACTCCAATGTTTGTCACCCACATGTAAGACTGTTAGAATCTGGTTCAGTCTTCTCCAATCATCTCTTGCTACTATTCCTACTCCATTATAATCTCATCTGTTCCAAATACATTTTTCATTCTTCTCCACTCAGCAAATTCTAACCAGGGAATCATTAACTCTTCCATGAAATCTCTCCAGGCTGCTTAAGCTAAATGTGCCTTTTGTGCTTCTGTTTTACATAATATGATGCTGGCAATAATTTTCACTTTATATTCTGGATGATTTACATGAGGCCCTCAAAAAATTATGGAAATGTATGTTATGAAAAACTACACATAAGTATCAAAAATGTTTCTGCATTGAAATAAACTTATCTTTTAATTCCATTTTCCCACAAACTTGATGAAGCACCCTCATTTGTGCTTGTCTTTTCAGTAGAACATTTGTGTTTGAGGATGGGGACACTGCTTTATCTATTTAGTCTTCAAGGCACCTAGTACAATCCTTATAAACTAATTTCTGCTAAATGAATGCATATCAGCCTTACTTGAAATATACAATAACAACATTTGAAACAAGAAATTGCAAAATTTAAGAGGCCAGCATTCTGGGGTAGCAAGTCAAGCTTCCGTCTGTGATGCCAGCATTCCATACGGGCACCTGTTTGAAATCTGCCTGATTGACTTCCAATTCAGCTTCCTATGAATGCACCTGGGAAAGCAATAGAAGACGGCCCAAGTGCTTAGGCTCCTGTAGCCACCCAGGAGATCAGGAGGAAGGCCTGGCCCAGCCTTGGACTATTGCTGCCATCTGGGGAGTTAACCAGCAGATCAAAGTGTCTCTCTCTCTCTCTCTCTCTCTCTCTCTCTCTCTCTCTTTCTCTGTCTCCTCTCTCTCTGTAACTCTGTCTTTCAAATAAATAAAAAATAAATTTTAAAAAGAGAACTTGCAAAAATTAAAATAAAAATTAATAGACAGGTTCTGTAATCTTCAGTAGGGCAGAAGCATAAGCACATCACAAGGAACAATAGTCAAAGACTCAAAACACATCAAAGTACCAGGTCTAAATGATACAGTCAACATTTTTAAATGAGGTGGAAAGACACTACCTAGTTGTCTATATCAATGTTTTGCTATCATATAGAAAAGTGATTCTTCTATATTGTAAGTATAGAGAAAACATTCAACAAATAAAATGTTTGACTTAAACAACACAAAAATTCATCCACACACTTTTTGAGAGCAAGACTATTATTCTCATTTCATAGCATTTTAAACTGAAGCACTAACATATTAAATAATTTGCTCTGGTTCACACAAGTGGCAGAAGGCAGAACTGAGATGCACACAGGCTTTAAAGATTCCAAAGCCCATGTTCTAGCCATTGAACTACACATATCCTGAGTGAATTTTCTCTGTAATGCTTAGAAGCTTTACGATGCCGAAAACTCCACAAAGTCAGGAATTGCCTATCTTACTCATCAATGTACCTCTGAAGCCTATTGGAGGGTTTGGCCAGGCTTCTAGGGTAGGGATCCATAAACCTTGGAAGTTGCATGCATTCTGTTTTCAAATGTGACTATAATAATCTCTAGAACGAGGGAGTCAATAACAACAGGTAATGCTTACTAAGAACTTACTACAAATCAAGCAGATTTTAAGAGCATTATCTCAGTCATAACAACAGCAACAGAGAACACATATTGGGTGCTCAATATATGCCAGGCACTGTTCTAAATGTTCACCATGGATAATCACATCTAATTTATCTACCTGTTCTTCAACATAGGTGGTATAATTCCATACATTTCAAACAGGAGGCAATTGGACCTCAAACAGGAAGACCTGCAGGACTAATATTCCCCCAGTTAATAACTGGGCAGTGAAATAAACCCTCCCATCTGACAGTCAATTGTGATCTCTTGACTTAAGATTCCACACATCTACCTTCCCGGTCATCTTCAAAGGCCTTCATGCTCCCCAAAATATTAAGAGTGTCATACAAGGAGAGAAAAACTGAACAACAAATTTTCCAGAAAGCCATCTTGATAAATTGCAAGATGTTCACAAGAACACAACATTAGACATTGTTAACAAATTCTACCATGCAAAGAGCATTAGCTGTCAGCATGGATTTAATATAAGGTAGGAAATAAAGGCAGCAAGGCAGATCTGTTTTTTCAGATGTGTCCACAATGAGTGGACAAGACAGTATTGAGTTACAAAGGTGCCTATGTAAGCATCCAAACATGTGTACATGTAGCTCCTACAAATGATGCCTCAAGAGCAAGGTTGCCACTAGCCCTAGAAAAAACTTTGTGACCTGAGAAAGTGTCTTTCTCAGGGACTACCCAGCCCAAGAAAGAAGACATGATTTGGTCTGTAAGTTGGGGTCAAGTCTCCAGTTCTCATTCCCAGTTCAGTGGGGGCACCCCTGTGCCGTGAGCATCCCCAGTGACAACATGAAGCTTCTTGTCTCATTCTCAAGGCCTAGTGCAATGGACCTGCATTTTTTTTTTTTTTTTTTTTTTTTGGACAGGCAGAGTTGAACAGTGAGAGAGAGAGACAGAGAAAGGTCTTCCTTCCGTTGGTTCACGCCCCCCAAAAGGCAGCTATGGCTGGCACGCTGCACTGATCCAAAGCCAGGAGCCAGGTGCTTCCTCCTGGTCTCCCATGCGGGTGCAGGGCCCAAGCACTTGGGCCATCCTCCACTGCCTTCATGGGCCACAGCAGAGAGCTGGACTGGAAGAGGAGCAACCGGGACTAGAATCCGGTGCCCATATAGGGTGCCAGCACCACAGGCAGAGGATTAACCAAGTGAGCCAAGGCACCAGCCCCCAGACCTGCATTTGAATCCCAGCTCTATTCTTTGCAAATGTGTGACCTTCATCAAGTTATTTAACTTCTCTCCACTTCAATAAAAAGGGGGAGAATATGAATATGATCTGCCTAAGACTGTCAAAGGATTCTAAAAAAGAAAACTCTTATAAATTACAAGAGTAACTTGCACAGGTTAAGCATTCAATAAGCATTAGCTAAGATATGTATACATTTATCTGTAAGTATAAATATATATATTCAATATTCTTAAATAGTTTGTTTACCTATAAGAGAAAGCCACAATTGAAGTGTTCCTTATGTCTGAGTACGAGTGGCAGGACTGACACCAATAGCTCTAAGTGCCTATGGAGGACAGTAGAGAGAAGTAAATCGGCAAGGATGCATCATCGTACACCCAGTTGTTGCCTTTATATAGCAGATAGCTCTTAAAGAATGTGCTTTTTGGAGCTGGCGCTGTGGCTTGGCAGGTAAAGCCGCCACCTAAAATGCTAGTATCCCATATGGGCACCGGTTCGGGTCCCAGCTGCTCTACTTCTGATCCAGCTTTCTGTTATGGCCTGAGAAAGCAGTAGAAGATGGCCCAAGTCCTTGGGCCCCTGCACCTGCATGGGAGACCCAGAGGAGGCTCCTGGCTCCTGGCTTCAGATTGGCCCAGCTCCGGCTGTTGCAGCCATTTGGGGAGTTAATCAGCGAATGGAAGACCTTTCTCTCACTCTGCCTCTCCTCTTTCTGTGGTAACTCTTTCACATAAATAAATAAATCTTAAAAAAAAAAAAAAAAAGAATTTGCTTTCATCCCAGAGCTGTGAATTATCATTCATGAAGTGGCAAACAAAGTCAGGAGCCACAGAATCACAACAGCAACAACCAGAACAACAATGGTCCACATGTTTGCAATACAGAAATTCTCGAATATCATGTGCCAAAAGTTCCAGCCATTCGGTACATGGGTAGGTGGCAATGAATGCAGTGTTATTTTTTCCAAGCTCAGAATAAGATGGCATTTTGAAGTATATTTAATTCTTTACTTATTTGTAAAGCAAAGTTCTCAAACTCTCCAAGTCAGATGTTCTAAGACTGGTTTGTACAACTTCCAAACATTAAACTCTAACAACGGGGAATCAATTTTTCAACAACAGATTGGCAGCATTGTAAACAGATCATTATTATCTGGTATTGGCAAGCTTGGTAAATATAAGGTGAGGTCTGAGGAAGGCTCTTTGCAATATCAATCAAGTTTAAAATGAACATCTCCCTGGAGCCAGCAATTCTCTTTTCACAGTGAATCTTCAGCGACATCCATGCAAACACAACACACACACAGATATTTACTGCATTGTTGTTTGTAATATTAAAAAACCAAAAAATTCAAGTGAATATTCTGGGGAATACTGCCTGGCTACACTGGGTAGACAAATTTTAGAAAGGATCTTCATATGCTGGCAGAATTATTCAAAAAATATTAAAAGAAAAATAAATTTCAGAACACTGGTATGATATGAACCATTATGCAATGTTTGAAACAAGAAAGAATAATTTGTTTTATACACAGGGAGAGGTTCCCTAACCATGGAGTAGGATGAGGAAGTAGGTTCACTCTATATTTTACTTTAAGTTTCACGTTGTTTTAAAAACTCATGTTACCATCAGAATTCATAGGCATAACAAAGATTTTCAAAATAAACAGGGCACTCAAAAATAATGCTATTGCTTGCATGATAAGTATTCTTAAAAATCTTAGCATTCTCAGAAATAAATGTGTTCCTTCCCAAATGTGAGACATATTCTAATAGAAGGGCTGTACCTGCATAAAGCATGTTGGGAAAATGTCTATCTATATTTGAAGGCCCATAAATGGAGCTTAGGAGGGTTGGGGAGAAAAGACATAGCTCCCAATTTCCTCCACTATGAAGAGAGACAAGTGAGTCTTTGGAGGCCACCCACTCCCTTCTGCCCTGCCCTACTCTCACCCAGCTCCCAAAGAGTTCCAGGGAAAAGCCCAAGGCTAACTGGTTCCTGGCTTTACACATACAACAGATCAGGTGGCTTGGGTGAGTGTACACAGGGCATGAAAACAGAGGGAGGCGTGGTGAGAGGGTGGGGACAGGAAGACAGTATGAAAAATGGTGACAGCTTCAGCGGAAGGATGGTTTGTTGATAAATAATGCTTGAGCAGAAACATACAAGATGAACAGAAAAGCAGGGGAAAGTCGCAAAAACAAGAAATGTTGCTTCCTGCGAGGTGTGTCATTCCCAGGGTATCCCATTAAGTTTGGAGCCCCTGTCTTGCGTATTCTCAGATGAAAGCTTGTAAGACAGTTTTGGTTTCCGGAGAGGAACGCTGGGACTCCGTCTCCAGCAAACCTTAGCAGCACCACGCATCAGGTAGAAGTATTGTATCTGATTCCAACACCTTGCCACGTGCTGGCTTATTCCCGTTAGACCTAGAATGCTTGTTGCTGATACTGCACGCTGTTGTACGCTCCTAAAGGACATGTCTTTGCTAAGATGGCTTAAAGAGTATTTATAAAATTTACCCCAACAGCATCACAGGAAGATGCCCACTCCCAGAAGGTCTCCAGCAGAGAACAGATGGAAGCTGAGACTTGACCCAAGGCACCGGGGGTGACGCTGCAAGCACAACCCCCACAAATATCCACAGTCCAGGAACATCCACAGGTCCTGGCCTTACCCCCTAGGCCACAAGGTAAAATAATAAATATATAAATATATAAATAACCCCCCAACGGCCCCCAGAGACCCGGGAAGCACGTGACCCGTGACAGCCACCAAAGCTTTCCCAGCGCCCACGCCACACACAACTTTCTGCTTTCCTTTCCTAGGTGAGGGGCTCACACGCCCCCCAACCCCCCGCGGCCTCCCCTGCAGCCCTTTCTTCTTCCCTCCACAGCAAGCCCTGGGAGGCCTCAGGGTATCTGCTTTCAACGCCGTCTGGCCTAGGGGTCCTGGGGCTCAGCCCGCGGCGGACGGGCGCCCCTCCTGCAGCCGCCCGAGGGGTGCAGACTCCCGCGCTCCGAGCCTCGCCGAGGCGGCGGCCGCCCGGCGCCGGCCGAGGAACTTACCTGCGCGGAGCCGCTCCGGAGCTCCGGCGTCGCCGTCAGCCGCGCGGCAGCCGCCGCATCGCCCAGCAGCAGGTCCCCCACCCACCCCGGCAGCCGCGTCCTGCGCTGCACTTTTGGGAGCCCGGGAAGTTTGCTGCGAGCGAGGCGGTGGGAAGTGGGGGGTGGGGCTGGGGTGACCTGGACGAGGAGGCCTGCGGATTTTGTTTGTTTGTTTGTTTGTTTCCCCCGAGCCTAGCAAAGACTTTAGACCATATGCTGGGAGAGTATTAGCTCTGCTCAATGGCGACAGGGCAGCCGCCTGACTCGCACCGTGCGATCGATTCCCTAAACAAACGGAGACGTGGGTGGGGATGTTAAACAGTAACCAGAAGCTTCAATGAAAACTGAAAGCTGCGAGGCCGCCGCCGCCTCGGCGCGCGTTTATTTCCCGGTTCCCAAGGCCCCAGGGCGGGTGCCGGGCCCCGGGTTCCTTGGCCCGCAGTGGCTCTCCCGGCGCCCCGCGGGGCCACATGGCCGCGCAACCCAAGCCGTTTCCCGCAGCAGCAGGGCCAGGCGCACGGCGGCCTCACCGGTCCGGGCGCGGGGTTCGCTCTCCCGCCTCTCGCCGCCAGAGGAGCCCCGCACGGGTTCAGCTCGAGGCCGAGCGCAGTCTGTCCCCTCCCCCGCCCGGGGTCACGCCTCCTTGTTTTCTATTTTTATTGTTTTTTTTGGGGGGGGGGGCGTAGGGGGACAGTGTTTGCCCTGCCTGAGGAAGTGTGTGGACCAGTGTTGGGGGCGGGGGGGGGGGGACAGGGAGAAACCCGCTGACCCTAGAATGCGGATCTAATTCCGAGCCAATGAGGTCCAGAAAAGGGCGGAAGTGTCATTAAAGGGAATTAAATGGGCTCCCAGGGGCAGCGCCGCGGCCACACCACTTAAGGGAATCCGCAGCCTTTTCTGAACAGCGCACCTTGGGCCTCCGGGGTTAAACTCTGTCCTGATGCTCCTGACCACCTGGCTCCGCAAGGGTTGTGGGAAGAGCAGGGAGACAGGTTTTCCGTTCCCGGCCATCCCGGCTACCTGTGGTTGCAGTTCGATGGGAGACTTCCCTTTGTCCCTCCCGCAGCCCAAGCGCCTGCCAGCCCTTCAGAAATGATGCTCAGACCCACGCGAGGGCCTCTGGTCTCCCGCACCAGGCACTTGTCCACCAGCACTGTGGCCAGAGCCCCGGCTTCCAAAAACATCTCAGCAATTTAACTTGGTGGTTTCAGGAATGAGTGACTGCGTGCAGGTCAAACAAGCAATTACCCTCACGAGATAAATAGTTACTTAATCCGTACGGTTTTCCTTTTCCGACGGGGGGGGGGGGTGGTGGAGAGGAGTTGCCTGTTATTTTAAGACTGTAATAACAATACCAGGAACATCAAAGGAGGAGGTAGCTTTTTTTTGTCTTTTTAGATCGGGTTTACTAAACTTTCTCAGTTTCCTTCTTCTGAATTTCTTGCTTGAAAAGCTCTTTCAAAAACAAGGAGTTGGCTGTGAGAAATCAGAACAAAAGGGAGAGATCATATACAATTTTCTTTAAATCGGACTTCTTAAGCAAAGAAAAATATTCATTGGGTACACGTTGCCCACGCGATCCGCAAGCGGTGCGAGCGGGATGGGGGTGGGAGGAAGTGATCTTTGTCCTTATGGTCCCCGGGGAAATTGTTGGGAGACCCCCCAAGGAAAGAACGGGTTCTGTTTATTATGCAAATCGCTCACTGGTGTGTGGTTTATGGAGCACCTGTGGACTTTTTCTCTTTAAACCTATTTCCAGAAGCTTGCCTTCTCACGTGCCCAAATGTAAGCGTATAGTTCCCCTAAAACACTGAAAATCTAGAGACAGAAATTCTCCATCCCCACTCACGGATGCTTTAATGGCACCTGAAGTCCCTTGTTCTCAGCAGAAAACCCATATTTTATTTCACAGTCCCGGTTTATTTCACTGTTAATCCGGAATATCAATGGGTTCGGTTTGGGATGAGCAATTTATTATTGATGTGTGGTAGAGTCGCCAGTCTTTGGCAGTAATACCATGTGCTGCGCTCAAAATTATTTTGACACCAAGGGTAGAACCTTTGCCAGAGAATCTTATCAGCACGAAGATTTTGACTAATGATGAGAGAAACGACCGTGCGAGCTAGCATGTAACCTGCGTGCAGACGCAGGTGGTATCCAAGAGAAGCGTTGCGTTTGTCACATTTAGAGAATCTCTGAGAAGTTTATGGACACAGGCAATCCTACTAAGGAACAAGGAGGGACTGGTTTCAGGGCAGTGAAGGAATGAATGAGCGATTTCCCGTGAATGAATGAAAAAGTGACACAGGGACATTCGGTGTTAAGAGAAGGGACAAGGAGCTTGCCCGGTTCTGGAGTTGGGACAGTTTTCACTACCTAAACCAATGCCAAACGACCAAGCTTAGACTGTTCCGGAAACCAATTTATTACGATTCTCCACGGCATGGGTTTAAGCTGCTGAGGATGAAAAATGGGGCTCTGGAGAGTCATCCCCTGATGCTTTGAGGGGTGGCGCAGCAGTGAGAAGGAAGAGATCAGGGTAATTTTCCAGGGTAAGGAGCACAGGAGACAAAAAGTTCCGTTTCGCTAATTAGTGGTTAGGGGAAGTTTATAAACATGAATTCATGTCTCATCTGTTCTTTTTACCTAAAACTAAACTCACAAAATGTGGCATTTTTTAAAAGGGGAGGGGGGCTTCAGTTCACGTTCCTGCTCTATGTGTCGCCTGTGCCTTTGCGCTTTAGTAATCTTTACACTCTATTTTCTTCCCAATGCCACCCAGACTGTCCTGGTGAGAACCCCCTAGGTCTCCCACGAAGGGTTCTGATACTATTAATTAAAAGCAGCGGCCTCCTGCAGAGCGCCTCGGACGCGGACCAGCGCGCTGACCCTCAGGGAAAAGCTCTCCTTGATTTAAGCACCCAGAGACTCCGTTTCTGAGGGCCACTGCGGGTCCTCGCCCTGTTCACAAAACCATCACTGATGCGAACAGGCAGTGTCCTCTTTCTGCCGAGGCGCGCTGCTGCGGCCCTTGCCACCTCTGCTGCCCGCGCCCAGAGCGCGCTGGCACACGCGCGGGGAGTCGGACACCGCCCCGCGTGGGAGCAGTGCACGAGGATGGCGGCCCATTCTGGCTCCTTTGCACGCAGGAGACAGGAAGCAAGAACAAACTCACGCAGTTCTCCACCTCCCGTCTTTTTCTTGATTTGAGCATAACCCAGTGGCACTTTGAAAGCCACTCCTCTGCGGTGCGCCGCAGCGGGGAAGCGGCTACCGGGACTCAGGTGAAATTAAGCGTCTGGAGACGCGCAAAGCGCATCCCGCCGCTCAGCGGACTCGAGCTGCCTGGAGACCCTCGGGGGAAACAACGGATAAAGCCGCCTCCGCCAGAATTTCAAAAACTCCCCGGAGGCCACAGAATGTTTTATGCATCAGAAGGGAAGGCCGGGATTCGGTCACTGGGGCTGAGAGTGGGGGAAGGGCTCCATCAGCAGGATGGGGGTGAGGGGAGCTCGGCGTGAAGCCCCTCTGTCCTCCGGGGCAAGGTGCTTTTTCTCCTGACCTGGGCTCTCTACTTCTGCCTCTGGCTCAGGAAGAGCACAGTCCCTCTGCTCCCCAGTGCAGCCCGAAGCCAGGTGTGGATTCCAACATCTGGGATGCAGGATGCGGAGCCGTTTGATCTCTGTTGACCCCGGGCCTCGAGCCCTGGCGCCCTGGACACCCGGAGCTTTGGTGCCCTAGTCTGCCCTTTGACTTGGAATTTCCAGGGGGCACCCATATTTTAAAGTGATAACGAGATCGAAACAGACCGCTGTACCCCACAAATTTTGTGTCCATTGAAAATCGTAAAAAAAATAAACTTTTGTCGAACTCAATTGAACAGATCGATAGAACATGGCAAAGGGATTGATTGATTCGCTACCCTCAGTCTACGGCCACCATGTAGATGCTAAAAAGAAAGAGAAAAAGGCCTCCTACTTGCCTGGCCCTTTGAAGGGGTCAGGATTAAAACCACCAAAACTGCAGGCATAGTCTTTGGTTCTGGCCAACCTATTTGGCCCGAAAGTGCCCCAAATGAACATTTGTCGTTATTTTGTGTTGGAATCACAGATCAGGAGCACGCAGAGTAAGGCCATGTAAGTGAGGCCACAGGAATGTTCCCAGATCCGTGACCAGTCAATAAACTGCAAAGCCAAAATTTCAAATTGAGCATCGAAATTGAAGCTGCTCTGTGGATGTTACGCGTATGACTGTGATACTGTGAAAACCGAACACTTAATAATTCTCAATGTCACGTCTGGTGCTGGTGCCAGAAAGCAAAGTAGGAGGTTAATCCCTTCTTTTCCCCAACCCCCTCTTTGTAAATTTCCTGCTGAAGTATTGATTGCCAAGGTCTCTGCAAGATTTGCAAACTTTTACAGTCATTTATGGTGCATGCAATAAAAAGAGGTGATATGAGCACACTAGTTCAAGGTGTAATGCAAAGATGTATTTGGTGCCCTTGGCAACTATCTGTGAGGCCTGTTTGTCTTTGCAGAACACACCCTTCTCTGCAATGAACCCCTCAGGAACAAAGATTGGCCCTTTCCATTTCCAGGCCCTGGGCCCCTCAGTGGAAAGGCACACATGTTCAGAGCAAATTATTCACTTATTTCAACCTCATCTCAAACCAGAAAAAACATCTTCTAAACAAAACTGCGGGAAAATAGGAAGAAGGATCTCTTTAAAATTGTCTACTCCCCTACTGACTCTTCATAAAGAAAATTAAAGTAAATCAATTTTCACTTTGCAATGTAATCTCTAACTACCCCTTGCATAACTGGGATCCACAGGACCTTCCATTGTGAGAAAACAAAGGAATTGAGATTATTCTGAGACAACATAACCACTTTTGGATTGTATGTCCCAAAGGAGAAAAAAAGAAGAAACTTGAATGTTTCATGTGAAAATGCATGACTAGCTAAGTATGAATTCATGATGGATTTTAGTTCTACGGATTTTCAAGAAATAAAATAAATATGCCAAGTGTGCCGTTTCACTCTGTAATTATAGATAGAATTTAAAAGCTTATTAGAAACCCTATACTTTTTCACCAGTTTTACCAGTCTTTCTGCTTTTTTTTTAAGGCTATATGTGGGTGACTCGGTGGGTGAGGAGAAGAAAGTGGCTTATTTCTAAAATGTCCTACTTTGAACTAAATCGGTTTTCTCATCTAGTGCTTATAAAATAAGAATAGTTAACATAGTTTCTGACAGGTATTCAGAATCCTACATCTGCCATCTAGTGGGCATAAGAGAAAATGCTGATTCTAGGCACCGACTTCTTTTTCCTGTTTACAAATCAAAACAAGTCTAAGAAATTAAAGGAAAATGTAACTTTAAAGTCAAAGGAAAGGAAATAAATAATTTTGTTAGCGAGCTTTATAACATAATCATTCAATTGCACTCCATTTCCTTTTGTGTTTAGTAATCATTAAGGTTATTGATCTTCGCTCACAACCAATTTATTATGCTAGTTTGTTCCCTACATGTCATCTTCATGTAGATTGTATGCTGCTTGTGTGCTCTGGATTATATTCCCTATCAGCTTTGGATGCAGAGTTCCAGGCTTCCTCTGGCTTCAATCTGGCCTGGCCCCTGGCTGTTGCCAGTAATTTTGAGGAATGAGTCAGAGGATAGAAGATTCTCTCTTCCTCTCTCTCTCTCTCTCTGTCTCTCTCTCTCTGTGTGTGTGTGTGTGTCTCTCTCTCTCCCTTTCAAATAAATAAATAATTTTTCAACATTGAAGAAGAAGCCAACAGGAATTTCCTTTGTTTCTACTCTTAAAATATGCTTACAAGGCTATCGCCCATTTTACTAAAAAGAGAGAAAACAACAAAGATGGAGTTGGTTTCACTTATATACTTGCTTTTGATGTCTCATCATGAGTATTATACTCCTTCAAACTTTTACTTCATCAAATATCAAAACAGATTAAAATATATTTGGTATGCAACACAAAACTATATTTTGCTGAGGTTCACACCATAAAATATGTAGAAGGTTTCCTGCAAAAAAAAAAAGCCATTATCATTTTTCCTTTTTTTTTTTGCATGCTTAAAATGCTCCAGGTATTATTTCATTGGACTTTAACATGTAAACACATGAGTTTTACAACAACCCTAGAAGATTTTTATCATTAACATCAGTTTACAGGTGAGGACACTGAAGATAAGAATCCTGACGCTGGGAGTGCAGGCCTATTTTGGTTCCAGAGCCAAAGTTGCAAACATCTTCCATGTTATGCTGTCTCCCATAGAATAAAGAGGCAAAAAAATAAGAGGACAATTCATGTTATGTGTTAAAATAGGTACTAGATACATCAAAAAGAAACATTTACTAGCACATAATCTACAGACTATCAGACATCCAACTGAATAGAAGATAAAATCATATAATTACCACTCACTGCAAAAATCAAGTACTAAGAAAAACAGATTGTGATAAGCAAAACATATTCTCTTACCTCAACTATTTAGCATAATTTTGATGTAGATTTTGTCATAGGTTTACCCTGCAGTCTATATTTGCTTGTACTTTAATTTTAAGTAATGAAGTTACTGATGCTAAAGGTGACCCTGTCAAATGATCTTTCCTCTTTGCCTCATTCTAATTTCATGTTTCATTTTCTAAATGAAATGTATATACATTCTGAACATAGTTGTCTATTCTCTGTGCAAAATATTCTTTCCTTTCAGACAGTGAAAGTTGCTTAAGCTCCTTAAAGGGTTAAGGATCTTAGAGGATCACAATTAATTGTATTCCAATTCCCTGCCTAAATTTTAATCTGTTCTCTGTATTAAGAGAATAGGTTTTTCTTTGGAAGCAAACTGATAGTTTTAAAATCTATAGGTGAATGATCAGTCTGTTACATAGGTTTTATCTCATTTGTTGTTTTAATTTGCAACCTTTGAGATGTTAATGATTAAGTAGTCAAGCATTTTGTGGGTATGAATTTAAGAGTAATGAATGCTCACAAAAGCTGAAGGCAGCTGACTCGGAATTCCTGCCATAGTTTAATACTCAGGGGTGAAGCCACTAGTTCTGCCTTCCTGATCTTTTACATGGCTTCCAATCAAGATCAGACAGGAGATAAAAGCTGAAACTACAGCAGTCAGGGCCTTTGTATCTCTCCTGTGTATCCATGTAGATCTAAGAACACCTTCCCCTTCTCAGGAAGAAATATTGATGCTGGCACAGGAAGAGGAGTTTCAACTCCTGTTTAAGGTTAATCCCTCCACCTGTGTTCCTGATCCCATCCCTTCCTGCCTATGCTGGCCTTGTTCTCTCAATTATTTCTTCTTATATCTTCAAACTCTCTTTCTTCAATGGCTTTTTTTTCCCTGAAGGCTATAAATAAGTTCAAGTCTTGCCAACAAACCAAAAATTGTTGAAAGAGCAAAAACAAAATACGCTTGTTCTATTTTGTCCCCTTCTGTTGTTGCCCTATTTTTGTCCCTTACAGTAGAGATTCACTGGCCAAGGTGACTTATGGTCTCCTTATTGCCACTTCCCATTCACTCCTCCAACCTCCCTAATCCAGCTTTAGTGGATTCCACTCCCCAGACTGCTCTCTGAAAGGCCTCAGGGGACTCCTCATTGGTAAATCCAATAAGGACATGTTCAGGTCTTATATTAAACTCACCAGTGGCAGTGTCTAACCTTCTTGACATTTCTAAAAAGATTTATTTTGTTTTTATTTGACAGAGTGATGGGGGGGAAGAGAGCTAGAGAGAGAGAGAGAAAGAGAGAGAGAGAGAGAGAAATTCCATCTGCTGGTTCACTCTCCAAATGGCTACAATGCCTGTGTGCTGGTCCAGGCTGCTGAAGCCAAGAGCTGGCATTGCAGGTGTTGGGTAGCTCAGTCTGATGTGCCACAATGCCAGCGCTCTTAGTTTTCTTTTATCTATATTTCTTATATCTTTGCTCCAAGCATCCTATAACAACTGATATTACCTACAATTATTCCTTTAGATTTTTTTTCTTCTAACTTCTCTAGAACAACCTCATGCTCTCTACCAACATTGCCTATCCAAAAAAAAAAAAAAAAAAAAAAGGCTGTTGATTCCCTAAATTATATTCAAACTATTCAAACTGAAATCTTTCTCCTGGGATCAGTGTCATAGAAGCTTTGGTTTACCAACCACCATCTAACTAGAAACTAGTATACCTTTCATAGACACTTCAAATTTCCAAAAGGTAACTTCTCTTCAAATTTCCTTTTCCTTTTGGGTTATTAAGGCATCCTTTGGGGCTGGCTTTGTGGCACAGTAGGTTCCTGCAGAGCCTATATGCCATATGGGTGCCGGTTCAAGTTCTGGCTGCTCCGCTTCCAATCCAGCTCCCTGATAATGCACCTGGGAAAGCAGCAGAGGATGGCCCAGTTCCTTGGGCCCTTGCACCCACGTGGGAGACCCAGAAGAAGCTCCTGGCTCTTGGCTTCATATTAGCCTTGGTCCTACTTTTGCAGTCCTCACTGTCATCCAAATATTGTTGTCTCCCAAGGTGTGCATCAGCAGGAAGCTAGAATCACAGGCAAAATCAGGACTTAAACCCATGCACTCTGACAGGGGATGCAGGTGTCCCAAATCCATTGTTCCTCTTAATTGTTTTAACTTCTACTTGTTGATCTTCATTTACTTTCACATCAGTGATTGTTAATTTTTTTAGGACTGGATTACTTTACAAATCTGATCAAAGCAATTTTATGTTTCATGTCAAATGTTTGTATACTACCAAATTGAAATGAGGTCCCGTTCCAATACAGCCACACTTCAGGAATGCTAATCCCCAGTGTGGCCATATTTAAAATGAGGTCTCTAAGGAAGTAAAATTGAATGAGGCTATAAGGATGGGACCTTGATCTGATAGTATTCTTGCTCTTCGGATTTACAAGAAGGAATGAAAAGAAGTTGAGAAATGTAGGGAACTTGTAGAGTTGGAAGAGTCAACTCTTTCTTAACTCCAACAAGTAAAAGACAAGCATAGCTCACCCAGTACTGACAGGTAAAAAGAACACCATTTTAGTTGACTGGTAATGAACATATTCCCAGATACAAGGTGGCAGAATACTTGCTAAAAATTTCTACAGAGGTAACCTGGGAGAATATCCTGGTGCAGGGGAATGTTATGGAAGATGTAATAAAAACACAGGTATTTAAAAAATATATATGGGGTAATAATGCCTGCACAGACAGCTGAGTTCATTGATTACCATACTGTTCAGTTGTATTCACTCTCTTGAAGAATAATAAGAGAGGGAGAGTTGATAATGAGTAGTAAAAGAGGATGGAAACCACAGAGTTTGTCTTAAGGATAGACCAAATACCCAACTCTCAAGACTACAGAGCTCTAGAGATACTTGAACATTGCCATGACAAATCGGTTCCATGAAGGTTAGGGCACTCATGGGGAAAACCTCAAGATGTAAGCCAAGGTATACAGATGGATGATAGATGGATGATGATGTTGAAGAGGCTGTCTTTTTTTTTTTTTTTTTGGACAGGCAGAGTTAGACAGTGAGGGAGAGAGGGAGAGAGACAGAGAGACAGAGAGGTCTTCCTTCTGTTGGTTCACCCCCAAATGGCCACTAAAGCCGTGTGCTGTGCCGATCCGAAGCCAGGAGCCAGGTGCTTCCTCCTGGTCTCCCATGCAGGTACAGGGCCCAAGCACTTGGGCCATCCTCCACTGCCTTCCTGGGCCACAATAGAGAGCTGGACTAGAAGAGGAGCAACCGGGATAGAATCTGGCGCCCCAACCGGGACTAGAACACAGGGTGCCGGTGCCACAGGCAGAGGATTAGCCTAGTGAGCTGCAGTGCCAGCCGAAGAGGCAGTCTTTATAACACTCCTGAAGATACTGGGGTAACGGAAGTGGTTCACGCTTCCCTAGCAGGAGCTAGCCTTTCCGCAGTGCTGAAAGGTGCTGCAGAACCTCTCCCATTCAAGGGAACTGGTGCTCGCTTGCTGCCCATAGGAGCCACTCACACTTCCTGCCTGTACACCAGAGTGATAACTGGAGCTATCTCTTAGCATAAGCCTCCTACCTAAGGACATGGAAGCAGACCCATAGCTATGTGATCTTCTAGTCATATTGCCTACTATGTGATACAAAAGCAGCCAGTTTCACTGAATTCTAGATTACTCTTTCACAGGCATAAGTGAAGAATCATGTTGGAGGAAACACGTGAATGGATTGGGTGCCACCCTTCAAGTATGTGTACTTATTATATCAAAGATTTCTACATGGTTCTGTGTCCACAAAAGGAAAGGTACCTGGGTCAAGGAACCAAGCAATGGAAGCAGAAGTGGCCTCAATAGCTACCACCCTCAATGACACACTAAGAAATATTGTGCCAATTCTGAGCTGCACAGATTTGGAAGTCCTAGTCTGAAAATGGTATACTCATGAAATAAACACAGCAAGGTTTCCATTGAACAACTAATTATTGCTGCTTCAAAGCACTTTGAGTTCTTTGTTCCCAGGAACTACCAGACAAGAACAGAAATCATCATCTTGAGTGCTGATCAGCAAGAGGAGGTGTGACTTACAGAAGCAAATTCCAAAATGAGAGCTGGGATTGAGGAGAGTTAGGATGGATGGTGGAAGAGGGAGCAGATGCGTACTTGTTGCCTCCCCAGGATCAACTGCAATGACAAGTCTTGTTTTCTCACTCACATCCATCTTTTAGGCTTCACATAGGAAGGACCACAGGGAGAAGAGAAACAGCTTCTTAAATCTGGGTGAGAAGTGTATCATCAACATACAGTGAGTACATTGTGGTGGCTATGAGAATGGGGCTTACAAACTTCCAACCACAATGAGCTCAATTGAACAAGTGATTTACTTTGATATTCATCACCGTGTTTTTCCCAGAGGAACACTTCTCATGGGGTTGTCACAGTGGGTGATCAAGTACGCCACTAACACACTAATCCATTTCTACAGATTCTAGCAGCTTCATTGGAGATATGGGCTTACTCTAACAGCTGACTTTGACTCCAGAAACCCCTGGAAGGCTATTTGAACCTTTCTTTGGATGGCCATCTAGGATTCTTCTACTCAACCTTTCCTTTCTCTCTGCTTCACTCAGGGTCAAGACACACATCATGTGATGATACCCTCCTTCTAGCCTTCTATGGCTCCTTCCTCATTTTCTGTCATAGAACTTTCCCTAATAAAATAGTGCTATTCTTATGATAGTAGGCCCTTTTAGAATCCAGTCAGCAGAATTTCAGAACTGCTCCAGACCAGGAAATGCTTTGTGAATCCCATTTATCCATTCCCAAATGTGAGTGTGTCTGTGGTGGAAAAATTGTCTTGTTCCAGCATCTGTTATTCAGACTTATCTTAATACAAAAACAACTTGTCATTTTTTTAGAGATATCTAAATAAGAAAAGGCTACATCTGGACCTGCTACAATGGCTACTGCACATGACCTCTAACATTAGATAGTACAATGGTTCAACCACATAACTGGTCTTTGAGCTGTGGCCATGTTTGGGGCTTTTGTTACATTTCTCTAGGTGGTGGAACTTTTGATATTTCCATCCTGGAAATTCAGAAAGGAGTATTTGAAGTGAAATCCACAAAAGGGGACACTTTCTTTGGTGGTGACGACTTTGACCAGGCCTTGTTATGACACATTGTGAATGAGTTAAAGAGAGAGACAGGAGTTGATTTGACCAAAGACAACATGGCACTACAGAGAGTGAGAGAAGCTGCTGAGAAGGCCAAGCGTGAGCTCTCCTCATCTGTGCAGACCAACATCAACTTGCCGTATCTTACAATGGGTGCTTCCAGACCCAAGCATTTGAACATGAAGTTGACCCGGGCTCAATTTGAGGGAATTGTTGCAGATTAAAAAAAAAAAAAAAAAAAAGAGTGGATCCAAAGAACAATCTCAGGATGGAGGTGGCAGGGCACAGACCCATGGGTAGCTAGAAAAGTATGCCTTAGGGAAATTTAGGGAGCCTCATTACTACCTTGTTTTAGATGCTATGTAAGTAGCTAGCTTATATAGCTTCTGTCCCACTCACTTACACACATGGCACAGCTACTGGCTTGCCTAGTAAGGCCTCAGTTAAAGGACCCCATTTACACACAGATTTGGTACAGCAGTACTTGTGACTTGAAAAGATCTCTTCCCCATACAATCTTGTTCTAGATCTTTGGCTGACTATCTTTATTGTTGCGTGTGAGATGGTTTCACCCCTTGAACACACAAAGCCATGTTAAGTCTTTATAGTTATCAATAAATTGTACTACCCTCTCTTTTATATGTGGCTAAAAAATGACAACAGGCCAGGACAAAACATAGTGAATGCTATACTGTTGCAATTATCACCCATTAAATGATCCTTTGCTAATAACGGTCACTAAATTTATATATTAAAGAAATTATATATAGAATACTGCAAAAACACAGTAAAAAGACTGAAGTTTGCTCATTTCTGCTCAGGAAGTCCCTTCAATCCCAAGCTTCATCGTATGCCATCCTTTCAGCTTCAAAATCTAATGCTGTTACTACTGCTTCTCCTCCTTTTGATCTTCCTTTTGTTCCCCAGTGCCAGAACTCCCAGCGCCTTCTCACTCGGATGCCATCTCTTTGCGCGCCATTTCGAAGAGCTTCAATGATGCCTGTTGAAGGGAAGATGCTGCCTGCCTAATGTTTTCTCCTGTTTCGCTGTCTTTTTGAGCCAGGAGCTCCCTCATTGTGGAAATCTCTTCTTTTAGCTTGTTGCACTCATCAGCAGGTAACATCATCAGCAGGTCCTTGAATTCTTCCATCTTGGTTTCTGTGTCATGAATGATTCCTTCAGCCATATTAACTGCTTCAACCCATCCCTTCTTTCACCTGTCTTCCTCAGCATACTTTTCTGCATTTTTAACCATATTTTCAATGTCATCTTTGCTTAATCCACCTGAAGACTGGATTACAATCGCCTGCTGGTGTTCTGTGCCCTTATCTTTAGCAGAAACATGTACAACCTCATTGGCATCAATATCAAATGTAACTTCAATCTGAGGGATTCCTCGAGGTGCTGGAGGAATTCCAATCAAAGTGAACTGTCCAAGAAGTTTGTTGTGTCCAGCCACCTCTCCCTCCCCCTGACATACTTTAATCTCAACTTGAGTCTGCCCAACAGCAGCAGTAGAAAACACCTGGCTCTTTTTGGTTGGAATAGTGGTGTTCCCGTTAATAAGCTTGGTGAAGACACCTCCTAGAGTCTCAATACCCAGGGACAGGAGTGACATCCAGGAGCAGCACATCTGTGACATCACCAGCCAACATACCTCCTTGAATAGCAGCTCCAAAGCCACAGCTTCATCAGGATTGACAGCTTTACTTGGGGCTCTGCCAAAAAGATCCTGCACAGTCTGCTACCTTGGGCCTCCTAGTCATGCCACCAACAAGAATCACTTCTCCTATGTCACACTTGCTAATTTCTGCATCTTGCATAGCTTTCTGGCATGGAGCCATAGTCCTCTTGCATTTTGTCCACAGAAGGGAGAATAAACCAAATATTTGTTATCAGATTTGTGCATTGTCGTGTTCATATGAGCCCTTCACTATTTCTTGTCCCTGTCTTCCAGGAATATATCGGACAACATTTCCCGACTCTCTTGTGATTGGCTAGGAGCTGGATAAAGAGTTTTAAGTGGTAGCAACATGTGTATTCCTAGACCAGGACATTTAATCACCAGATGTTGTTTTCCCTCTAAAATAGGGGCAACAATGTTTCTTCAGTCTGGGTTCTGAAGTGGGAACATCATAAAAGAGCTAAGCCAAATAGCACACAAACACCATCCCCCATGGGAGAGAAATAAAAGTTTGATGTTTCAACCCACAAGAAATTTACTAACTCGGCATAAGTTAGCCCAGAGATTCTCAAAATAAGTGTGCATCAGAATTACCAGAAGTTTGTTAATGTAGAATCTCTTAGTAGCCCCACATTTTGAATTTCTGATTGAGTAGGTCTGGGATGAGACCCATGAATCTGCATTTTAAGAAATTCTCAAATGATGCTGATGCTACTGTCCCAATGACCACCCTTTGAGAATTTAAATTAGCCAATCCCAGTGAATTTAACCATTAACATTCTTTTGTAGCCTATGTAACTATGAGCAAGACTCAATTAAAAACATACATGATGGGGATTTTCTACACAATGGGGAGTCTGTTCAGCTCTGAAACAATTAGAAAATTGCTTTTCCCATCAAGGGAAATGGGATGTAGTCTCGTATGTACTCTACACTGTGGACATTACACTGAGTCAGCAGCCAAGGCAAATACAGACAAAGACAATAGTTGGGATCAAGCAATTAGAAAAGAAAGCATTAGTGACTGTATTGGTCAATGTTCAGAGAATGGAATCTAACCTGGTTAATTCAAGCAGGAATTGGTTTAGCATGTGGTTTTAGACACATAACCAAAAATGTTAGGAAGGGTGAAGAAACAAATTTTAGGGACGATATTTGTCCTGTTTACTACTCTGTCTCCAGCATCTCCAAGTGCCTTGTACTTAGCATATATTTTTGATTGGAAATTGCACAGAATGCATGAATTTTATTCTGGCTTCTTATCTTACTGTATATTGTGGCTCATTATCAGTTAATTGTGTGAAGCTTATAACTGAGAATAACAAAACTAGTAAACTATTTTTATAGAAATTTACTCATATTTACTGTATGTCTGGACAGGTTATAGGTAATATATGAACTCTGGTGTTCGGAGTAAAAATTCTCAAGAAGTATATTTAGAAATGTTAGGGATAATGTTATACAAGCATTCAGTTCCTACCTTTTACTGATGCCTTCCTTTAGAGAATCATGTTTCATTGAAATAAACTCTTAAAACAAATGTATTCTATTATATATCAATTGTACCTCAACAATGTGAATTTAAAAAGTAAAAAAAAAAATTCTTTTTCTTTTCTGGGGACTTGTGAATGTGTCATAATAATACATTAAAAGACCCTGAAAATTAAGTGGAAATAAGCAACCTACCAAATATTAGGAAAACATTTTTTCCATCTGACAAACCATTTTTAACAGTAATTTTTTCTTTTGTGGAAACTGAGTCCCTAGCCTAGCCTATTTCAGCCCTCTATACTTTTTATATATTGTCTAGTACTTCACCTATAGAAAACCAAAGTCGAATTGCACCTTGTATTCAGGAGAAAATATCTATTTTTTCATAGCTGAACATTAATTAAATTTATTTATTTTAAAATCTAGCAGGTGGATTTTTGAAACTCGAGTAATTGACAGAGATAGAGTAAATGAAAGATTCTTATTAGGTTCATTTTTTAAACAGTCCTAGGATAGTAAATACAGGAAAGCATAGATTTTCTTCATTTCCTTTGTTTATGCAAAGAAACCTGTTCATGAAAATAACATATTATGGAGCATTTTTCTTATAGGAAATTAAATTATTATGTCATGCAGTAGTCAGTAAACATGATCCTAGCTCTTCTCCATTCTCTGCTAACATCACTAGAACATAAATTGGTAATTGTGTGGTAACTACGCAATTAACTCATGTCACCGCTGTACCTTTTCATTAGCGTCACCAGGAGTAGTATTACCCTCTCAGTGACCTCAGTGTAAGTGATAACATCCTTGGCTGTTAAAGTGAAAAAAAAAATTAAGTGAATTTAGTGTTGTGATGGGTGATGGAGTGACAGCCTTGGAGAGTGGAGCCTTTTAATCTATCACACGGCACAAATGGTGAAAATGCAACCCTCTCTGAGCAGTCTCATTAGTATATCTCACCTCTTTTCTTTAAGAACATAAGATTTCTTACCTACTCCTTTCCTTACTAAGATGACTTGCAAAATCACCTATTGTGTTCACAATTTTTCCCATGCTGGTTAATGGCTACAGGAGCCCTCTCAATGACATGGGTTCGTTCGTTTTCCTGCTCCTAGACAGTACTTGTGCTAACACACTTGGTATATCTATTGGTACAGAACACTTCGTGCTTTAAAAATTCTCATTTTTCTTATTTAATGAATAGCTATTTGGGGTGTAACTAACACACACTAAACATCAAATTAATTTTATAGAAACCTCATTCAAATTCCTTGGTCAAGTTTTTGTTCTTTAGATTCATGTTAAGTGCTGACTATAAAATAAAATTAAAAACAGATCATATATCCTATGGTTTAGTCTCTTGAACTGTGGAACATTAGAAGAGAAAACTCAAGCTGGAGGGTGGCAGATTTCTTTATTATAAGCATTGATTTGGAAATTGGATTCACTAGGATTTTGATCTTGATGCCAACATTGACTGAAAGTAAAAGAAGATAGGAGAATAAGGGCAGGGAGCAGGGAGTGGATGTTATGGCACTGAGAGGTAAACCCCTGCTGGGGTGTCGGCATCTCCTGTCAGAGTGCCTAGTTTGAGTCTCCAGTACTCCGCACCTCCAACTCAGACTCCTGCTCATGCACTTGGGAGGCAACAGATGAGTCCTTAAGTACTTGGGCTCCTACCACCCAGCTGAGAGACCTGGATGGAGTTCCTGCTTCCTGGCTTTGGCCTTGCCTAGCCCTGGATGTTGCAGTCATTTGGAGAGTGAACCAATATAAGATTTCTCTCTCTCTCTCTCTCTCTCTCTATCACTCTGTCCCTTTCAAATAAATAAATCAATTTTTTTTAAAAGAGAGAGGTAATAGGAGTCAGCATTGTGGTTCAGTAGGTTAAGCTGCCACTTGACACCTGCATCACATATCACTGTGTCTGGATCAGGAGCAGCCTCTGCTTCTGATCTCTCTCTCTCTCTCTCTCTCTCTCTCTGTCTCTATGTGTGTGTGAGAGAGTCTGCCTTTTAAATAAATAAACATAACTTCAAGAAGGCAGGAGAACATATTGTACTGAGAGATAATGAATGCCTCCTTAAGGAAATACTCTTTGGTCTGTGATATGAAAGAGAATCAGAGTCATATAGGCTCTGTTTTTCTCACAAGGGGAAATATTTTAGACAGAAAGACTTAAAAATTGGCATGTAAAAAGACCCTATCCTGAGATAGAGCCAAGTGCACTCAAGGAAACCAAAAAAAAAAAAAAAAATCTTGAAGGTGAAGGACATCCACGGGGTAGAAGTCCTGGAGAGGTAAATGGTCATCAGGTTGTGTGGGGTTTGGAGCTATACTGAGGCTGGGGATGGTGTGTTATGAGAAATACAAAGCCCCTCATAGGCTCTAAGTGTACATCTAGTGTGTGTGTGTGCGCATGCATATGAGTGAGAGTGAGCGGGAGAGAGAGAGAGGAAAAGGAAGGAAGGAAGGAAGGAAGGAAGGAAGGAAGGAAGGAAGGAAGGAAGGAAGGAAGGAAGGAAGGAAGGAAGGAAGGAAAAAAGAAGGAAAGAAGGAAAGAGGAAGAGAGGAAGGAATGGGAAGTGTGCAATGCAAAGTATATTGGAGAAGTTTTAATAAAATTTGCACTTTTTAAAGATCAATCTAGGGGCCA
Source organism: Oryctolagus cuniculus (assembly GCF_964237555.1). Lineage (NCBI taxonomy): Eukaryota > Metazoa > Chordata > Mammalia > Lagomorpha > Leporidae > Oryctolagus > Oryctolagus cuniculus. The sequence continues at coordinate 101,027,984 of NC_091437.1, read as the reverse complement.
GTGCTGTGGCACAGCATGTTAAAGCCCTAGCCTGCAGTGCTGGCATCCCATGTGGGTGCTAGTTCGAGTCCTGGTTGCTCCTCTTCCAGTCCAGCTCTCTGCTGTGGCCTGGGAAGGCAGTGGAGGATGCCCCAAGTCCTTGGTCCCATGCACCTAAGTGGGAGACCTGGAGCAAGCTCCTGACTCCTGGTTTCTGATCAACTCAGCCCTGGCCACTGAGGTCATCTGGGGAGTGAACCAATGGAATGGAAGACCTCTCTCTCTCTGGCTCTACCTCTCTCTGTAACTCTGTCTTTCAAATAAATAAAATAAATCTATTCTAAAAAAAGAAAGATCAATCTGGCTGCAGTATGAATAACAGTGAATATAAGAAGCTACTAGGGGGAGTCAGTTAAAAGACTAATGCAATATCTGCACAAGAAATGAGAGTGGTCTTTACCAGGGTGGTGGCAGAGGAAATGGAAAGATAAGGACAAAGTCCAGCACTATTTAGAGCTGACTAATGAGTGAGGGAAATAAAGAGAGGGGAGAGTATAGATGACTATAATTGTTTTTTTTTACTATTGTTTTTTAAAATTTTATTTATTTATTTATTTATTTATTTGACAGGCAGAGTGGACAGTGAGAGAGAAAGAGAGACAGAGAGAAAGGTCTTCCTTTTTTCCGTTGGTTCACCCCCCAATAGCCGCTGCGGCCGGCACACTGTGGCCGGCGCACCGCGCTGATCCGAAGCCAGGAGCCAGGTGCTTCTCCTAGTCTCCCATGCGGGCGCAGGGCCCAAGGACCTGGGCATCCTCTACTGCACTTCCGGGCCACAGCAGAGAGCTAGACTGGAAGAGGAGCAACCGGGACAGAAAACGGTGCCCCAACCGGGACTAGAACCCAGTGTGCCGGCGCCACAGGTGAAGGATTAGCCTAGTGAGCCGTGGCACCGGCCTATAATTGGGTTTTGGCTTGTAGAACTGGTTGGGTTATCTGCTTCTCACAAGGGGACACTAGAGGAAAACTGGCTTGTGTGAACAACTGAGATTGATCAAGGTGACTTTGAGATCTCTGAGTGTAGATGAGCCCATAGCACTTTGCATTAACTCTTTTTAGTAACTTGAAGCCACTGTTGCCTTGGCAATCCACTTTCCATAGTGAATGAAGCCAGAGTCATCTTAGAAGACCCCAGATTTGATTATAATACTTTTCCTGCTTATCACATTTAAGTAACTTCTCAGTACACTTAAGATTTTTAAAAAAGAATTAACACTAAAAAGCTAGCCTGAGCTGGTCCCTGCTTCTGCTGTTGGGGTTAATAATGCCACTCTTTCCCTTGTCCAGTACACATCCTTCTCACTGTCCTTCTTTCTGTTTCTTGAAAGCAGCACACTCTGTAGTTTACTTGCTGACCAACCTTGGCTTATTTAGCTTATAACCAGGGAGTCAGTTGTTAGCTCAAACTTCCTGAAGGAAATCTTCTCTGCTCTATGTTTTCTTGGTTCTTGGAATTTTTCTTTATAGCATGTATTGTTGCTTGTAAACTTACATTTGTGAGACTGCCAGACTTCTGCATCTTTATGGAAGCATATATATATATGGGTTGGCAGGATATTAAAATTTATTTCGATGCTGTGATGGCAGAAGACTTCCATGTCCATATATGGAATATGTGAACATGTTAGTTTACATGATAATAAAGACTTTGTAGATGTGCTCAAATCGTGTCAGTGGCAGCAAGCTGCTGACCGGCGACTTGCCCCAAGAACAGCCAGTTTGGTCTCAGAGTCCAGGACTTTGAGATGTGAAGATTGCCTTGCATTGTCCCTTTGTGTCCCGTCTTGTCTTATGAGTCCATGAGAACAGATAATCTTTATTCAAGTGGTCAGAGAAAGAGATGTGACTGCAGAAGCAGGCTCAAAAAGATGCTGTGTTGCTGGATTGAAGATGGAAGAAGAGGGACACTAGCCAAAACTGTTGGCAGCCTCTCAAAGCTGAGAGAGGCAAGGAAACAGGTTTTCTTCTGGAGTAGTAAGGGAGGATTGCAGCCTTGTCACACCTTGACTTTAGCCCAGTGAGACCTGTGTTGGAATTCTGACCCTCTCAGCTCCAAGGTAATAAATATGTGCTGTTTGAAAACACCAGGTTTGTGTTAACTTGGTGCAGTAGTAACAGAAAACAAATACAGATGCAATTATGAATTATGTTTATACAAGTAATTCAAAGTCTATTACTGGCCCATTGGTTTCCTACATTAGAAATTACATTATTTTTATCAAGATGCTGAGTCTCATGAAATATATTGCTTTGAATTACCAAAACAAAAAGTATCTTCATTTTTACATTCTTAATTGACTTCATAGTAGCATTCATTACATCATCAAATGCTTCACTTTACAAAAAATAAATTTCCAAGTTTCTACATGGATTCTATAACTTGTATGAAGAAATTATTGACTTATTAAGATTAGCTTTTAATATCATTTAACTCTATATTAATTTCCCCTTTTACTAGCAGACCCAATATACTACCAACAATAATTTCGCAATTACACAAGAAATCTTGGAATTGAAAGCAGTAAAATTAATTTAGAAGAATGGTTATTTGATGTATATGAAAAGTCATACATCACAGTGTGGCAGATAAATATATCTTCTGCAGTCACACTTGTTCTGTCTTTGTCTTCAAGAGCACTATTTTAAAACTAATTCCTTCTTTTTGGGATGGTTGAGAGCGTTTCATCATTAGATTTCATTTCATTTCTTCATTTTTATAGGTGGTCAGTGAGCCACCACGATAGATGGTAGAGAGTAGCATGTATTTTTACCAAGTTACATATTTATATTGTTTTGTTTTAATTTATTTGAGTGACAGAGAGAAAGACCTCAGAACTGCATCCGAGTTTCCGACATGGGTGGCAGGGACCTAGGTACCTGAACCATTGTCAACTGCCTCCCAGGATGCACATTGGTGGGGAGCCGGATTGGAACCCAAATAGCTAGGACTGGAACAAGGCATTCAGCCAACATTGGATGTGCACATCTCAAGCAGCAACTTAAGCTGCTGCACCAAGCTCTTGTCCCCATCAACTCCTTGAGAAATAAATTTCAGTATTAAATGTACATATTAATTTTATTGTTTTTTTTGTTGTTTCAAAAGTGCTCTTGGCAGAATAAAATAGCACATTTTGTGGATTGTCATGATATGACTGCTCATCCTCCATTCCTTGCCTCATGTTGTTGTAACCTATAAACCCTCTTGTTTTCCACTGGCTTCAGTGACCCTTCCCGTGGAACCACTGACTGGAACTCCAGGTGACCAGGAGAGTCCCCTCAGGTGTCGTTCTCTCACCATCACTGAGATCTGAAGAAATGAACTGTCCCTGACCACCCATGTCCCTCTCTGTGTCATGAGAATGTTATACTCAAAGTTTCCCTGGGTTTCTGCTCCTCAGTCTATTCTTTGACAAACAGGTTTGCATGGCTTTATTTTCTCCAGAAGGAATTTCTGAGAGGCTCTTTACCTTTGCCTGCTTCCAAGCTTAGGTGTTTTATCCAATAAATAAGTGAGACACGCCCATTCATCATTATTTGCTTCCTCCAGTGAAACATTGCCAGCCCTGATGTAAGCAGGCCTCTGGCTATCCTGTTAGGAGTCCCTGCAGTCCCTGGGCATATCTGTTTGCACAATTTGAAGAATTTGGCCCCTTGCTCTGGAACCTCTGCTTTGTGCTTTTTCCTCAACTTCCAAAATTTAGAAAAGCTTCAAACCTGCAGTAATGGCCAGGTTCAGCTGTCCCCTTGAAACAACTTTGCTTTGCAAAGTTCTCAATATGACTCTTGGTTCATAAAGTCAGTTGCACTGAAGACGTACATTTATTTGTATTTATTTTTAAAAGATTTATTTATTTTATTTGAAAGGCAGAGTTACATAGAGACAGGGAGAGACAGAGAGAAGAGAGAGATCTTCTACTGCTGGTTCACTCCCGCAAATGGCTGTAATGACCAGGGCTGGACCAGGCTGAAGCTAAGAGTCAGGAGTTTCATCTAGGTTACCCAAGTGGGTGCAGGGTCCTGAGCACTTGGGCCATCTTCCACTGTTTTTTCAGGTGCATTAGCTACGCAATAGCACCAGCCCAAGTTTATTTGATTTTTACAAAAGTGCTTTATAGACAGAAGAATTAGATAACCTGAATTTGAAAACATTGTGGGATATAGAAGACAGATATTCATGGTATGTAGTGAAAAATGGATTTACTCTATGGAGTTAAGCAATCTTAGAAATTTATCTGGCAAGGGTTGGTATTGTGGTATAGTTGATAAAGTCATCTCCTGTGACACCGGCATCCCATATGTGTGCTGGTTCAAGCTGCTCCACTTCCAATCCAGCTCCATGCTAATGCTCCTGGAAAAGCAGTGGAAGACAGCTGAAGTCCTTGGGTCCCAATATACATGAGGGAGACCAGGATGCAGTTACAGGCTCTCGGTTTCCACCTGGCCCAGCCCAAACCATTGCAGGTGTTTAGGGAGTGAACCAGCAGATAGATCTCTTGATCTATCTCTCCATCTTGTTCTGTAACTCTGTCTTTCAAATAAAGAAATATTAAAAAATAAAAAAAAATATCTGGCACATCTGCAAGTCTGCAAAAGTGGCATAGGGCTCTTACAAAGAAACAAACATATACCTCCAAGTTCACCTCAGAATGAAGATGTGTAAGTGTTTTGTGCAGTGATTAAAGTGTCATTTGGAATGTGACATCTCATATTGGAGTCCCTGGATAATTAAAGTCCTGGCTTTGCTTCCAATCCAGCTTCCTGCTAATGTACCTGGGAGGCAGCAGATGATGGCCCAAGAACTTGAGTCTCTATCATCAATGTGGGAGACCTAGGTGGAGTTCCTGAATTCTGTCATTGACCTAACTCAGCCTGGCTTTAGTGGGCATTTGGGGAGTGAGCCAGCAGGTGGAGGATCTATCTGTCTGTTTGTGTCTCTCAGCCTTTCAAATAAAAATAAATAAACTAAAAATAAACTATAGACTAGCTAAATTCTCTTTACCCAGGGCTGGTACTACTGGCCTCAGTTCTATTCCCTCCTCACCCCCCCCCCCAAAAAAAAAAAAAAAAAAAACTTTCTTGGACTCTGAGACTAAATTTACTTTAACAAAAGACCCTAATATGGATGCTTTCTCAGGGAAATATGAGCATATAGATTCTTTGTCCTATTTCAGGTAAGACAAAATATACTTTGATCATATTTTCAAAGAATCCTTTCATTTTCAATTACTTTCAGCTTGCTGTCTTCTCCAAAGAACTTATGACGAACTCAAAGAGGATCTGAGTGGTTATTCTAGACCAGATAGCTTAAAAAGAGAATAACTGGCTCCCTTGCCATCTTGAAGATATATTTATAGGAGCCCACCGAGTGTCCCATTCTTTCCTCCCCTTTGCTTCTATGCATCCAGTGACAGATTTACATCTGTTGAGATATGATGCTCTAACTTGAACACTCTTTTCCATAATTCAAGGAGGATAATAATGACCTAGCATCTACAATAGTAAATGAAAGAATGCATATTTAGCAGACATACGCTTTTTCTTAAACCACCTTCAGAGTGGTAACAAGATATATCCTGCTAGAAGTTCCTAACATTCCATTCTGACCCTTTACTGTCCAGGAATACTAGCCGAAGGACTGTGTGTTAGGGTTATGTTCGGCACTGAAGCAGAAGCAGAAGACATTCCACTTTATGCTGAAAAAGCTAGATCCTGAGACAGCAAAAAACTATTTATAAGAAATAGAAGGAAATGAACATTCCATTATTCAATGATTTCAAATAAATTATCAATTTCTACATTGTGGCTCTGCCAAAAAATATATATATAAATGAACAGAGTAGGATTACTGAAAGCAGGCTGGCAAATGAAGGCTGGAATTCCACAGGTAGAAAGTTTGAAAGGAAGGATCATATATTATGCCTGGAAGAATGAACAAGACTTGGAGGAAAAGAGAAGTTGTCCCAACTCTACCACTAACATGAATATATTTTTTCTACTTCTGGTAATAGGTTAATACAAATGTTTCACTGTTCCAAACACAATTAAATTTACCCCACTCTAAACATCCTAGCTTCCTTTAATTTTTTTAACACTTGCATCTGTGTCATCAATATATTAAAAATAAGAGAACATCATTATTCAAGTTGATCTAAACATAACTGCAAAATCAACCAAAATTTCTTATGAAAATAGCTTTAATTGATAAACTCAGCTCATGATGAGATGATCAGATGAACCCTGTAACCATTATCTCTGTTCAGAGAAGTGGGGATTGAATGGGAACTCCAAAGGATAAATGAAACTCCAGCTTTTGAGGAGCTTGGTGTTCTCATCCCCCAAGCACTGATCTCAATTTCTAGGTAACATTAGAACGTTGCTTCCTCCAACTCATCTCCAACATGCAACCTTGCAACCTACCGCACCCTCCCAACCCCAACCATGGATTCCAGCAGGTTCTGATGAGTTGCTAGCCAAAGCATTTTGCCACAGTGTATCCTTTTCTTCAATAAAGAGAGGCATGTTTCTCAGGCTGAAATAAAAATAACTTTATTCTCTGTGGTCATGGTATCTAAAAGGTGGATAGGGAACACAAGTCAGGACAATCATAATCATTCCTCGAATTTATACAGTGGAAAGAAAACATAGCACTTAGTCTTGAGTCATAAGTTGTTGAGGTATAAACCTATACAAGTTTCCTGAAGGTTAGAGGTATCTGAGATGGAAATACAAAAATTAAAGCTTAGATTAGTGAGGGTGATGGCAGGTGAAGAGTGAAAGAAGGAGAAAAAGAATAAGAGAGAGGGCTGATACTGTTTGAATTCTAAACTTCAGGTTTTGCTACTGAAATGTGTCACACTCTTGACTTTCTAAGGTTTAAGTGAGCCATTTCATTTTATTGAAGTTATTTTTAGTAGAATTTTTCTTACTTCCAACTGAAATTTCCAGAATACGAATTCAAGATGTATATGGAGAGGTTATAGAACAAGAGAACATAATAAAATTATATAACTAAGTTCAATAAAAGTTCAGAGAAGTGAGGGATACATGTAGAATTGCATCTTAATCCATTTGGTCTGCTTTAGCAAACTACCATACGTTGGGAAGCTTATAAACAACAGAAATTTAATTCTCACAGTTGTAAAGGCCATAAAGTCCAAGGCCAAGGTGCTGGCAGATTTGGTGTCTGTTGAGGGCCTGCTTTTTGATTCATGGATGGCCATGTTTTCAATGTCCTCACAAGGCTAAGGGGGGAAAGGGGTTCTTGGGGCCTTTATTTTTTTTTACAATAGCATTAATCTCATTTATAAGTGCATAGCTTTCCAAAGGCTCCACTCCAAATGTCATCACATCTGGGATTAGATTTCAACATAGAATTTTTGGGGACACATTCAGTTTATAATAGATGAGGTCATAAAAGAAAAGAAATCATGATGTACTAAATCTTAATCGGGATTTTGAATGCAGATAAGATTTTGTTGGCAAAAAGCAAATGATTTTCTCTTTGCTTATGAAAGCATATAAGCAAAGACATGGAGGCAGAAAGAGTGAAATATACACATGAATTCAACTATACACAGGATCTTTGAGAAATGTTAGTTCATTTGTCAAAGCACCTGAAAATTGATTAAGCCCAAGTTTCATTTGGGGATAGTAAGCCTCTTCTTTTAAAATATTAAGGCTCTTGGGGCCAGTGCTGTGGCACAGTGGGTTAATGCCCTGGCCTGAAGCTCCGGCATCCCATATGGGTGCTGGTTCGAGACCTGGCTGTTCCACTTCCTGTCCAGCTCTCTGCTGTGGCCCAGGAAAGCAGTAGAAGATGGACTTGGACCATCTTTGGCCCCTGCACCCACATGGGAGACCGGGAGGAGGCTCCTGGCTCCTGGCTTTGGATCTTTGCAGCTCTGGCCATTGCAGCCATCTGGGGAGTGAACCATCTGCTGGAAGACCTCTCTCCATCTCTCTCTGTGTCTCCTCTATCTGTGGAACTCTGACTTTCAAAAAAAAATATTAAGGCTCTTAAAATGATATTAGTCACTTATATGGTGGCATAAATTAACATGATCATTTCATTTTCTCCTAAGAGACAAATATATTAACCAAGTTGAAGGAATGGGTGTTTTGATAAAGAGCCAAAAAACAAAGAAAATGCATTAAATTTTTGAAGAAAAAAAGCGAAGGAAAGTTGCCCTAACAGCTATCAATACTTATACTAATGCTATACTAATTGAAACAGTGAAATATTTTCGCAGCAGTAGAAAAATAAGCACACACAGTTGGAGTTATCTATTGAGTTAAATATTTGTAGTCCTTTAAAACTTTTGATAAATGGAATTCTCTAAATTTGTATTGTGCTTCACTTTTTTGGATCAACATTATGTTGTGTCTAACATAGACATAGATCAATGATATTCCTCTAATGATATAGAAATATGTGAGAAATCTTTGCTTCCATGGCAGCAAGGAAAACACAGATAAAGTAAAAAAAAAAAACAAATTTCTATGCAACTAGCAAGAACAGTGGATACGAGGAAGGTCCCTGAATTGAATTCCGGAAAGAAATAAGGTCTCCATAGGTGAGCAGAGAACCATGTCTAGGGGTGGGCATTTAGCCAATAGGGGTAGATAGAGAAAAAAACTTGACATAAGAGATTCTTCCAGGAATAGGAGGAATCAGCTAACCCTTACACAATAGGTAGGAGAGATTAAATAGAATCTGAATGAACCCAAACAAACACAAAACAAATTGCTCTACCTTACAATTCTCTCCTGGCTCCTCCCAACACAAACTTAAATTTCACACACTGTTTCCATGCTTCCCCAGTTCCCACACACAACTGTAACCAGAGGCTCACAAATATCTGAAATTGCAACGGAACCCAGATACTGATCAGAAAAATGGTACCAACATGAGAGATTGGGCATTTCTCTTCCATAGTCAAATTCAATTGAATCTAAACTTGTATCCCTGGTTCAAACCAACTCATAACTTATCTAAATAATTAGCCCTTACTCTAATTGCCAACCTGAAGATAAGACTTGCACTTTCTGAGAAATAAACAAAGTTAAATGAAACAAAATTACATCTTAACCCACTATTCTTAATAATGGATAGCATACAATTAGAAGTAACAAAACACTAAAGAATCAGGACTATATAACTCATAAATAAGAAAAACCCAAGGTCTTCAAGACAACTCTTATAAATACATTAAGAAATCTAGAGAACAGATGGATACACTGTGTGAAATTATGAGGTATTCCAGGAGTGACATGCAAACTCTAAGAGAGTATCACATGGTTATTTGACTGAATGTGATCCTATACACACAGCTGGTGCTTTGATTTTGTGTTCCACTCCTGGATTCCATATTCCTGGTTCAATCAACTGTGGGTGGAAAGTATTTGGGGGACAGAGTGCAGACATTTTTCCTTGTCTTCATTTCTTAAGCAGTTAGGTATAACATATGTTTGTATAGCATTTACGTAGTATTTATAAACAATAAATAGATAGCTTAAAGTATATAAGAGGATGTTGTAGGATACACATAAATACTATGTCATTTTATATATGGGAGATGAGCTTGTCCTGGGGATCCTGGAAACAATCCCTGAATAAGAGGGGATACACACACACACATATTCTGAAATTAAGTATCTATATGTTGAGTTTCATAAGAGTTTGAACATCATGAAATAACAAATGGAATCAAAATAGGACAATAAGAATTGTTCAAATTGAAGCAGAGAAAGAAGAAGAATTGAAAAAATGATCAGAGTATCAGTGACTGGCGAAATCTTCTCAGGGGACTAATTATACCTAATCTGCTCTCTTTCCTTCATAGCAAGAAATAGCCAAGGCCCAGAAATCTTGGCCAAGATTGGTGCCTTTTACTACAGCTGGACATCTGTAGGTAGCACTGGCCTTCCCACCAATGAGCCAGTGATTCACAGAAAAAATGAAAAGAGAAATCAAAAAATTTCTGGAAATGAATGAAGATAAAAATACAACCTATCAAAAAATGGGATACAGCAAAAGAAGTGCAAAGAGTAAAGTTTATAGCAATTGGTGCCTACATCAAGAAATTGGAAAGGCAGGGCGGAGCCAAGATGGAGGAATAGTGAGGGCATGCACTGATAGTCTGGGAAAAGATAATTTAATAAAAGTGGAGTTACTGTAGTCTCAGGAAAAGGCTCAGGAAAAAATTGCAGAGGAAACTCTCCCAGATCTAGTGGATGTGACACAGAGGACCTACGGGGAGAGCAAGGACGCCCATGGTGCGGAGGACAGCCGTGGAGTCTGCGCACCAGTGCTGGAAGGGGAAGTGAGACAAAAACCTTGGTAACCTGAGACATTGGCAGGGAAAGGCAGAAAGAGCCTAGAGGGAATGAAAGCCCCACTGGGGAAAGCTCACCAGGCTGACTGGAGGAGAGAAAAAAACGAATAAATAAGGGGAACCTGCATGGACACTAGCCTCTCTCTCCACTCACCTTACAAAGCCGAGCAAGACAAAGAGCAGGCGCCATTTTGAACATATGTAAAGCTGCACCTGCCATCAGCCAAGGAGAAAAACCTGACTCTGGTGGGGAGAAATAACAAGAGGTTAGGACCTAGTGAAAGTGTGGAGCTAACGAACTGAGATTTTGAAAATCTGAGGGTGGGTGAGAGAACTCACCGAGTACACAAACTTGGTAACCTTGGCAACCCAGTGAGAGACTGCGGAGAAATTTGAGACCACACTGAGGGCTGCATAAACCCTTTGTGCGGTCCCTGGGGTAGAGAGAGCAGATGAATACCCACAGGGGCCAGATTTCATACATCAGCTACCCTCAATTCCACTCAGCTGTGTGGAATTACTTCCCTTCTGAGTTAAAAAAAAAAGAGAGAGAGAGAGAGAGAGAGCAAGCCATAGAGAACAACCTGGGTGAGTCACCTTTGACACACCCTTAACCCTGAAGAACCAAACAGAGCTCTCTGGCCACACCCATCACAGCCTCTAAGCAGACAGTCCACTTAATTTAAAGTCATAGTATGACAAGAGAAAACACCACAGCGAAGGAACCAAATAATATCTCCAATATGCCAAACAACAAATGCAAAAACTGAAGTAACAAGAACAAGGAAGACACTATAAAGCCCCCAAATGAAAAAGACACCCCAATTCAAGATTATGAAGATGATGAAATAGAAGAAATGCAAGAAGTGGATCTCAAAAAATTGATAAGAACATTAAGAAGTCCTCAAAAACAAATTCTTGAACTACAGAAATCCTTAATGGACAAGATAGAAAATCTCTCTCGTGAAAATGAAATATTCAGGAGGAATCAAAATGAAATGAAACAACTAGTAGAACATGAAACTGTGACAGTGATGAGAAATCATCACTATCAATAGATCAAATGACAAACACATTAGAGAGCCTTAAAAACAGAATGGGTGAAGCAGAAGAGAGAATATCGGACTTAGAAGACAGAGAACAGGAAAGGATACAGTGAGACCAAAGACAAGAAGAGGAAATTAGAAATCTAAAAAATATTGTCGGGAATCTACAGGATACTATTAAAAAACCAACATTCGGATTCTAGGAGTTCCTGAAGGCATGGACAGGGAGAAAGGAGTAGAGGCCTTTTTAGTGAGATACTAGCAGAAAATTTCCCAGGTTTGCAGAAGGACAGACATCCAAGTACAGGAAGCTCATAGAACCCCTAATAAACATGACCAAAAGAGATCCTCATCACGACACATTGTAATTAAACTCACCACAGTGAAACATAAAGAAAAGATCCTAAGATGTGCAAGAGAGAAACCTCAGATTACTCTCAGAGGATCTCCAATTAGACTCACAGCTGATTTCTCATGAGAAACCTACAAGCTAGGAGGGAATGGCGAGATATATCCCAGGTATTAAGAGAGAAAAACTGCCAGCCCAGAATATTATATCCTGCAAAGCTCTCATTTGTGAATGAAGGTGAATTAAAGACCTTTCACAGCAAACAGAAATTGAAAGAATTTGTCGCCACTCATCCAGCCCAGCAAAAGATGCTTAAAGATGTGTTACACACAGAAACACAGAAACACAGCCATCAATATGAAAGAAGGTAAAGGAAGAAAACCTCACAGCAAAAGATCACAGGAAGTTCAAAACATATATTAGAAAATATCTTTGGCAAATGGCAGGAAAAAGTTACTACTACTTATCAATAGTCACATTGAACGTTAATGGCCTGAACTGTCCAGTTAAAAGACACCGATTGGCTGTTTGGGTTAAGGAACAAAACCCATCTATTTGCTGCTTACAAGAAACACATTTTTCCAATCAAGATGCATACAGACTGAAAGTGAAAGGCTGGAAAAAGATATACCATGCCAACAGAAATGAAAAAGGAGTGGGCGTAACCACCTTAATGTCGGACAACATAAACTTTACCACAAAAACTGTTAAGAGAGACAAAGAGGGGCACTATATAATGATTAAGGGATCAATTCAACAGGAAGTTGTAACGATTATCAATGTATATGCACCTAATTACAGGGCACCGGTTTATCTAAAAGATTTGTTAAGGGACTTAAATGGAGACTTAGACCCCAATACAATAGTACTGGGGGACTTCAATACTCCACTCTCAGAAATAGACAGATCAACAGGACAGACGATCAACAAGGATACAGTAGATTTAAATGACACTATAGCCCAAATGGATCTAACAGATATATACAGAACTTTTCATCCTACACAGAAAGCATTTACATTCTTCTCAGCAGTACATGGAACCTTCTCTAGGATTGACCACATACTAGGCCATAAAGCAAGTCTCAGCAAATTCAAGAGAATTAGAATCATACCATGCAGCTTCTCAGACCATAAAGGAATGAAGTTGGAAATTAGCAACTCAGGAATCCCTAGAGCATTTGCAAATACATGGGGATTGAACAACATGCTCCTGAATGAACAATGGGTCATAGAAGAAATTAAACGAGAAATCAAAAAGTTTCTGGAAGTAAATGAGGATAACAGCACAACATACCAAAGCTTATGGGATACAGCAAAAGCAGTGTTAAGAGGAAAGTTTATATCAATAGGTGCCTACATCAAGAAATTGGAAAGGCACCATTAAATAGATGAGCTTTCAATTCATCTCAAGGATCTAGAAAAGCTGCAGCAAACCAGACCCAAATCTAGTAGGAGAAGAGAAATAATTAAAATCAGAGAAGAAATCAACAGGATTGAATAAAAAAATTACAAAAAAATCAGCCAAATGAGGAGCTTGTTTTTTTGAAAAAATGAATAAAATTGACACCATTGGCTCAACTAACTAAAAAAAAAGAAAAGACCTAAATCAATAAAATCAGAGATGAAAAAGGAAACGTAACAACAGACACCACAGAAATAAAAGAATCATCAGAAATTACTACAAGGACTTGTATGCCAGCAAACAGGGAAATCTATCAGAAATGGATAGATTCCTGGACACATGCAACCTACCTAAATTGAACCAGGAAGACTTAGAAAACCTAAATAGACCCATAACTGAGACAGAAATAGAAACAGTAATAAAGGCCCTCCCAACAAAGAAAAGCCCAGGACCAGATGGATTCACTGCTGAATTCTACAAGACATTTAAAGAAGAACTGACTCCAATTCTTCTCAAACTATTCAGAACAATCGAAAAAGAAGGAATCCTCCCAAATTCTTTTTATGAAGCCAGCATCACCTTAATTCTTAAGCCAGAAAAAGATGCAGCATTGAAAGAGAATTACAGACCAATATCCCTGATGAGCATAGATGCAAAAATCCTCAATAAAATTCTCGCCAATAGAATGCAACAACACATCAGAAAGATCATCCACCCAGACCAAGTGGGATTTATCCCTGGTATGCAGGGATGGTTCAATGATCACAAAACAATCAATGTGATACACCACATTAACAGACTGCAGAAGAAAAACCATATGATTATCTCAATAGAAACAGAGAAAGCATTTGATTAAATACAACACCCTTTCATGATGAAAACGCTAAACAAATTGGGTATGGAAGGAACATTCCTCAATACAATCAAAGTAATTTATGAAAAACCCACAGCAAACATCCTATTGAATGGGGAAAAGTTGGAAGTATTTCCACTGAGATCTGGTACCAGACAGGGATGCCCACTCTCACCACTGCTATTCAATATAGTTCTGGAAGTTTTAGCCAGAGCTATTAGGCAAGAAAAAGACATTAAAGGGATACAAATTGGGAAGGAAGAACTCAAACTATCCCTCTTTGCAGATGATATGATTCTTTATTTACGGGATCCAAAGAACTCTACTAACAGACTATTGGAACTCATAGAAGAGTTTAGCAAAGTAGCAGGATATAAATCAATGCACAAAAATCAACAGCCTTTGTATACACAGGCAATGCCACAGCTGAGGAAGAACTTCTAAGATCAATCCCATTCACAATAGCTACAAAAACAATCAAATACCTTGGAATAAACTTAACCAAGGACGTTAAAGATCTCTATGATGGGCTGGTGCCGTGGCTCACTAGGCTAATCCTCCGCCTTGTGGCGTCAACACACGGGGTTCTAGTCCCTGTCGGGGTGCTGGATTCTGTCCCTGTTGCCCCTCTTCCAGGCCAGCTCTCTGCTGTGGCCAGGGAGTGCAGTGGAGGATGGCCCAAGTGCTTGGGCCCTCCACCCCATTGGAGACCAGGATAAGTACCTGGCTCCTGCCATCGGATCAGCGCGGTGCACTGGCCGCAGCGCGCCAGCCGCAGCAGCCATTGGAGGGTGAACCAATGGCAAAAGGAAGACCTTTCTCTCTGTCTCTCTCTCTCTCTCACTGTCCACTCTGCCTGTCAAAAAAAATATCTCTATGATGAAAATTGCAAAACCTTAAAGAATGAAATAGAAGAGGATACCAAAAAATGGAAAAATCTTCCATGCTCATGGATTGGAAGAATCAATATCATCAAAATGTCCATTCTCCCAAAAGAAATTTATATATTCAATGCAATACCAATCAAGATCCCGAAGATGTTCTTCTCAGATCTGGAAAAAATGATGCTGGAATTCATATGGAGACACAGGAGACCTCAAATAGCTAAAGCAATCTTGTACAACAAAAACAAAGCCGGAGGCATCACAATACCAGATTTCAGGACATACTACAGGGCAGTTGTTATCAAAACAGCATGGTACTGATATAGAAACAGATGGATAGACCAAGGGAACAGAATAGAAACACCAGAAATCAATGCAAACATCTATAGCCAACTAATATTTCATCAAGGATCCAAAACCAATCCCTGGTGTAAGGACAGTCTATTCAATAAATGGTGTAGGGAAAATTGGATTTCCACATGCAGAAGCATGAAGCAAGACCACTACCTTTCACCTTACACCATGGATTAATGACTTAAATCTATGAACCGACACCATCGAATTATTACAGAGTATTGGAGAAACCCTGCAAGATATAGGTAGTGGCAAAGACTTCTTGGAAAGACCCCAGAAGCACAGGCAGTCAAAGCCAAAATTAACATTTGGGATTGCATCAAATTGAGAAGTTTCTGTACTGCAAAAGAAATAGTCAGGAAAGTGAAGAGGCAACCGACAGAATGGGAAAAAATATTTGCAAACTATGCAACACATAAAGGATTAATAACCAGAATCTACAAAGAAATCAAGAAACTCCACAACAACAAAACAAACAACCCACTTAAGAGATTAGCCAAGGACCTCAATAGACATTTTTCAAAAGAGGAAATCCAAATGTGTCCAACAGACACATGAAGAAATGTTCGAGGTCACTAGCAATCAGGGAAATGCAAATCAAAACCACAATGAGGTTTCACCTCACACCAGTTAGAATGGCTCACATACAGAAATCTACCAGGAATAGATGCTGGAGAGGATGGGGTAAAAAGGGACACTAACCTACTGTTGGTGGGAATGCAAACTGGTTAAGCCACTATGGAAGTCAGTCTGGAGAGTCCTCAGAAACCTGAATATAACCCTACCATACAACCCAGCCATCCCACTCCTTGGAATTTACCCAAAGGAAATTAAATTGGCAAACAAAAAAGCTGTCTGCACCTCAATGTTTATTGCAGCTCAATTCACAATAGCTAAGACCTGGAATCAACCCAAATGCCCATCAACAGTAGACTGGATAGAGAAATTATGGGACATGTACTTTATAGAATACTACACAGCAGTAAAAAACAATGAAATCCAGTCATTTGCAACAAAATGGAGGAATCTGGAAAACATTATGCTGTGTGAATTGAGCCAGTCCCAAAGGGACAAATATCATATGTTCTCCCTGATCGGTGACAACTAACCAAGCACCAAAAAAGAAACCTGTTGAAGTGCAATGGACACTATGAGAAACAGTGACTTGATCAGCTCTTGTCCTGACTGTTGATGTACAGTGTAATACTTTATCCATGTTAGTATTTTTTTGTGTTCTAGTACTATTGGTTGAACTCTGTAATTAACACACAATTATTCTTAGGTGTTTAAATTCAACTGAAAAGTGATCCCTGTTAAATATAAGAGTGGGAATAAGAGAGGGAGGAGATGTACAATGTGGGACATGCTCAAGCTGACTTGCACCAAACGGTAGAGTTAGAAACGTGCCAAGGGATTCCAATTCAATCCCATCAAGGTGGCATGTACCAATGCCATCTCACTAGTCCCAGTGATCAATTTCAGTTCACAGTTGATCACAGTGATGGGTCTAAGAGTCAAAGGGATCACAAAAACAAGACTACTTTCTGCTAATACTCACTGATAGAATAAAAAAGGGAGAGAATGATCCAACATGGGAAGCAGGATACACAGCAGACTCATAGAATGGCAGATGTCCTAAACAGCACTCTGGCCTCAGAATCAGCCCTTAAGGCATTCGGATCTGGCTGAAGAGCCCATGAGAGTATTTTAGGCATGGAAAGCCAAGACACTCTGGCAGAAAAAAAAAAGAAGCGGACCTAAATGAAAGATCCCAGTAGAAAGAACGGGGCCATCAAAGAAGGAGGTACCTTTCTCTGAAGGGAGGAGAGAACTTCCACTTTGACTTTGACCTTCTTTAAATAAGATCAGAGTTGGTGAACTCAAAGGGCTTCCATAGCCTTGGCAACTCATGACAAGAGCCTTGGGTGATTACTGATAGCATAAACAAGAGTGTCAATTGTTAAGTCAACAACAGGAGTCACTGTGCACTTACTCCCCATGTAAGATCTGTGTCCTTAATGTGTTGTACAGTGTGAATTAATGCTATAACTAGTACTCAAACAATACTTTAAACTTTATGTTTCGGTGTGGGTGCAAACTGTTGAAATCTTTACTTAATATATACTAAATTGATCTTCTGTATATAAAGATAATTGAAAATGAACATTGATGTGAATGGAAGGGGAGAGTGTCGCTCCCCCATTCGCAGAGGAACAACACTAGACCCTGCGCTGTTCTTTCTGCCCGGCTCTTCCCGGGTTAGCTGCCGGCCCCTCCACCTCCATGGAGGGGCGGCACCCCCTCCCACTTTCCCCGCTTCCGCGGGGGAGCGGCACACCGCCGGCCAGCTCTCTCGGGGGCTGCTCAGGTGTTCCTTCAGATGTTCCTGGTGCATGTTGTCTCTCTCCTCCTTTATAGTCCTCCACCAATCCCAACTCTGCTGCCCACACGCCGAGCACGCTGCTCTCCTCCAATCAGGAGCAGAATCAGCTCCTGCAGCTTGTCAAACTGATGAGGCAGCTGCATAGAGATTGTTTGGTCTCTCTCTCTCAGCGCCATATTGTGGGAGAGCAGATGCATAGAATAAGTCTTAATTCCAGTAATTTAGTCTAGACTCAGTTGCTCCCCACAGAGAGGGAGTGGGAGATGGGAGGGTTTCAGGTGGGAGGGAAGTTATGGGGGGGGGGAAGCCACTGTAATCCAAAAGTTGTACTTTGGAAATTTATATTTATTAAATAAAAGTTAAAAAAAAAAAAAAGAAGCTATCACATAGGTCAAGAAATAGTTTTGTCTACAATTTAAACTTCACCATTTGCCCTCTCATACCATTTTCTGACTTGTCTGATAGTTTTGCCATCTCAGCATGGACACTTCACAGTATATTTTAGGTTTTCCTGGATCTGATTTTCATATAAATGGAATCATGACATATGCGCTCATTTGTGTCTTCATTCTCAACGCTATGTTTGTGAGGTTTATTTTTGTCGTTCATAGCTGCAGCAGGTTTGTTATCACTGCAGTACAGTTTGAATGAATGAATATCTAAATATATATTTATTTATTTATCTACCTATAAATATATGAAAATGTATTTGTCCATTCTATCAACAGAAGTTTGGGTTATTTCTAGTCTAGAGTTATTACACACAAAATCACTATAAAGATTCTTGTACATACCACCTGGGGAATGTGTGCAAGACTCTCTGGGGCACGCATCCTATAGTGAAATTACTGGGTTTATCATTTGTGTATCTTTATCTGTAAAAATACCCTTTTTCCCCCAGGGTGCTTTCTTCAATATACAGTCCCAACTGTAACTAGAGGAAAGTCTCCTTTGTTACATACCTACCTCAAAATACGTCATGGTCAAAGTTTTCAACTTTTTTCTCACCACAAGTTGTTAAATGGTATCACATTGTGATTAAATTTTATATTTCTTTGACTACAAATCAAGTTATTACCTTTTTACTGGTTTGTTGGACATTTCTATTTTCTCATTTTATGGTGCTCCTCTTCAATTATTATTGATTCATAGAAATTATTAATATAGTGTAGATACTAGAACTTTGTGAATTGCTTATGCTGACAACATGACATATTGTGGCACACTTGTTTGTTACAATTCTGTTTATAGTGTTTTTGATAAATAGATTTTTTTTGAGGCCTAAAATATATATAGTGAGATGCTCAGATTTCTGCTTCTATTCTCCAAAAGAGTTAGCCCAAGATGAATATCATAAACTCTTGAATTCCTGGTACATGTAATGTGTAAAGGCAGTGGAAGATAAATCATCATTGCAAGAATTTTAGTAAGGAACTCAACTTCATTAGTAGAGGTAGAACTATTCAGATTTCTGTTTCTTTTTTATCAATTTTGCTGTTATATTTTTCAAATGCTGTCTATTTTATGTAAGTTGTCATGTTTATTGAAGAAATATGTTCATAATGCTCTGTTAACATTCTTGTTTACATCTATAGAAACTATAACTATATTCCCTCATATAATCTTGAAAATAGTAACGTTTGGCTTCTGTCTTCTGGACAGAGTCAATCTTTTTAGGATTGATTTTTGCAAAAAATCAATTTTTGCTTCAGTATCTTCTTTAGTTTTTTTTTTCTGTTTCCCATTTCACTGATTTATGTTCTATTTATTATTTCTCTTCTTTGCATACTATTTATGTATAATTTGTTCCTAAAAAGTTTAAAATGTTTCATATATATAATCTTTTTTAAGTATACCTACCCATGAACAAGTTGAGAGTATCATTTATTTAGATCTTCTTTATTTTTTAAAATTTATTCAAAGGAATACAAACTTCATACATACGAATTTAAGAACATACTGATTCTTCTCACCCTACCTTCCATCGCTATCCCCAGTACTCCCACCCTTCTTACTCCTCCCTCTCCTATTCTCGTTTTTTGCAAAGATCTGTTTTCACGAGATTAACCCTACACTAAGTAAGGAGTTCAACAAATAGTATGAAGGAAAACAAAATATAACAAAACAAAACAAACAAAAAACACTGTTCCTCAACAGTTAAGACAAAGGCTGTTCAAAATCATTGCATCTCAAAGCAATCCTATGGATTACTTTTTAGGTACTCTATTAGTTACAACAGATCAGAGAGAACATATGGTATTTGTCTTTTTTGGGGATTGGCTTGTTTCACTAAATGTGATGGTTTCCAGTTACATCAATTTTGCTGCAAAAGACAAGATTTCATTTTTTACTGCTGTGTAGTATTCTATAGTGTAGATTTACAATAATTTCTTTATCCAGTCTTCAATTGATGGACATCTGGTTTGATTCCTTATTTTAGCTATTGTGAATTGAGCTGCAATAAACAGGGGTGTACAGATCACTCTTTCATATGCTGATTTCCTTACCTTTGTGTAAATTCCCAGGAGTGGAATGGCTGGATCATATGGTAGGCCTATCTCAGATTTCTAAGGTATCTTCATATTGTCTTCCACAGTGGCTGCACAAGTTTACATTCCCACCAACAGTGGATAAAGGTACCTTTTCCCCACATCCCAGCCAGCATTTGTTGATTTCTGTATGTGAGCCATTCCAGCTGGATTGACATGAAACTCATTGTGGTTTTGATTTGCATTTCTCTGATAGCTAGTGATCTTGAGCATTTTCTCAAGTGTCTGTTGGCCATTTTAATTTCTTCTCTTGAAAAATGCCTGTTCAAGTCCAATGCCCATTTTTAACTGGATTTTTTGTTTTGTTGTTGTTGGTTTTTTTGAGCTCTTTATAAGTTCTGGATATTAATCTTTTATTCACTGCATATCTTGCAAATATTTTCTCCCATTTCGTCAGTTGCCTCTTCACTTTCTGAGTGTTCTTTTGCAGTGCAGAAGCTTCTCAGTTTGATGTAATCCCATTTGCCGATTTTGGCTTTGATTACCTGGGCCTCTGGGGTCTTTTCCAAGAATTCTTTGCCTATGTCAATGCCCTGTAAGGTTTCCCCAGTATTCTCTAGTAATTTGATGGTATTGATTCATAGATTTAGGTCTTTGATCCATTTTGAGTGGATTTTTGTGTAAGTTGTAAGGTAGGGGTCTTGTTTCATACTTCTGCATGTGGAGATCCACTTTTCCCAGCACCATTTGTTGAAGAGACTTTCCTTGCTGCAGGGATTGATTTTATCTCCTTTGTCAAAGATAATTTGGTTACTGATTGTGGATTGATTCCTGTAGTTTCTATTCTGTTTCATTGATCTATCCATCTGTTCTCATGCCAGTACCAAGCTGTTTTGACTATACCCACCCTGTAGTATATCTTGAGATTTGGTATTGTGATGCCTCCAGTTATGTTTTTGTTGCTTAAAATTTCTTTAGTTACTCAGGGTCTCTTGTGTTTCCATATGAATTTTAGCATTTTTTCTTGATTTGAGAAGAATGTGATCAGTATTTTGATTGAGACCACACAGAATCTATAAATTGATTTCAGTAGTATGCATGTTTTGATGATAGTGATTCTTCCAGCCCATGAACATGGAAGATTTTTCCAATTTTTTGTGTCTTCTTCCATTTCCTCATTTCGTGTTTTGTAATTTTCATTGTAGAGATTTTTGATATTCTTGGTTAAATTTATTCCAAGGTATTTAATTTTTTGTAGTTATTATGAATAGGATTGATCTTAGAAGCTCTTTCTAAACTATGGCATTATCTGTATATACAAATCCTACAAATCCTGCTGATTTTTTTGTGTGTGTATGTTAGTTTTATATCCTACCACTTTATCAAACTCATTTATGAGTTCCAATAGTCTCTCAGTGGAGTTTTTTGGATCCACTGTATATAGAAATATATCATCTGCAAACAGGGATAATTTGACTTCCTACTTCCCAATTGTCGCTCCCTTGCCCGCAAAGGAACGACACTTCTCCCAGCTGATCGGTCTTCAGTAGACTTTTATTTAAACAGGAGAGAAAAAGAAACCCTTGAGCAAGGGGAGCTCCAAAAGAAAGGGGAAGCTCCCATTACTATTTCACGAATGGCTTATATTGTATATCATTGCAGAAGCATGTAATGCAAGCTTAGTCCATGCTACAGTCCATGCGGCGGTGCTCCAATCGGGTGCCTGATCACGCACAGTCCATGCGCTCCTTGTCCAACCATAAAAGTGATCACGCGCCTTCATCCAATCAAGCTCCTGGTCACGTAGCAGGCGACTTGGGTGCTAACAACAAGCTTCCACCTGGTGTTTTATCAGCCTTGGTCAGTGGGAAAAGAAGTACTGGAAGCCCCAAGGCCATAGTTGTTTTGACTCTAGCCTGGGGTTATGAAACAGTCCTGATATCGCAGCTCAACAGAAACCATAAACATCCACACAGCAGTAACTATTGCCAATGGTCAGCAAGCTAAGCCTTAGCATGTGGGCCCATGGCAGGCTCATGGGTCCCCACACCAATTTGTATCCCTTTGATTTCTTTTCTTTTCTTTTTTTTTTCCTAATGGCTCTGACTAAAACTTCCAGGACTATATTAAATAGCAATGGTGAGAGTAGGTATCCTTGTCTGGTTCTGGATCTTAGTGAGAATGCCTCTAATTTTCCCCCATTAAATAAGATGCTGGCTGTGAGTTTGTCATAGATTGTGATTATGTTGAAGAATGTTCCTTCTAAATACAATTTGCTTAAACTTTTCATCATGAAACATTATTGTATCTTATCAAATGCTTTTTCTGCATCTATTGAGTTAATCACACGATTTTTGTTCTTCAGTTTGTAAATGATTTGCATCACATTTATTAATTTGCAAATGTTGAACCATTCCTGAATACCAGGGATAATCCCACTTGGTCTTAGTGAATGATCTTTCTGATGCGTTGGATTAGATCAGCTAGTATTTTTTGAGGTTTTTTTCATCTCTGTTCATCAGGGATATCAGTCTATTGTTCTCTTTCCTTGATGTTTCTTTTTCTGGCTTAGGAATTAAGATAATGCTGGTTTCATAGAAGTAATTTGGGAGGATATCCTCTCTTTCAATTATTTTGCATAGCTTGAGAAGAATTGGAATTAGTTCTTTAAATGTTTTGTAGAATTCAGCAATGAAGCCTTTGAGTTCTGGGCTTTTCTTTGTCGGGGGGGGGGGTCTTTATTACTGACTTAAACTCCATCTTGGTTATTGGTCTTGTAAGGTGTTTGTATTCATGACTCTAGTTTGATAGATTGTATGTATCCAGGAATCTATCCATTGCTTCTATATTTCCCAGCTTGTTGACATGCAGCTATTTGCTGTAATTCTAGATGATTGTTTTATTTCTGTGATATCTGTTGTTACAGTTCCTTTTTCATCTCTGATTTTATTTATTTGGATCTTCTTTCTCTCCCTTTTGTTTAGTTAGTTGTTCCAATAGTGTGTCGATTTTGTATATTTTTTCAAAAAAAAAAACCAGTTTTTCATTTCATTGAACTTTTTTGTTTCAAATTTGTTCATTTATTCTCTAATTTTAATTATTTCTTTCCTCCTACTAAATTTTGGTTGCTTTGTTTTACTAGGTCTTTAAGATGTATTGATAGCTCATTTATTTTGTGCCTTTCCAATTTCTTTTTTTTTTAACTTTTATTTAGTAAATATAAATTTCCAAAGTACAATTTACGGATTACAATGGCTTCCCCCCCCCATAACTTCCCTCCCACTTGCACCCCTCCCATCTCCCGCTCCCTCTCCCATTCCATTCACATCAAGATTCATTTTCAAATACCTTTATATACAGAAGATCAATTTAGTATATATTAAGTAAAGATTTCATCAGTTTGCACCCACACAGAAACACAGAGTATAAAATACTGTTTCAGTACTAGTTATAGCATTACTGCACATTGGACAACACATTAAGGACAGATCCCACATGAGGAGTAAGTACTCAGTGACTCCTGTTGTTGACTTAACAATTTGACACTCTTGTTTATGGCATAAGTAATCTCCCTAGGCTCTAGTCATGAGTTGCCAAGGCTATGGAGGCCTTCTGAGTTCGCTGACCTCAATCTTATTCAGATAGGGTCTTAGTCAAAGTGGAAGTTCCCTCCTCCCTTCAGAGAAAGGTACCTCCTTCTTTGATGGCCCCATTCTTCCCACTGGGATCTCACTAGCAGAGATCTTTCATTTAGGTTTTTTTTTTTTTTTTCTGCCAGAGTGTCTTGGCTTTCCATGCCTAAAATACTCTCATGGGCTCTTCAGCCAGATCCGAATGCCTTAAGGGCTGATTCTGAGGCCAGAGTGCTGTTTAGGACATCTGCCATTCTATGAGTCTGCTGTGTATCCTGCTTCCCATGTTGGATCATTCTCTCCCTTTTTTATTCTATCAGTGAGTATTAGCAGAAAGTAGTCTTGTTTTTGTGATCCCTTTGACTCTTAGACCCATCACTGTGATCAACTGTGAACTGAAATTGATCACTGGGACTAGTGAGATGGCATTGGTACATGCCACCTTGATGGGATTGAATTGGAATCCCTTGGCACGTTTCTAACTCTACCGTTTGGTGCAAGTCAGCTTGAGCATGTCCCACATTGTACATCTCCTCCCTCTCTTATTCCCACTCTTATATTTAACAGGGATCACTTTTCAGTTGAATTTAAACACCTAAGAATAATTGTGTGTTAATTACAGAGTTCAACCAATAGTACTAGAACACAAAAAAATACTAACATGGATAAAGTATTACACTGTACATCAACAGTCAGGACAAGAGCTGATCAAGTCACTGTTTCTCATAGTGTCCATTGCACTTCAACAGGTTTCTTTTTTGGTGCTTGGTTAGTTGTCACCGATCAGGGAGAACATATGATATTTGTCCCTTTGGGACTGGCTCAATTCACACAGCATAATGTTTTCCAGATTCCTCCATTTTGTTGCAAATGACTGGATTTCATTGTTTTTTACTGCTGTGTAGTATTCTATAAAGTACATGTCCCATAATTTCTCTATCCAGTCTACTGTTGATGGGCATTTGGGTTGATTCCAGGTCTTAGCTATTGTGAATTGAGCTGCAATAAACATTGAGGTGCAGACAGCTTTTTTGTTTGCCAATTTAATTTCCTTTGGGTAAATTCCAAGGAGTGGGATGGCTGGGTTGTATGGTAGGGTTATATTCAGGTTTCTGAGGACTCTCCAGACTGACTTCCATAGTGGCTTAACCAGTTTGCAACTCTAAATATGAACATCCATACCAATATTTTAAGGAAAAAGCTTCAGTGGTGGTAGGCCATAATTCGGTTTTGTATATGATTTTAGTTCTTTCTCCATGCATTTGTTTAGTGTTTTGTACCCTTTAAAATTAGCTATTCCCTGTTTTTCTTGGCTGGAGCAAGAGAGAAGTGCACTTAGAGGTCAACAACTTAAGAATCCTGTCTTGGCCACTGCCACAATGTGTTACTTCTACAGAGTGATTCCAAAATTCACTAGTTGTAATATGAACTTACTATTCACGTTAACATTTTCACAATGAAATGTTGGAGTTGAAGAATTACTATTGTTGGTTATTTCAAGGTTTGCCTTGGTGTCAGATTGACTGTCTTCTATTTTTTTTTATTTATTTATTCGACAGGTAGAGTTATAGACAGTGAGAGAGAGAGAGAGACAGAGAGACAGAGAGAAAGGTCTTGCTTCTGTTGGTTCACTCCCCAAATGGCCGCTATGGCTGGTGCTGTGCCATTCCGAAGCCAGGAGCCAGGTGCTTCTTCCTGGTCTCCTCATACAGGTGCAGGGGCCCATATGGGATGCCCGTGCTGCAGGAGGAGGATTAACCAAGTGAGCCACAGTGCCAGCCCCCTGTCTTCTAAATATCCTTTACCACTTGACTAAAATTTTGTGTATTGCTTTTGTATACTTCATCGACTGAAAAATCCACTATTCAAAAGGTTAGTGAGGAAATTGCATGGGAGAAAAATACTGCACATTTGAAAATCAATTCTGTACAAAAGTTTCAGCTTGGCAATATAAGTCGACAAGCCTCTATGTTTAAATAAACATTGCATTAAATCTTGTATATAATGATGTCACAAATACCTAGCAAAACACTCCACTAACATTAAAATTATTGTGCTATGCAAATGCACTGCTAATCCCATAAACTTGCTTTTGAAAACCTTTACATTTTAATATATTGTGAATATCATTGGCTTTTCAGGAAAATATAATCCACATGGATTGTTTTTCATAGCTTTTCATTTATTTTCTTTATTTTTTCACATAAACATATAGAGAAATATTCTTCCAGTAAATTTTCACATTTGTTTTGCCTTTGCCTGCAAAATCACAATAAAAACATCCATAATAATATTTTCACTTCATCATGGTCATATTAAATTATAACTTGCTTTTATTTCACTACTTAGAAACAGATATATGGAAAATAAAATATTTTTCTAAAATAGATAGAATATTTGTAAAATTTTGTAATGATCCATTGCATCTGAAAGCAATACATATAAAATTTTTCTGCAATTATGTTTCTTTGAACAACATATGATCATTGTTTTTTTATGCTTTACTCAAGTTTAACAATGTTAAGATATATTTATGTATTATTACTCAGCTATTTATTCATGTTATTTACAAATCCTGGGCTATGCTTTTTCATGATTATGGAGCCCAGCAATTAACAGTATGTATGCATTAATATATATGTACTGGCTGAGAGTCTTGGGGATGGTGTTGAGGCATAGCGAGTAGGGCCACTGCCTGTGAAGCCAGCATTCCACATAGGCGCTTGTCTTGGATGCTCCACTTCTCATCCAGCTCCCTGCTGATGCACCCGGGTAGTCAGCCTAAGTGCATCATGTGGGAGACCCAGATGAAGCTCCTGGATCCTGGCTTCAGGTTGGCCAAGCCCTGGCCATTGTGTTCATCTGGGGAGTGAACTAGTGGATGAAAGATTCTCTCTCTCTCTGACTCTGCCTTTCCAATGAATAGAATAAAAATCTTAAAAAAAAAAAAAAAACAGAGTCTCCATATAAATATGTATGTGGGTGATATGTTTTTTTTTTTTTTTGACAGGCAGAGTGGACAGTGAGAGAGAGAGAGAGAGAGAGAGAAAGGTCTTCCTTTGCCGTTGGTTCACCTTCCAATGGCCGCCGCGGCCGGCGCGCTGCGGCAGGCGCACTGTGCTGATCCGAAGCCAGGAGCCAGGCACCTTCTCTTGGTCTCCCATGCGGGTGCAGGGCCCAAGGACCTGGGCATCCTCTACTGCACTTCCGGGCCACAGCAGAGAGCTAGACTGGAAGAGGGGCAACCGCGACAGAATCTGGCGCCCCAACCGGGACTAGAACCCGGGGTGACAGCGCCGCAGGCAGAGGATTAGCCTATTGAGCAGCGGCACTGGCAGATATGTGGGTTTTTTTAAAAGTTCATTCATAATCATTTGACTTTATGTGCTTATCCAATCTGAGGCTTACATTTTAAGGGCGATATTGAGGTCTACTATGTGACCTAGCCAATTCATTTCTGGAAATTTATCCAAAGGAAATTAAATCAGCATATGAAGAGCTATAAACATGGAGATGGACCTCCATGTTTATAGCAGCTCAACTCACAATAGCTATAAAGAAGCAAACCAGATGTCCATCAACTGATGACTGGGTAAAGAAATTATGCTATAAATATACTATGGAATACTATTCAACCATAAAAAACAATCAAACCATGTCTTTCACAACAAAATGGATGCATTTGGACATCATTGCGTTTAGTGAAATAAGCTGGTCCCAAAAGAAAAATATGTTTTCCCTTATTTGTGATAACAATATGTAGGATACAAAGAAATGTAATGGGGTCAGACTGTTGGTGTAGTGGGTTAAGTTGTTGCCTACAAAGCCGCCTTCCCAGATAGGTGCTGGTTTGAGTCTCAGCTGCTCCACTTCCAATCCAGCTCTCTGCTGATGTGTCTGGGAAAGCAACAAAAGATGGCCTAAGTGATTTGGCCTCTAAACCCACATGGGAGACCTGGCAGACTCTCCTAGCTCCTGGCCTCAGCCTGACCCAGCCCTGGCCATTGCAGCTATTTGGGGAGTGAACCACTGGATGCAAGATCTCTCTCTCCCACTCTCTTTCTAATTCTGTCTTCTAAATAAATAAATAAATAAATCATTTTTTTAAAAAGAATATGTATCTGATTTTAAAAAAAATTAAAAATGTAATGTGTATGAGCAAAACTGACATTTTTGAGGTTTGATTATTTTTATAACCCTTGTCTATACACTTGAGGAACAGTGGTTTTTCTACTTGTGACTTGTTGAATTCTTTATTAAGTGGAATGTTAATTTGTGATTATAAAGAAAATTGAAAGTATGTCATTATAATAATTAACAGAAAATAGGAAAGAGGAGGGGGTCGGAGTGAGTGAAGGAGGGAGGGTAGTGGGAAGTATCCTTGTACTCTTAAAATTATTTATATGGTATATATGAAAAATTTCCCCTTTATATAGGTAAGAAATAATGAAATTTATAAAAGTTGGTGAGGCAGGCACAGCAAATTAAACCACCTCTTAGGATGCCCACAATCAATATTGGAGTGTCTGCAATCTAGTCCTGTATCCACTTCCAACTGAACTTTCTGCTAATGTTAATGGTTAAAATACTTGGGTTCCTGAAATCCATTTGGGAGACCTGGATGCGGTTCTCAGCCACTGGGTTTGACCTAGCCCAACACCATGAAGAAAAAAAAAGAAAATATGATGATGCCATAATTTATAATGAATAACAAGGACTACAATATCTATGTCCTAGAAATTAGTACAAAGTAGACCAGAAAAATATCCATGCTTTAAAGAAAAATATAAAACTAAGTATACATTTATAAGGAATTAAACTGTTTAATACAGTCTTTGATGAAAATACTAAGTTAGAAAAGAGTAATTTTTTTTAAAGACCATTTTCAGTTACATTGCTGGAAAGATCCAGATGCATTTCCCTCAATAACCAGCAGATGGCTATATGGGCCCTTTCTTGCTTTTGAAATCTAGTTTTTCTCCAACACAGAACTACAAATTTAAATAATTCCTTACATATTGATATGGAATTTTGAAATAATCCATAATTATAAAATATATATGAATGCAATGACATATTTGTGGGTGCACATCATTATTTTCCGAAAATGACACTCATTTTAATAAAATTTTTCTTAACTGTTTCCAAATATTTTTTTTTTTGGACAGGCAGAGTGGATAGTGAGAGAGAGAGACAGAGAGAAAGGTCTTCCTTTCGCTGTTGGTTCACCCTCCAATGGCCGCCACGGCTGGCGTGCTGCGGCCGGCGCACCGTGCTGATTCGAAGGCAGGAGCCAGGTTCTTCTCCTGGTCTCCCATGGGGTGCAGGGCCCAAGCACTTGGGCCATCCTCCACTGCCTTCCCAGGCCACAGCAGAGAGCTGGCCTGGAAGAGCGGCAACCGGGACAGAATCCGGCACCCCGACCGGGACTAGAACCCGGTGTGCCGGCACCACTAGGCAGAGGATTAGCCTATTGAGCCACGGCGCTGGTCCCAAATATTTTCATCAGTTTGTTTTGGGTATATGGTTTGGAGTATATTTTTAAACTTTCATAAAATATATTTTAAATTATAACTGATGAAACTGAAGTGGGTTAACATAAATGGCCCTTATTCTCCTTTCTGTGAGAGTCTAATTCTATCTATTCACAGCTTTGTGAGATTTTACTTAGAATAGCAAGTCTCCTTTCTCCTCCAAAAGACTGCCTGCTAGCCTGGGACTGTTAATACTGCTGGCCACAGTCCCACAGCAAAAATGGAAGCAGAACTTGGGGCAGTGCTGGAAACCCTGTGTAATGCCACTTTCACAGGATCAGAATTTTATAACTGCAATTCAGAAGTGTTAAACTGTGGCACAATTATCTCCTGCACCCTTCCTCCATTTGTTTGAGGAGAGAAAAAAATGGGAAAGAGAAGTTAAACCTTTATCTTAATAGGCCAGTATTTATTATTATTGTTAATATCTTCTTGAAAATTTCTGATTCTTTTTTACTTATTTGAATTTTTACTTATTTGAAAGACAGAGAAAGAGAGAGAGAAATCTCCCATCTTTTGATTCACTCTTCAAGTGCACTCAACAGTCAGGGATGCACTAGGCTGGAGCCTGGAGCCTGAAACTTAGTCCAGGTCTTCCACAGGGATAGCACTCAAGTACCTGAATCATAACCTACTATCTCCAAGGGTGTGCATTAACAGGAAGAGGTGAAACCCGAGTCCAGTCATTCCAATATGACATGTTGGTGCCCAAGTGTCATCTTAAGCTCTACACTAAACACCTGCCCCTGTTTTGCTTTTTAGATAGTCATTTTGCACTTCTCTTTGGGAAGGGTCTTCTCTTTTCTTTCTTAAGATGTTATGATACAGCACAGGACAAAGAATACCCATCCTACTGGTGGGGAGAAAATGTTCTCTGCTGGCGATTGTTGTCTCAGTACACGCTTTCTCCAGAGGGATGTCCATGGTGACTTTGTGTTCTGAGAGTGCTGCAGTAGGGCCACTCCGAAAATAGTAGTCCACCAGGCTTCCCATTGACCCATCCCCTCTAGACCTGAAGAACCCCTTTTATGTCACTAAGGTCATGGGAAACTGGCTCACATGGAATACAATTTGAAACTCTAATTTTAATTTGCTTCTGCTGAATCATGATGTTGTACCCTACTTTAGAGTCGTCTCTCCATTTTCCAAATAGGAAGCAAGACACAAAAAGAAACCTTTCAGTCAGTTCTCCATCACCTTCCCTTGTTTCAGTATCCCTCCTCACAACATCCTTTCTTTCCCTTTAGGGTTGACATGAGTAATTGGTTATTTCTGCATCCGGTGTCCTCTCCAAATCTCTCTCACCTGTCACAACACCAAGTTTGTTGTTGTTGTTGCGCTTTTAATGATTCATTTATTTACTTGAAATGTGGTGTTACAAAGAGAGAGGAAAAGGAAGAAAGAGATATCTTTTTTAAAAGCTTTTATTTAATGAATGCATTTTTCATAGGTACAGTATTAGGAATATAGCGGTTCTTTCCCTCATACCCATCCTCCCACCCAGACACCCAACCCACCTCCTACTCCCTCTCCCATCCCCTTCTTCATTAGGATTCATTTTTAGTTTAACTTTATATACGGAGGACCAACTCTCTGTTAAGTACAGATTTCAACAGTTTGCACCCTCCCACACACACACAACATATAAAGTACAGTTTGAGAACAAGTTTTGAAATTTTGCAGTTAATTCTCGTAGTACAACTCATTAAGGACAGAGGTCCTACATGGGGAGTAAGTGCACAGTGACTTCTGTTGTTCATTTAACAATAAACACTCTTATTTATGATGTCAATGATTACCAGAGGTTCTTGCCATGAGCTGCCAAGGCTATGGAAGCCTTTTGTGACCACAGACTCCATCAGTATTTGGTCACACCCGTAAGCAAAGTGGAAGTTCTCTCTTCACTTCAGAGAAAAGTACATTCTTTGATGGCCCCTTCTTTTCAATAGGGTATCACAGAGATCCTTCGTGTAGGATATTTTTGCCACCAAATCTTGGCTTTCCACGATTGAAACGCTTTGAAAGAGATGTCTTTCATCCGCTGGTTCACTCCGCAGATGGCTGCAATGGCCAGGGCTGAGCCTGATCGAAGGCAGGAGCCACGATCTTCATTTTAGTCTACCATTGTGGGTGACAGGGGCCCAAGCACTTTGGCCATCTTCCTGTGCTTTCTCAGTCACATTAGCAGGGAACTGGATCAGAAGTGGAGCAACTGGGACTAAAACACATGCCCATATGGGGTGCCAGACTCTGCAGGTGGAGGTTTAACCTGCTGTGCCTTAGCGCCTGGCTCCCCATAGTTTGTCCTTCACTTTTGAATTACGTCATTTTTTTCATGCCTAGCTTCATCCTTGCTGTGATGGCTTTTATAGAAAATCCCTATACTCAGACCCTCAAGCAGTAGGAAGTTTTGTTAACTGAAAAGAGAGTGCCTCTTTCAACATTATCTAACGTTCAAACCTTTCATTTCTCCATGAAAGCACACACACACACACACACACACACACACACACACTTGAGACTCAAAGGTGAATTTTAGGATCTATTCACCTTTCTTCTGTAATGTAAGAAATTAAAGAATGAAATAGGTAGGAGGACATGGAAAACCAGCTTTGTAGTAGGAAAAAAATAAAACACTGATTTCAAATCACAAACTATCAACGTTCCATTAATTAAGATCAGGTGGTATGAATGTGCCTGTGTTTTGTTGCCAGCCCATTTGGCCCGGCAAGAGAAAATGAAGCAATTTTTCTCATGGCAAAGCTCATTTACTTGTTTGTTCATATATTTTTCTCAACCATTTCACGGACTCATTCATTTATTCAGTGACAGATGAATATGGAAACAAACTAGAGCAACAGCGACAACACATTCCCAGTCTCATCCTAGAGAGTCTCTGCATCACGTTGCAGTGTTGGAAGACGTTCTCAAGACATTGAAAGGGCAAAACCAGGGCATTCATTTATGGTTAATTTTTTTCATGGTGCAGTTAACTTGCTAGCATCCTCTGGGAAAGGAGCTAGTTCTCTTGCACTTATTACTTTTATAATCAGGAAAAAGAGCATCATAAAAAGGCATGATTTTGACCTCCCACTAGCCCAGAGTTTGGCATCTCTAATTAAAAAGTGAATGTCCTCACTGTCTTACAGAATAAAGCCCTTTTATAACAAATAACCTTTTGATGGGGAAACCACACTGTTTGTGCACCAAAAAGTAATTTTAAGGCTTATCTTGAGTTAATGCCAGAGTAAATATAAGCTGGAGCTTCTTGCCCTTCTTTTCTCTTTACCAAGGAATCAAAGGAGATCTATTTCAGCATTCTGCTTTTACAAATATTCTACTGTAAATTTTATGCAGTTTGCAAGGACAAAATCCGTTCCAGTGACATTTTGGAACAAAAACTAAAATTCTGAATCTATGGTTTTGTGGTGCCTAGGCTTTAACAATCTGTACAGAAGAAGCCTTATTGTGGGAGAAGCCAAATTTAATACTGCAATGTTCCAAGGACTTGTCAACAGCTCATTTAAGGAAACATTAAGGAAACATCTCACTCTTGAAATTTAATTTTGACCCATTTTATAAAAGTTGGAAAGCCCAAGTATTTGTGTTTTATTTAAGGAACATTTCTTGAAACCTGAGTTTTTCTACATAACTTAATGTATGGAGCTGTGGCTACATTAAAGGTAAGTTTATTTGGATAGGAATTTCCAATTGCGTAGTTCTTAAAAATCCTCCAGTGACAAGTGAAAAACAAGAGGAAGTTCAAAAGCTAACCACAAAATCAGTTCTCAAAATGCAGTCATTTTGCAGACTTCAGTCTTTTAACAGCTGATCATTTTATGTTGATAAGTGTCAAAAAAGTTAGACAATCTGTAAATCTGCCTTCCTGTAATAAATGCTTCAAAGAGCTTGTCACTAATGAATATGCACAGATTAAACTCAGAGTTTAAGCAGTTGTCTATATGATTCTTTGTTTTTATATCATTCAAATATAATGGAGACATAATAGCAAATATCCCTGTAGTCCTTCATAATTTACAAAATGCATTTAGCTGTTTTATATAATTTTGTTCTCTGTCACAGGCTGAAAGTTCTTTTTAAAAATTTATTATGAGATTGAGTATATTGACTATGATTATGTAACTGAACAACAAAAGAGCAAGTGTACACTCAAATAAAGGGTCGCTTCCAAATTCTTTGAAAATACTCATTTATACATGTGTCTTCTTTCTTCTTTTTGGATAGTTAGTATGCCAAGACACCACATCAGTTTTATTAAGCTGTTTTTTACGCACCTCTAAGTCATGCTTTGTCTCGCATTAATGGTATCTCTAGCTATGAAAAGCAAACCGTGGAGAGTAGGAACTGTGTCTAGTTCTACCCACATTGCACCTGTGCACTCAGTCACATGTCTTGCACACAGTATCTCCTCAATACATTGCAGCTGAATGAAAGAAGACAAGACAGGCCACTCCTTCACATGGAAAGGCAAGTGGTAGTTTTCTCTCTGAGATCTGCTCTATGTTCTAGAAATGAAGTTGTTCCATTCTCTCAATAGAAATGTAAGACGCCTTCACTTTCCTGCCTTTTTAACAAGTTCATAGTAACTATTTAGGTTTTAATATTTCAGAATATAAAAAAAATTGAATGAATTACTTTGATAATTCCAGGAAGAAAAAATTCTATCATATTTTATTGTTGTATACCCTGTGGTAACCTTGAATCATCAGTTCATTTAAAAACTCAAGAAGTTTTATAAAATTATACTTTAGAAGTAGAATTCATACAATAATGGTAATTAAAATTTCATTATCATCTATCTCACATCTGCCCTATCTTCCATTTCTGTTCATGGAAAGTCTATTCCAATCAAACCAAAATATTTGTCATCTATTTTTTTAAGTTTTATTTATTTATTTGAAAGGCAGGCAAAGAGAGAGGAGTAGAGACAGAGGTATGAGAGAGACGGGAGACAGAGAGAATCTTCTACCCACTGGTTCACTCCCCAAATGCTTGCAACACTAGGCCTGGCACAGGCTGATTCCAGCAATCAGGAGCTCCATCCAGGTCTTCCATGTGGGTGGCAGGCTGTGGATAGCAGAGACTCAAAATTCAGGTCATCATGTGCTGCCTCCCAGGCACATTAACAATAATCAGGATCAGGGGCTGGCGCTGTGGCACAGCAGGTTAAAGCCCCAGCCTGCAGCACTGGCATCCCATATGGGCACCTGTTCGTGAAGTGGCTGTTCCACTTCTGATCCAGTTCCCTGCTGCTGAGCCTGGGAAAGCAAGTGGAAGATGATCTGATCCTTGGCCCCTGTGCCCATGTGGGCAACCCAGAGGAAGCTCCTGGCTCCTGACTTCACAGATTGGCCCAGCTCTGGTAGTTGCACCCATTTGGGGAGTGAACTAGCGGATGGAAAACCCTCTACTTTCTGTCTCTACTTCTCTATGTAACTCCGTCTTTCAAATAAACAAAATAGATCTTTAATAAAAAAATCAGGATCAGAAGCAGAAGTGGGACTTGATTCCAGGATTCCTGATACAGGATGTGGGCATCCTGAGAGAAGGCCAGGATCCAGCTTCCTACCACCTCTCGACCTCACAGTCCCTCCTTCCCCATAAATCTGTGTCTTTGTACATGTGGTCCTGTCTGTCTGCTTCTGCTACATAGATTTCTTTTGATTAAATGTGCATCAAATTATCTTGGGTTCCTAGAAAAAAAATGGAGAACATGGTAGAGTCATAACTGTTGCCTCTCTTTCCTTCATGATGCAGGTTTATAGCCCTCCCTCATTGAAATTCAGTGAATTGCAGAGTTTGCGCCTGTGTCTCACTTAATGATACACTTTAATGCTGTATGTCTCACTTTTAGACAAGAGGTGTATCTTACAGCCTCAACTATTTGAAACCCAAATAATAGTAAAATGAGAAGAAAATATTCTAAAAGCCAAAATAGAATCGATAACCTAGAGGTTATAAACTTTACTTACAGAAAATGCATAGTTAGTTCAGGTAGAATTTTGATAAACTCATTTGTCTTGCCTATTACACAACATATTTGAATCAGAAATTAGAAAGGGAAATTGGATGTAGGTAGAGGCAAATAGTGAATCATGTAAAATTAGGCATTACCTTAAAAAAAAAAAAAAACTCAAGATCTCAAAATACTCCCTAGCAATTTAAATATTGATTTTAATGGAAAAGTATTCCTTATTCATTAATTCAATAATCAAAAAAGCTACATGTGCTTATAATATTACAGATGAATAAGATTTGTTTCTATCATCAAGAAAACTGGGCTTTGGGATTGGTGTTGTGAGGGTTAAGCTGCCACCTGCAATGCTGACATCCTATGTGAGTGCTGGTTCAGCTCTCAGCGGCCCCTCTTCTGACCCAGGTCCCTGCTAAAGTGCCTGAAAGAAACAAATGGCCCAAGTACCTGAGCCCCTGCCACCCACATGGAAGATCTGGATGGAGATCCAGGCTGCTGGTTTCGGTCTGACTCAACCCCAGTGGTTGTAAACATGTGGAGAGTGAACAAGGGACTGGCACTGTGGCAAAGCAGGTAAAGCCACCACCTGCAGTGCTGGCATCCCATATGGGTGCCGGATTAAGTCCCGGCAGCCACTCCACTTCAGACCCAGCTCTGTGCCACAGCCTGGGAAAGCAGCAGAAGATGGCCCATGTCGTTGGGTCCCTGCACCTGCCTGGGAGGCCTGGAAGAAGCTCCAGGTTCCTGGCTTCAGATAGGCTCAGCTCTGGCTGTTGCAGTTGCTGTTGCTCTCTCTTTCTCTCTCTCCCGCCCCCCTCAACCTCTGCAACTCTGCCCTTTAAATAAATAAATAAATAAATCTTAAAAGAAAAAAAAAAGAATATAAGTTGGCTATCATGAAACAGGAAGCTTAGAAAAAAAGAGTGAACCTGAGGTCTCTCTCCCTCCCTCTCTCTCTCTCTCTGTAATTCTGCCTTTCAAATAAATAAAAACTGGGGCCGGGGCCGTGGCTCACTTGGTTAATCCTCTGCCTGTAGCGCTGGCATCCCATATGGGCTCCAGTTCTCGTCCCGGTTGCCCCTCTTCCAGTCCAGCTCTCTGCTGTGGTCCGGGAGGGCAGTGGAGGATGGCCCAAGTGCTTGGGCCCTGCACCCACATGGGAGACCAGGAAAAAGCACCTGGCTCCTGGCTTCGGATTGGCTTAATTCTGATTGTAGCGGCCATTTGGGGAGTGAACCAACGGAAGGAAGATCTTTCTTTCTGTCTCTCTGTCTATAACTCTACCTGTGAAATAAATTAAAAAATTTAAAAAAAAAATAAAAACACATTATTTAAAAAAGGAAAAGCTGAGCATCATAATTGTATCAGAACAGCCAATAATCTTTGTGTTGATGTTGATTATCAGGAAACATTTAATTATATTCAATATATTCTGTTTACAATGTGATAACTTATGTAATATACTTAAGAAAGATACTTCACGGAAGTTGTTTAAATAATATTAAAAACTGAAATTCTGACAGAATTAGCCTTTTGCATATTTTTTGTGGGTGCGGTGATTTTATTCATTCAATCACTGGCCCTTACTGGGGCATGTTGAATTTCTAGAGGACCAGCCTGTGTTGGGGACAAACTGGACAGCCAAGGTATACTTTTTATGGAGAGCTGCACTGACTAAGGGTTCTGAGCACTTCAAAGGTGGATTAAACGTATTCAAAGATTTTATTTGGATCAAGAGAATAAATCCAAATACACTGCCCAGCTTCAACCCTTTTGAATGAATATGTAACATGTAGGCATGCCCTTATAGCTCTGTGCCAGTATCTATGGATAAATATAGCCAAGCCATCCAGAAATCACCACACTACCTCTAACATCGCATGTACCCCTGGTGTTACTCCAGGGCCAATGCTCGTTTTCCCACGTTAGTTCTTCTCACTTTTCAGCTGACCTGCTATCTCAGATCACATTTTCCTTCTGTGAGTCATCTGCTTTAATTGCCAACTTGTTGTAGACATTGACTTTCTGTGTCCTTTACAAAAATGACTCCCACTTCTGAGACATAGTAAAATCATAGTATTAAAAAACACTCACCCACTATATGGAGTGAAAAGCAGCTTACTCCCAAGTCTCATGGAACCTACTCCAATTCCTGAACTCCTCCACTGTCTAACACCATTTTCCCCATCTTCCCAGTTCCTATGTGACCAAGAAGAGAAATTGGGGAATGCAAGATTTCACCATTGCTTATGAATCTGAATTGCTCTTAGGTACTTTACAAAAAATTCTATAGCAGTCACTAAATAGCAAAAGTTTTATATTAAAAAATAATAGCACCAGCAAAAACAAAAACAAATTCTCTATTTAAAGCAGCCTGTATGCCTGATATGATACACATTTGCATTTGCATTTTTTCTTACGTAAAAGGCAGACATAAAGAGAAAAAGAGAGCAAGAGACAGTGAAACAGCTCTCCCACTGGTTCATTTCCCCAAAGACTGCAACAGCTAAGGTTGGGCCAGGCTGACACCAGGAGTCAGGGACTCAATCTAGGTCCCTGCATGTACGGCATGGACCAAAGTAATCGAGTTATTTTATGCTGTTTCCTAGGGTGAGCATTAGCAGAAAGCTGCATCAGAAATGGAGCCAGGACTCACACCCAGGCACTGTGATATGAGATGCTGGCATTCCAAATATTGTCTCAACTGCTGCTGCAAACATCTGCCTCCCAATTAGATTTCTGTGCATTTCCTAATTTAATCTTCACAATCCTTTGAGACGTTATATTCTCAAAGAGTTATCTGAGGTTTACAACTATTGAGTAGTAACATGATAAAGTTCTCCAGTGTTCTGTTGACTCTGGGATTATCCTGAGTAATTATGCATTTTATATTCTGCTACCACTCAGAATTGAGAAACAAAAATTTACTATTTTTGTTCCTGTATTTATTTTACCCATGATTTATTCAGTGCCAAGCATAGCTTTCCAAAAAAAATATGCACAGTTTGCAGTGGGGACACACACGCAAACAAACAAGTACCAAGCTGGTTATAAGGATTCTAGAGGAAGAAACTAGGAGGACTTGAAGATGCTGTAGAGGTTTGGAGAGGGAAGGCTCTGACTTTCACCTGGGACGGAAGAGCTAGGTGATTAACAGGAGATCCCCAAAGAGGTGAAGTTTAGGGATAAGAATGAGACTGTCAGGCAAAGATGATGTTTTTGTGGAGGAACATCTCAATCCCCAGTTTAAAACTGGATTAAGTCTAAAAAGATTAACAATCAAAAATTTTTGAGTTTATGTATCTCATACTAATTACTTAAACATTAACTTTTCATATAGTATATTCATGATAATATAGTGTCCTACTAGGAACTATTTGAATATAAAAAGGAACCAATTCTCTCAATAACAATTAGGATGTAGAAAAGTTTTACAAGGATTCATCTAAACACATTAGAGGTGCCAGCACTGTGGCGCAGCGGGTTAAAGCCCTGACCTGAAGCGCCGGCATCCCATGCAGGCGGCCATTCTAGTCCTGGCTGCTCCACTTCCGATCTAGCTCTCTGCTATGGCCTGGGATAGCAGCAGCAGATGTCCCAAGTCTCCTCTGGGAGACTCAGAGGAAGCTCTTGGCTCCTGGCTTTGCATCAGCTCAGCTCTGGCCATTGCAGCCATCTGGGGAGTGAGTCAGTGGATGGAAGACCTTTCTCTCTGTCTCTACCTCTCTCTGTATCTCTTTCAAATAATATTAAAATAAATCTTAAAAAATAAACACATTACAGTTTCAAAGAATTTGGATTATTATATAAGTTATTCAAGCTTGTTTTACTAAAAAAAGATAGAGGGGCCAGCTCAGTGGCACAGTAGATTATTCCTCTGCCTGTGCCGCCAGCATCCCGTATGGGCACCAATTCTAGTCCCGGCTGCTCCTCTTCTAATCCAACTCTCTGCTATGGCTTGGGAAGCAGTAGAGGCCCAAATGCTTGGGCCCCTGTACCCACAGAAGAGGATCCTGGCTCCTGGCTTCACATTGGCGCAGCTCTAGCTGCTGCAGTTATTTGGGGAGTGAACCAGAGGAAGGAATTTTTTTTCTCTCTCTCTCCTCCCCCTCTCACTGTCTGTAACTCTGTCAAATAAATAAATACATAATTTTTAAAAAATTGATAAAAATTCTTCAGTATGATGACAGTAAGTAAAACAGTTAAGATATAGATGAGATTTTAGGACAAATTTTAACTTTGAGAAGTTTTAAGCTGAAGCTAATTTCACGAAATAAAGTATATTATAGTAGAGTATTATAGCAATATATAAAATCTTATGTACCCAGGAAATTTCATTAGTGATAAATAACTACAAAAGAGATCATCCCTCTGAACTGATATGGAAAGCTGTTTTAATCAATTCTATACATAGATATCTATCCTTCAATTGAGATATGGTGAGATCTTATATGTGCAATATTCTGAATAATACAGGAGAAATAGAAAAAAAGGAAGTCAGATTTGAACCTGGATGTCCACAAAAAACATACAATTACATAATAGCAACAGTAGCAAATAAAGTGAACATCCGCCATCAGACATTAGAGAAGAGTGTGATCATTAGGGATTAATGATTTAAAAAACTGCTACAGAAGAGACAGCATGTAATCTAGAATGTGAAGACTTGGTGGCTTTTTTTTTTCTTAATAAAGAAAAAATATGCAGACAAGAAGATCAAAGGACATCAGCGATTACACCATGCCACAAATGCTTCAACTAATGCCTTCATCCACTGCAGACATTGATAACAGTGCTCTCTACCCCTGGAGTAGCTTTTCCAATCCTTCTCCGTGAAGTCCATCTCAGTCAATCATGTCTGGTATAGGAGGTAAAGCCCGTTAGACATTGTTGGGAGCATTTAGGTTGAAATTACAATATAATAAGAAAGATATATTTGGCCTTTGTCTCTGGTTCCTGATATAGAGATCCCTGGAATTCCCTGATGATATGATCATCTTTTGTTCTAATGAGGTGACTTTTGGTAGGTTCCTGGTTAGCTTCAGAATGGGGACTGGTCACCAGGAAGGGCAAGCCATGATTGGAAACTTGGAACTTTCAGACCAACAGCCCATCCTCTTCAGGGGTGGAGATAGGGCTGGGAGTACAGATTTAGTTAATAATCAGCCACGTCTGTATTAAACCTTCAGAAAAACTCATAAGCTGTGGGCTTTGGAAAACTTCCAGGTAGATGAACATAACAAGGTGCCAAGAAGTTAGGATACCTCAGCTCCGTGAG
Source organism: Oryctolagus cuniculus (assembly GCF_964237555.1). NCBI lineage: Eukaryota > Metazoa > Chordata > Mammalia > Lagomorpha > Leporidae > Oryctolagus > Oryctolagus cuniculus. Next base: position 100,987,412 of record NC_091437.1, on the reverse strand, counting down.
AAGAGAAGCTCCTGCACTTGGGACATTTCCAGATCTTTCTCCATGCACCCCTTCATATAATGTTCAGCTGCATTATTTATTAGTATAGTAAACCAGTAAGTGTAAGTGTTTCCCTTAGTGTTGTGAGCTGTGGTAGCAAATTAATCAAATCCAAGGAGGTGATTGTGGGAACCCTGAGTCATAGTTATTCCATAAGAAGTATAGGTGACAGCTCACTACTTGTAATTGGCATCTGCAAAGGGGACAGTTTGGGGGACCTGAGCACTTAATCTGTGGAATTTCTCCTAACTCCAGATAGATGGTGCCAGAATTGAACTATCAGACATGTAGTCCATATCCAGTGGAGAATTTCTTGCTGAGTGGGTAAATAGCCCCCCACATTTTGGGGACCCAAAGTGGTCTTGTTATGTGACTGTTGAATATGTAATGAAAGAGAAAGTGTTTGTTTCCTGATATGCTAGGCAAAGATTTAGTAGTGAGAAAGGAAATTTGGAATAAGAAAGTTGGTTGAAGCAGTTTTTGTAATAGCATTTAAGAGCAGAAAGTTACTAAAGCTTTAGTAAAGATCTCAAATGGTACACTAGGATTTTCTACCTTTTAATATTGTGTTATATGACAGTAAGATAGCAAGTGGCTTAACCAAACAGAAACACTGATGTTCCTTTGACTGTATAATATGTTGTCATAGGATGGTTGGGTCCTGGTTCTTGTCTCAGACACAGAAAGGAATTTGAGGATGAGACATAGGGTAAAGGTTAGTAGACAATTAAGATTTATTGGCACGCAAAGCAAAAGTACACACTCAAGAGGCAGTGTGGGCAAACTGAAGAGTGAGCTGCATTCAGTGAAGTTTGAGTCCATTCTTTAAATGACTTGGAGGCATAGGGAGTATAGGGAGTGGTGTTTATCTGACTATTTATAGAGGGTGGAGTTTGGGGAGGGTTTGAGTATCGCTCAATTCCTGGACCTTTCTTGGAAATCTTGGAAATGTCACAGGGTCAGCTGCTTAATGGGCCTAGGAGTGTCAACCATGAAATTTTTCTATAATCGCATTATAATTAGCTAAAGTTCATCGCGGAGACACATACAGAAGTCAATGGTTATTTTTGATGGGGAAGTGGTTTGCAAAAGCTGTACTTTTTCATTGCAAGTTACGAGGGTAGGGAGAGGGTCACTTAGAGCTGGTGGGGCTGCAGGGATAGGTTGGCAACCTCAGCTCCTCCTTGTTGGCTATATCCTTGCCTACATCAATATAATATATTGCCTTTTCCCATCCTACTCCACGAAATTCCTGCAGTTACAGAATAAAGTTTGGACATTTCTAAATTCAGAAAAAAAAATTGTTAACATCTCAGAGACAAAAGTGAGATTGGGGGTTGTTATCTTATTTCCATTGTGCCCCCATATTTCAGAATCATGGTTTAGTTTTCATTTATTGCTAGACAGAATAGACAGTACCTTCAGAAAAATGAATGTAAGTGGAATCTACAAGTAAACATAGGTAGCAAATGTTTTAGTACCTTACACATCTTTATATGAAATTGCATTTCAGAATACATTGAATGTTAAAAGCCTTACGCCTTATTATCATGATGAGACAGGAATGGAAAATGGCAGAGGACTATAAGCAATTGATTTTCATGACAAGCCTGCAATATCATGGGGAACTGTAAACTATTCCATTCTCATTGCCATCTCAGGACTGTAATCTTGTCCTCCAAAGATGTCACACCTGGGCCTCAGTTGTTTCAAATGAATCATTTCATTTTTCCAGGTATTCTTGACCAGACAAGTCATCAGGTCCACATATTTCTAAAACAAATGAATAATATTCTCATCTACCTGATTGAAGAAAATCATATCAACACAGAACTCTAAGTTTTTTGTTTTTGTTTTTTGTTTTGTTTTGTTTTGTTTTGTTTTGACAGGCAGAGTGGACAGTGAGAGAGAGAGACAGAGAGAAAGGGCTTCCTTTTGCCGTTGGTTCACCCTCCAATGGCCGGCACGGTCGGCGTGCAGCGGCCAGCGCACCGCGCTGATCCGATGGCAAGAGCAGGTGCCTCCTCCTGGTCTCCTATGCGGGTGCAGGGCCCAAGGACTTGGGCCATCCTCCACTGCACTCCTGGGCCACAGCAGAGAGCTGGCCTGGAAGAGGGGCAACCGGGACAGAATCCAGCGCCCCGACTGGGACTAGAACCCGGTGTGCCGGCGCCGCAAGGTGGAGGATTAGCCTAGTGAGCCGCGGTGCCGGCCAGAACTTTAAGTTTGAATATTTATAAATTATCCAAGCAACTTGAAAAGGATTATTTTTGTTAAAAAGTGTTTTTTAGTTTGCACTTTGATGGGCATATAATTAAGCAATTCTAGAGAAAATGTTTTGAGATGTGTCATTTTAGATGACTTAGACATTAAATACATATGTGTGTATATGTGTCCACACAGTATAATTACAGCTCTTAATGATCTCACATACTTATATTATGTTTGCTGACACATTGATATAAGGTGAAATACTTGTAACAAAAAAAGGCTCAAATAATGCAACAGCAGAGATTTAGTCTGTTTAATAATTCAGTATCATATATAGATATATGAACTGTGGTTTCATTTATTTCTGTTTGGTTTATTTATTAGTCCTCTTACTACCACCTGTAGTGCTTCTCCTCAGATAAGACAGATGTCCTGTTGAATCAAAAATATTCTCCAGGTTGCTAGGGGGTTGGGGTTGTGTGTAAATTTAGATTAATGATTAATATGCAAACATCATCCCATATCAGAGTGCTGGGGTTCAGTGCTCAGCTTTGGCTCCTGACTCTGGCTTCCTGATAATGCAGAATTTAAGAGGCTGTGGTGATGGCTCAACTGATTTCCTGCCCGTCACACAGAGACGTAGACTGAGTTTCCTGCTCTACACACAGTCTCTACTCTTTTGGGTATGTGCAGGGTGAAGCAGTGGATAGAAGCAGTCTCTCCCTCTCTCTCCTTCTCTCTCTATATGTCACTCAAATTAATTATTTTTTTAAAGATTTATTTCTATTTATTTGAAAGACAGAGTTACAGAGAGAGGTAGAGACGGAGAGAGAGGTCTTCCATCCGCTGGTTCACTCCCCAGATGGCTGCAATGGCTGGAGCTGCACCGATCCAAAGCCAGGAGCCAGGTGCTTCTTCTGGGTCTCCCACATGGGTGCAGGGGCCCAAGGACTTGGGCCATCTTCTACTGCTTTCCCAGGCCATGGCAGAGAGCTAGATTGGAAGTGGAGCAGCTGGGACTAGAACCGGCACCCAAATGGGATGCAGGTTCTTCAGGCCAGGGCTTTACCACACTGTGCCACAGTGCTGTCCCCAAATAAATTAATTATTAAAAATTCACTGGATTATTAATGAAAACTGTAAAAAATTCCAGCACACTTTTAGACCACTAGGACACAGTGTTTAATACTCTTTAGCATAGCTTATAACTTTTTGTTTAGAATACAGACTACTTAAAAAATCTGATGATTGAGATGGAGGTGTTCTTCCTAGAAAAATGTGCATATGTGGGGCCGACGCTGTGGTGCAGCAGGTTAAAGCCCCAGCCTGCAGCGCCAGCATCCCATATGGGTGCCGGTTCATGTCCCAGCTGCTCCTCTTCTGATCCAACTCTCTGCTGTGGCCTGGGAGAGCAGTGGAGGATGTCCCAAGTCCTTGGGTCCCTGTACTCATGTGGGAGACCTGGAGGAAGCTCCTGGCTCCTGGCTTCGGATCAGCTCAGCTCTGGCTGTTGCAGTCTCTTGGGGAGTGAACCAGCAGAATGGAAGACCTCTCTCTCTGTAACTCCTCCGTCTTTAAAAATAAATAAAATAATTATTTAAAAAAAATAAAAATAAAAATATGCATTTGCAAATCGAAACAAAATTTTGCTAGCAGTTTCTTAGCGCCCCTAAAATTTAAGGTATGTTCTAGTTATAAAGTCCAACAAAGAATATGTCACCTGTGGAAAGGTGATTTAAATTCACTGTGCCTCAGTTTCCTCATATGTATGTTCTGAAAAATTTTAGTTCCTTTCTCTTAGAATTGTAAGGATTAAGTCAATTAATATATTTGAAGTATGAAGTCCAAAGCCTGCCTCAAAAGGGTACTATATAGTGTTAATTACTATACTGGCTGTAAAATGCAGAGATAGGCTAAAGAGAAAGTTTAACTTTTTTAAACCCTGCTTTATGAAGATACTGAATGTGGTCATGAATTTGCTTTTGGATTGGCAGAAAAGAGAGAAGAGAGTTTTTTTTTTTAAGATTTTTTTTTTTATTTGAAAGAGTTACACAGAGAGACAAGGAGATGCAGAGAGAGAAATAGAGAGAGGTCTTCCATCTGCTGGTTCACTCCCCAGATGGCTGCAATGGCCAGAGCTGCACCAATCTGAAGCCAGGAACCAGGAGCTTCTTCTATGTCTCCTACATGGGTGCAGGGGCCCAAGGACTTGGGCCATCTTCCACTGCTTTCCCAGGCCACAGCAGAGAGCTGGATCAGAGGTGAGGCAGCCGGGTCTCAAACCAGCGCCCATATGGGATGCCCACACTGCAGGCAGAGGCTTTACTGGCTACGCCACAGTGCCGGCCCTGAACAGAGTGTTTTCATAAAAATGAATGTATTTTTGGAGGTAGGAAAATAGTGGCATGAATAGTTAAAGTACATTCAAGAGCCGAAGGTTTTGGTAAAGGAAACAAGGGGCAGCTCACAACAGGCATGAAGCACATCCAGTGAATTAAGGGCTTTTGAGACTATGCTAAGACAGTATGATTGGACAAGTCAAAGACAATTTGTTTCTGTATTATACTTCCTATATTCAGCCTCCATTATTTCTAGTTTGCAAAAGCCAAGACGACTGTAAAATTGACAAGTAGAATATTCAAGCTCAAACTGATTAAATAGACATGAAACTAAGTGGTAAAGATAAATGCATATTTCAAAAAACCTCTGGAAAATATTGCTTCAAATTATGACATTACTCTGCAGAAGGAAAGAATGATGGACTGAAGGGGAAAAATGTAAAAAACTAAAAATAAACAAAATAATTTGGCATCATTAGAAATACCACGTGAAGGGTAAAGTAGTTTGAAGGGGGGACCAGTGCTGTAGCGCAGCAGGTTAAAGCCCCAGCCTGCAGGGCCGGCCTCCCATATGGACACGGGTTCAAGTCCCGGCTGCTCCACTTCCGATCCAGATCTCTGCTATGGCCTGGGAAAGCAGCAGAAGATGGCCCAAGTCCTTGGGGCCCTGCACCTGTGTGGGAGACCTGGAAGAAGTTCCTGGCTCCTAGCTTCGGATCAGCTTGTCTCTCTCTCTCTGCCTCTACCTCTCTCTGTAACTCTGTCTTTCAAATAAATAAAATAAATCTTTTAAAAAAAGTAGTTTGAAGGTACCACATATAGACTCTCCGGTGCTAATAGAATGCATTACATTCCCAACCATTTTACTGCATTGAGTGATATTTGGAAAAACATTAGAGTCATTTCTCTTCCTTTCAGACGTGCTCCATCCCAGCAAGACAAAGGCATTGTCCATCTATTTGGCAGAGGTGAGTAGGGAAGGGAGTTACAGTGTTTACTATAGAAGGAATGAAACTATGTTTAGCTTTTGGTTTGCAAAATAGAATCCTTGAACAAGACTGCAGCCCAGAGGGAGGAATTCCTCGGCTTTTTACCCCTCTCCCAAACTACAAGGGATCCAGCAGGAAATCCAGAATGACACAGCTCTTAGAGTTGTTACAAGATAAAGGGGTCTTATTTATGTATGTATTTATTTATTTATTATATTGAACGTCAGTGTCGAGAGAGAGAGAGAGAGGTTGACATCTCCCATCTGCTGCTTCACTTCCCAAATACTGCAAACCACCAGGGCTGAGCCAGGTAGAAGCCAGGAACCAGAAACTCAACCAGGATCTCCCACATGCATGGCCATGACCAAACACGTGGGCCATCCTCTGATTCTGCCCTGGGTATCTACCAGCAGAAGCCACAATCAGGAACAGAGCTGAGATTTGAACCCAGGCACCCCGTTATGGGCTGTGTCATAACCACGCTGCCAGACACCTGCCCCCAGAGAAGATGCATCTTTTGTCTGTGATAGCTGGGCTAAATCCATGGTGACAATGAGGTTGTGAACAGGAAGAGAGAGAAAATCCCATCTGTATTCCTGGCATTACAAATGGCAAGAAAGAAAAGTGAGGAAACAGAGAATACTCTCTTGCTTAATCCTATATTTTTCACTCAAGAGAATGTGTGATAAATACAGTAAGGGATGTAAGGAAAGAAGGAATCCTACCCTAGCTGTTGGTTGTGCCCCCTCAAAAGGGGCCATATTTTAGGTTTCTTCTAGCAAATGATGATGGGCTGACAGTCTGACCAATTTTATCCCGTAGAGAGAAGTCTTCCCAGGACTATCTAGGAGATCAGGTTTAGGTTAGATTGTGCTTTTTGTTTGTTTGTTTTTTGTACTTTTGCATCTAAGCAAGTGTACAGAGTTGTGGGAAGAAAGCCCAATTGCTTATAGACTAAGTAAAAAAATAGGATATTAATTTGTGCATGTTTGAATATTGATCAGTATTAATTCACTTTTAAATAGTTAATTTAGAATATGAAATTGAGAGACCAATACTAATGCACATTTATTATAATTTTGAAGTTTCTACAGTATATTCTACTCCCAATATACTGAAATAAAACTGGATTTTTGAGAGGTAAATGTCTCTTTCTTGGAGAATTTTCTTTTAGTACCAACAGGACTAAGCAACAAGCAACTGATCATAACAAAATATCTTTAGTTGCTTGGAATTTAATTTTTTCTATTTCAGTTATATCAGTTACTTCCATATAGACACAAAAAATTGACAGAGTATAATACTATGGTCTATGGTTTTATTTTTTCCAGATGGTGGAATTTTATACTTCAGGAAACAATGTATTGAAGTGAAACTTACTCTTAGTACTGTATTGTGTTTTCCTTAAAAATCTCTAAAAAATTTCTCTACATAAAACAGTGAAATCAGAAGCCATTTTAGACATACAGAATTTTTCACGAACAATACATGTGTAGATTTATTTCAAGTTATGGGAGAGAGAGAAGTTGACAACCTCTTAAGTTAACATACAGAGTATAAACAGATAGATTGCATATGAACCTCTCAGGTTCTAAACTAATTATATTGGAGAAAAGGCTGATTTTGTACATGTATGAAAATAAAATCCCAATGATTTGGAATTGGGAAGAATTTCAGGAATGAATGAAGATTGTTCATACTATTGGTTTTACAGAATTGTTTTCCGCATAGTAGGTACCTACTGTTCACTGAATAAATCAGTTATCTGGGAGAACACCTGGAAACAGTTATCCTCATACATTTACCTGGAATGCAGAGTGCATTTTTCCACAGCTGAAGATTCGTCTGCAGCACATTTGAATAATGCAGCCGTTTCATTTCCTCCATTTCATTTCCCTTCGCCTGCAATCTTGGCTTTCCTGTAAATGCCTTCAACTGCACTGACAATTTCACCACTGACTACTGTGTGCCAGTGGAGAGGCCGCAAGGTGGTCCAGGCCCAGACCATTTGTTCCCTGGGCATTTTGCTTAAGTAACTCAAGTATTCAGTTCTAGACTTTGGGTTTAAAATATTTGCCAACAATACCCTGACAGTACAATGGTCCTTTGAATTTTTATTTCTTTTTTATTGAAATGACTTTTTATACACTAGTCAAATTTTTGAAGCGTTTGCATTCTTTTCAAAATGTTTCCTAAGTTGTTTTATTTGATGCAACTAACAAGGAACTCCATTGCAGGCTTATAATAATCCTTTTATTTGATTATACGTTCATTCCTGTTATAATTCTGGAAGAGTTTCTAGTAGAATCATTGTGTGTGAATTATTGTGCTGAAATTTTTAACTAGCAGGAGTGTATGTAAAGCTATGTTTTTTTCAACTCCAACTGATTAATTAAAGAAAATTTATAATTCAAGGTTAAAAAACCCATGTCCGGTTACTTCTCTAAAGTAGTATTGGGCAAGTCACTAGGCCTGGCTAGTTCAATTCCCTCTCCTCTCCAGCATTAGTAGTAGGAGAAACTTGATCGTTACAGACATGGTTCAGGGTCTGAGAATGGTTGTGGGAATGTAGCCCTCCAAGCAGATCTAGCTAACTGTGCCAGTGGTGAGGGCATAGCTTTTCTTTTTTTCCCTCTCTCTCTCTTTATTGTGTTTATTTCATTTTCTTTTTCTTTAGGGTAAAATTTTTAAAATGTATATAAAGGGAACAAATTTCATGTATTTAATACATTCAGTTTTTAAAAGATTTATTTATGGATTTGAAAGTCAGAGTTAAACAGAGGGAGAGGCAGAGGTGGAGAGAGAGGGAGAGGGAGAGAGAGAGTTTTCCATCTGCTGGTTAATTCCCCAAATGACCACAATGGCCAAGGCTGGGCCGGGATAAGTCCAGGAGCCAGGAACTTCATCTGGGTCTCTCGGGAGGGTGCAGGGGCCCAAGTACTTGAGCTATCGTCTGCTGCTTTCCCAGGCACATTAGTAGGGAGTAGGATCAGAAATGGAGCATCCAGGACTTGAACTGTTGCACTAATGGGATGCTGGCACAGCATCTATACCACAGAGCCGGCCCCCCGTATACAAAATTTTAAGAGCTTAATGACGCTTTTCATCCTCCCCTCCTTCCTCCATCTTTATCTTATTTTTCTTTTAGGTTTTACGATGACATTTTTAATTAATTTACTTTATAATCGCAAGCTTAATCCTCCGCTAAATAAAGAAGTCAACAAGTAATAACCTGTAGTTGTTGCATCTTCCAACACAGCCTGGCTGCATCCTTTCTCAAGCAGCTGAGCAAGTCTTTGCCTTTGTGGACGTACCCTTTGGCCAGGCCTGTGGTGATGATTTCCTTCTATTGTGTGTTATGAGAATTTTTTTTTTGTCTCAGAAAAGCCATGGTGTGTTAATATATCTATTAATTCTTTTTACTTATTTTGTTTATCTAAATGTGTTTAATGGGAAGGCTTCCTGCTCATCAGCTGCCTTCCCAGGTGCGTTGGTAGGCAGCTGTATCGGAAGCACAGTAGCCAGGAGTTGAACACTCTGATATGAGATGCAAGCATTCCAAACAGTTTCAGAATGCAATGCACCACAACACCTACACCTTTTAAACTTTCTAATCAAATGTTTTCTCAAAGATGGACAGGGGGTGGTAGTAGTCAATGCCAGTGAGTGTAATGATAAAATAGGTCTTCAAGACTGAATAGCACATTCAAATTCTGCTTCTATCACTGAAAAGCGATCTGCCTGTGAGTACATTCTTCAACCTTTCTCAAGTTCTGGCTTGATATAAAATAATAATCCCTCCTCCCTCTGACTTGAATGACTTTAAAGAAAAGATTTATAATTTATTTAGCACAGGGAATGCTCTCTCCACATGATACTTAATATTAAATCCAGAAATTGTGGAGTTATTATATACAACTCTCATTTCCCAGTGGGAAATTGAAATACAGCAAAGATAAATAACTAGTTCAAAGTCAAATAATTACTTGGTGACAAAGACTGCTCTATAATCCACTTCTCTTAATAAGATATAATGCTCTTTTCACTCAAGAACAATTCTACCTTTATTAATTGAGTACTACCAAGATCATGTTTCTGACCTAGAGAATGATCACATTTCTCTTTGTGATAAAGCACACTTTGGTAATCTTATTTTATATTGGAGATTTATATTAGAATCTTTTTTGTCTGGAGTAAAATTTTGTTCTAAGGCAAGTGCATTAGCAGAGCATAATTTATTTAAAGACCATATAACTAAGTTCAAAACAACGTGATGTCCCTGGTGTATATGCTGAGCCTTACTCTAGCAATCAAGGATAGTATATTTAAATGTGATTTAATAGTACTTAGTTGATATATTATTTAATTTATTGCATCATGTGCCTGCACAATTTCATCATTATAGTGCAAGATCAAGTCCATTGAGTAAGTGCCATAGTTTCAGCTGCTCTTTTCATATTAGAATGTAGTTTCCCCCATTATTTATATCTATTTCATTTGATACCATGATAATTTTGAAATAAAATGCCATTCCTTACTTTCCTGCGTGTAAATGTATATTCATATCATGTCCAATATAATCAAGATGAAATAGTGCTTAGTACAAAAGCCCTTTCACGTAGAGAAGAAATGGTTTTGCAGAATGAAGGTCTGAAATGCAGCCATAGCCCTGTGCATGTGATGGGCCTAATGGCCTTCTTAAAAATATTTCTGACAGAGCCAATTTTGCTAAAAACAACCCAACTGCATTTCTGAAAAAAAAAATAGTAGTGGTTGTGCAGACCCGCTACTGAAGGAAGCTTCTTCCTCTAATGTTCCTTGTTTTAAAATTTAAAATTTTATTTTTATTTATTTAAAAGGCAGAAACACACACACACACACAGGCGGGGGTGGGGGAGGGAGAGAGAGAGAGAGAAAGAGAGAGAGAGATTTCCCATCTGCTAGTTCACTGCTTAATGCCTGCATTAGCTGGTCTGGTCAAAACCAGGAGCTGAGAATTCAATGCAGGTCTCCCACATGGGTGACAGGGGCCCATTACCTGCTGCTTCCTCCCAGGGTGTGCATTAACAGGAAGATGGAATCAAGAGCAAAAGACAGGACTTGAACCCAGGCACTCCAACACAGGATGCAGGCATCCCAAGCAGCACCTTAACTGCTACACAAAATGCCCACCACATGGTCTAGTGTTTCTACAAGAATATAAAATATCTTAAATGGACTCACAATATTCACTGGTATACCTGGTGTATCAGAATCTCCTTAGACTAATTTGTTACTGTATCTTTGGGTAAATCACTTAACCTCTCTCAACCTCTGGTTCCTTTTCTATCTAATCATAAACAATAACCTCTGCCTAGGAACAATAAGATATTTAAGTTTTCATCATTTTTGAAAGGAAACTATGCCAAATTCATTTTTTCCCTAAGCCTTGCTCCATCGGTGACACTCTTTATCTGGTAATTTCAAGGCCTCTCTTCACTCTAATTTCTTTAGTGAATTGATCAAACTTTGTCCTTAGTTTCATTCTCATTCCATCACCAGCTGCCCTTTTCCCTTTCTTCCCTAATTTTCTTTATTTTTCTCACCTCTGACGTAATCATACATGAGAGCAAACAGCCTTGGAAAAACAGCAACTTGCGTACTGTGCCCTTATCAATGTAAGATAGATGCAGTGGAGATGAATGTAGAACCAGAGAGTGCAGGCTTGGTCCCCCATGTGAGGAAGCTGGAAGTTGCCATTCTACCCTAGAATCAAGGAAAGAGCTGAACAAATTGCTGCTCCCCAAATCAGAGAGACAGACCTGCAAATGGAGAGAATGACAGCTTACCAGAGCAGACACTGTCAGAGAAAAACCTCCAATGGAACCCATGCTGTAGTAGAAAAACCAGAGCTCAGGCGACCTGCACTGTGGCTCACTTGGTTAATCTTCTGCCTGCAGTGCCGGCATCCTATATGGGCATCGGGTTCTCGTCCTGGCTGTTCCTCTTCCAGTCCAGCTCTCTGCTGTGGCCCGGGAGGGCAGTGGAGGATGGCCCGAGTGCTTGGGTCCCTGCACCCGCATGGGAGACCAGGAGGAAGCTCCTGGCTCCTGGCTTCGGAATGGCGCAGCGCTGGCCATAGCAGCAATTTGGGGAGTGAACCAACAGAGGGAAGACATTTCTCTCTGTCTCTCTCTCTCTCACTGTCTATAACTCTACCTATCAAATAAAAAAAAAAAAAAAAGAAAGAAAGAAAGAAAAGAAAAACCAGAGCTGAACTTGATACTTGATGACTTCTTGGAGGCACAAAGTGAACAAGTCTGAGGGTTCAAAACATCAGGGCATCGTAACATAAGGGAAGCGCCACAGTTTGTGAATTTGTCCTCCAGATGTACAATATAAGAAAAATCCCTCTATATTTGCAGAAGAGACATTGAAAAAGGAATCATGTGAAAGAACACCAGATAATTCTGTTCTTCTTTTTTTAGAAAATATTTATTTATTTACTTGAAAGGCAGATATACAGAGAGATGGGGGGGGGGAGAGAGAGAGAGAGAGAGAGAGAGAGAGAGAGAGACTCTTCCATCCACTGGTTCACTGCCAATGGTTGCAATGGCTGGAGCTGAGCTGAAGACATGAGGCAGAAGCCAGGAGCTTTTTCCAGGTCTCCCATGTGGATGCAGGGGCCCAAGTACTTGGGTCATTTTCTACTGCTTTCCAAGCTCACTAGCTGGGAACTGGATTATAAGTGGAGCAGCAGGAACCCAAACCAGCACCCATATAGGATGCAAGCACTGCAGGCAGAGGCTTAACCTATACCACATGGCTGGCCCCAATAATTCTGTCCTTCTTAGCAAGTACTGCCCTCAGGAGCAAGTATGTAATAGGAGACTATACTGCTGCGATTTTACAAGATTTTAAAAGAGCCTAATCCACTGGGGAGAAGGAAAATCCCCAACTCCAGCCCACTTTGGCCCCCTTGTCTCACCTAAGGGGTAGGGAGCACCGAGAAGCACTTGTTAAGTCCAGAGTCCAGAGGCTCCGGCTCACCAAAGGCTGTGACTTAATAGGACTGCAGGACTCTGCACTTGTTACAGTCACAGTGCTGAAGGCCCACTTATATCATAACTCCTTTTACCAAAATATTGTGTATGGCTAACAAAAAAAGTAATAGGCATAGTAAAAGGCAAAATACAGTTTGAAGAGACACAGCAAGCATCAGAATCAATCTCAGCTATCACATGGATATGGGAATGATCAGATTGGGAATTTAAAACTACTAATTAATATGCTAATGGTTTAATGGAAACATAAACAAAATGGAAGCAGAAAAAATGGAAATTCTAAGTCTTTGTTATTGCTAGAGATGAAAAACCCTATAACAAGAATGAAAAATGCCTTTGATGAGCTCATTGGCAGAGGGATAGAACTTAGGAGAGAATCTCTGAGCTTGCGCATATGTCAGTAGGAATATACTCACATACCCTCCCCCCAAAAAAAGGAAAGAGAAAAAATGGGGGAAATGGAACAGTATATCCAGTAAATGTGGAAAAACTACAGAACATGTAACATGCATAATGACAATACTAGAAGAGAAAAGGGAAGAGAAGAAATTTTTGAAGTAACTACTGAAGACTTTCACAAATTAATGTCAAACACCACACCACAAATCTAGGAAGCTCAGAGAATACCAAAGAATATAAATGTCAAAATTCCAAAATGACTACACCTAGACCCTTTATATACAAGTGGCAGGAAATAAAAAAAGAAAAATATCCAGGAAGAAGTATATGGAAAAAATACCTTATAGGAGCAAAGATAAGCACTACATCCAACTTCTCCTTAAAGACCATGCAAGTAACAATAGAATGAGAGTATTGACAGAAAAAAATAAACAGTTCCACTGACTTAGATATCTGCACTTAGCAAAATTATCAAACATGAAGGAGAAATACAGACTTTCTTAGACAAAACTGAGGAAATGTGTTACCAGTAGACTTGCCTTCAAAAAACATTAAATGGAATTTCTTCATAGAGGGAAAATTATATAATTAGAAACTCAAATCTGCACTAAAAAAAGGAAAAACATCAGAGAAGATAAGTACAGGTAAATAAAACCTTTTCTATTTTTTGTTCATAATTCATCTAACTGATAATAGACCAGACAGGGATGCCCACAATCACCACTGCTCTTCAATATAGTTCTGGAAGTTTTAGCCAGAACTTTTAGGCAAGAAAAAGAAATTAAAGGGATATGAATTGGGAAGGAAGAACTCAAACTATCCCTCTTTGCAGATGATATGATTCTTTATTTAGGGGATCCAAAGAACTCTACTAAGAAACTATTGGAACTCATAGAAGAGTTTGGCAAAGTAGCAGGATATAAAATCAATGCACAAAAATCAACAGCCTTTGTATACACAGGCGATGCCACGGCTGAGAAAGAACTTCTAAGATCAATCCCATTCACAATAGCCACAAAAACAATCAAATGCCTTGGAATAAACTTAACCAAAAATGTCAAAGATCTCTATGATGAGAATTACAAAATCTTAAAGAAAGAAATAGAAGAGGATACCAAAAAAAGGAAAAATCTTCCATGCTCATGGATTGGAAGAATCAACACATCAAAATGTCCATTCTCCCAAAAGCAATATATAGATTCAATGCGATACCAATCAAAATACCAAAGACATTCTTTTCAGCTCTGGAAAAAATGATGCTGAAATTCATATGGAGACACAGGAGACCTCAAATAGCTAAAGTAATTTTGTACAACAAAAACAAACTGGAGGCATCACAATACCAATTTCAGGACATACTACAGGGCAGTTGTTATCAAAACAGCATGGTACTGATATAGAAACAGATGGATAGACCAAGGGAACAGAATAGAAACACCAGAAATCAACCCAAACATCTACAGCCAACTCATATTTGATCAAGGGTCCAAAACCAATCCCTAGTGTAAGGACAGTCTATTCAATAAATGGTGCTGGGAAAATTGGATTTCCACATGCAGAAGCATGAAGCAAGACCCCTACCTTTCACCTTACACAAAAATCCACTCAACATGGATTAAAGATCTAAATCTACCACCGGACACCATCGAATTATTAGAGAACATTAGAGAAACCCTGCAAGATATTGGCACTGACAAAGACATTTTGGAAAAGACCCCGGAGGCACAGGCAGTCAAAGCCAAAATTAACATTTGGGATTGCATCAAATTGAGAAGTTTCTGTACTGCAAAAGAAACAGTCAGAAGAGTGAAGAGGCAACTGACAGAATGGGAAATAATATTTGCAAACTATGCAACAGATAAAGGGTTAATAACCAGACTCTACAAAGAGATCAAGACACTCCACAACAACAAAACAAACAACCCACTTAAGAGATGGGCCAAGGACCTCAGTAGACATTTTTCAAAAGAGGAAATCCAGGCCAGTGCTGCGGCTCAATAGGCTAATCCTC
The DNA here is from genome assembly GCF_964237555.1 of Oryctolagus cuniculus. Lineage (NCBI taxonomy): Eukaryota > Metazoa > Chordata > Mammalia > Lagomorpha > Leporidae > Oryctolagus > Oryctolagus cuniculus. The sequence goes on along the minus strand of NC_091437.1, from coordinate 100,972,381 downwards.
CACCTAGTGCTGCTGGCACACCGGGTTCTAGTCCCGGTTGGGGTGCCAGATTTTTTCTTGGTTGCCCCTCTTCCAGGCCAGCTCTCTGCTGTGGCCCAGGAAGGCAGTGGAGGATGGCCCAAGTCCTTGGGCCCTGCACCCCATGGGAGACCAGGAGAAGCACCTGGCTCCTGGCTTCGGATCAGCACGGTGCGCCGGCTGCAGTGCACCAGCCGGGGCGGCCATTGGAGGGTGAACCAACGGAAAAAGGAAGACCTTTCTCTCTGACTCTCTCTCTCACTATCCACTCTGCCTGACCAAAAAAAAAAAAAAAAGAGGAACTCTAACAGGCACATGAAAAAATGTTTAGGATCACTAGCCATCAGGGAAATGCAAATCAAAACCACAATGAGGTTTCACCTCACCCCGGTTAGAATGGCTCACATGCAGAAATCTACCAACAACAGATGCTGGCGAGGATGTGGGGAAAAAGGGACACTAACCCACTGTTGGTGGGAATGCAAACTGGTCAAGCCACTATGGAATTCAGTCTGGAGATTCCTCAGAAACCTGAATATAACCCTACCATACCCTACCATACAACCCAGCCATCCTACTCCTTGGAATTTACCCAAAGAAATTGAAATTGGCAAACAAAAAAGCTGTCTGCACCTTAATGTTTATTGCAGCTCAATTCACAATAGCTAAGACCTGGAATCAACCCAAATGCCCATCAACAATAGACTGGTAAAGAAATTATGGGATATGTGCTCTATAGAATACTATACAGCAGTAAAAAACAATGAAATCTGGTCATTAGCAACAAAATGGAGGAATCTGGAAAACATCCTGCTGAGTGAATTAAGCCAGTCCCAGAGGGACAAATATCATATGTTCTCCCTGATCAGTGACAACTAACCCAGCCCCCCCCCCCAAAAAAAAACTGTCGAAGTGAAATGGACACTATGAGAAACAGTGACTTGATCAGCCCTTGTCTTGACTGTTGATGTACAGTGTAATACTTTATCCATTTTAGTATTTTTTTTGTTCTAGTACTATTGGTTGACCTCTGTAATTAACACACAATTATTCTTAGGTGTTTAAATTCAACTGAAAAGTGATCCCTGTTAAATATAAGAGTGGGAATAAGATAAGGGAAGAGATGTACAATTTGGAAGATGCTCAATTGGACTTGCCCCAAATGGTGGCATTAGAAACGTGACAGGGGATTCCAATTCAGTCCATCAAGGTGGCATGTACCAATGCCATCTCACCAGTGCAAGTGATCAATTTCAGTTCACAATTCATCATAATGATAATAGGTCTAAGAGTCAAAGGGATCACATAAACAAGACTAGTGTCTGCTAATCCTAACTGATAGAATAAAAAAGGGAGAGAACGATCCAACGTGGGAAGCGGTATACACAGCAGACTCATAGAATGGTGGATGTCCTAAACAGCACTCTGGCCTCAGAATCAGCCCTTAAGGCATTCGGATATGGCTGAAGGGCCCATGAGAGTATTTTAGGCATGGAAAGCCAAGACACTCTGGGGGAAAAAAAAAAAAAAAAAAACCTAAATGAAAGATCTCTGTGAGATCCCAGTAGAAAGAACGGGCCATCAAAGAAGGAGGTACCTTTCTCTGAAGGGAGGAGAGAACTTCCACTTTGATCATGACCTTGTCTAAATAAGATCAAAGTCAGCAAACTCAAAAGGCCTCCACAGCCTTGGCAACTCATGACTAGAGCCTAGGGAGATTACTGATGCCATAAACAGGAGTGTCAATTTGTTAAGTCAACAACAGGAGTCACTGTGCACTTACTCCTCATGTAGGATCTCTGTCCTTAATGTGTTGTTCAATGTGAATTAATGCTATAACTAGTACTCAAACAGTATTTTACACTGCATGTTCTGTGTGGGTGCAAACTGTTGAAATCTTTACTTAATATGTACTAAATTGATCTTCTGTATTTAAAGAGAATTGAAAATGAATCTTGATGTGAATGGAAGGGGAGAGGGAGTGGGAGATGGGAGGGTTGCAGGTGGGAGGTAAGTAATGTGGTACAAAGCCATTGTAATCCATAAACTGTACTTTGGAAATTTATATTTACTAAATAAAAGTTTTATAAAAATAGCAGCAACAGTTTTATGCATTACGTGTGTGTGTGTGTGTGTGTTTGTGTGTATGGAAGATACTAAAAAAAAAGCACAGGAAAATGGAATTAAAAGTTTGTACAATTTAAAGTAAATACACACACACACATACTTACATATAAGCGAAAATAATGATAATGAATGATAGTGATGAGACAAAGCATAGGTTCAAGGAATTAGGGATATTTGTTATTATTAATTACTTGCATTGTCTGAAGTGCCATAGAGTTATTTGGAAATTAATTTGAATAAGTTGTAAATATATTTTGAGGGGCCAGCACTGTGACGTAGTGGGTAAAGCCACCATCTGCAGCGCTGGCATCCCATATAGGCAACGGTTTGAGATCTGGCTGCTCCACTTCTGATCCAGCTCTCTGGAAATCAGTAGAAGATGGCCCAAGTCCTTGGGGCCCTGCACCCACATGTAAAGACCCGGCAGAAGCTCCTGGCTCTTGGCTTCAGATTGGCACAGTTCCGGCAGTTGTGGCCAATTGGAGTGAACCAGCAGATGTAAGATCTCTCTCTTTCTCTCTCTGCTGCTCCTTCTCTCTGTGCAACTCTTTCAAATAAATAAATAAATCTTTAAAAAATATATATTTTGTAAAATCTATATTAACCAGTATAATATATATGATAGTATAGTACGTGCTAAGAAAGGAAAGAATAGAATTATAATAAATGCTCAACTGAAACCACAAAAAGTAGAAAAGAGTGGAAAACAAAAAATAGGCATATACAACAAATGCTAGCAAGGAGAGCAAGCAAAAGGAATTCTCATTCATTGCTGGCAGAAACAGAATCCACTTGGAAATACAGTATGGCAGTTTCTCACTAAATTAAACATACTCCTACCATACAGTCTAGCAATTGTGCTCCTTACCCATGAGCTGAAGACATATATTCAAACAATAACTTATGCGTAGATATTTGTAGCAGCTTTATTCTTATTTGTCAAAAAAATGGAAGCAAGCAGCAGATCCTTCTGCAGGTGGATGGATAAATAACCTATGGTACATCCAATGTTACATTGTTTGATACTAAAAATAAAAAAGTATTTGATTCTAAAAATAAATTACCTAATAAGATATGAAAATGCATGGAAGAGCCTTAAGTGTATATCAGAAAAAGCTACAGACCAACTCCAACTCTACTACCTTCTGGAAAAGACAAAACTATGGGAGCAGAAAAAGATTGGTGACCAGCACGAAGAGAAACACATGTAGGTAAAAAATAATTTTCAGGGCAGTAAAACCACTCTCTATGCTCTAAAGGTCCTATAAGCATGTCATTATATACTTCTGAAAATCCACAGAACGTACACCACCAAGCCTGAGCCATGGTGTATGCTGTAACAAGGCCATGTAATGAGAGGTTTCTGTGGTGATGCTGGTTTGGTCTTTCCACAGAAGCTGATCATCACCTTTGGGAGGAAGGATAAAGGTATCCTGTGATTAAAGAGAATCTTCATGACTGACTGCAGATAACTAAAATGTATTCATATAAATTAATACATTCACATATAAGCCCATGTTATTTACACTGGCTATGCATCATTTCAAATATTTTCAGGTACTAGGCATCACAGTTTGTAGTATAAGGCTTAAGAATTATTGTATGACCTTTCCGGACATGAACATTTCTAATTATACTCCTTAGCAATCAAACCAGGGCTGTCAACCCTCAAATTCCTGTGTGTTCCAGGGCCACTGAATGCACTTTTTGTTCTTTGTTTTGTCTACTCCATCATAATCTCTAAGGGAAAGCAATCTAATTATTTATTTGAAGGTAAGCTTGAACATTCATATAAATTTTGGATTTCTAAAGAAGAAATACTTAAAAAATTATATCATGAATTGCTGAAATACAGGCTACGGAACAGCCATTTGCTACACTCTCTTCTTTCTCCTTGAGAGACTGTTTACTCCATTTCAAGCAACAGCAAGTTGAAGTGTATGATTACTTTCTTAAGTTTTGTTTGCATTGTCTCCAGTCATTATTTAATACTGGAATTCTAATTCATCAAACAGAAGTTAATAAGATTATTGTTTTGTAATTGAAGTATTCATATATGTTAGAGTTGTTTACATTAGATAGTATACACATAGCTTCTTGTGCCAGTACCACAAGTCCCCCAACCTTGTTTCTTGTTAGTGGAAAGAATAACATTGAATGAAGAATGAATTCTACAGTGGCTTTTATAATGAAAAATAAATGTCCTTAAATTAAAAATATTATCAGAAGCAAAAAAGAACAGTTCAAAAGAAGAACATTTAAACTGTAAAAATATAACTGAAGATATAATGGTAATAAATATGTATACACCTGGTAACAGAGGCACAAAATACATAAAACAAAATTTGAAAGATCCAATAGACAAATCCAAAATTTCAAATAAAAATCTCAATACTCCTCTTCAGCAAGTAACAGGGGGACAGAACGTAAATTTTAATGTAGAAGATTTAAACTAACTTATGAACAAATCTATACTAAATAGTGTTTAGGCTGGCGCCGCGGCTCACTAGGCTAATCCTCCGCCTAGCGGCGCCGGCACACCGGGTTCTAGTCCCGGTCGGGGCGCCGGATTCTGTCCCGGATGCCCCTCTTCCAGGCCAGCCCTCTGCTGTGGCCAGGGAGTGCAGTGGAGGATGGCCCAGGTGCTTGGGCCCTGCACCCCATGGGAGACCAGGAAAAGCACCTGGCTCCTGGCTCCTGCCATCGGATCAGCGCGGTGCGCCGGCCGCAGCGCGCAGGCTGCGGCGGCCATTGGAGGGTGAACCAACGGCAAAGGAAGACCTTTCTCTCTGTCTCTCTCTCTCACTGTCCACTCTGCCTGTCAAAAAAAAAAAAAAAAAAAAAAAAAATAGTGTTTAAAGAGTGTTCTGCCGGCGCCGCGGCTCAACAGGCTAATCCTCCGCCTAGCAGCGCCGGCACACCGGGTTCTAGTCCCGGTCGGGGCACTGGATTCTGTCCCAGTTGCCCCTCTTCCAGGCCAGCTCTCTGCTATGGCTCAGGAGTGCAGTGGAGGATGGCCCAAGTGCTTGGGCCCTGTACCTGCATGGGAGACCAGGAGAAGGACCTGGCTCCTGCCTTCGGATCAGCGCGGCGGCCATTGGAGGGTGAACCAACAGCAAAAGGAAGAACCTTCTCTCTGTCTCTCTCTCTCTCACTGTCCACTCTGCCTGTCCAAAAAAAAAAAAAAAAAAAAATAGTGTTCCATCCAATAGCAGAATGCATATTGTTTTAATCACTGATGGAATTTTTACTGCATAATAAATCAAGTCTTAATATCTTTTAAATGTCTAAAATAATACAGATCATATAGTTTCTGACTAGAGGAGATTTAAATTAGAAGACAATGAGAAAGAAATGTGGAAAATACTAAACTATTTTGAAAATTGAAAATACTTTCAAATAACTCACAGATAAAAGAAAAGCTCAAAAGGGAAATTAAAAAATATCTTGAACTAAGATAAAAATGCAACCTATTAAATTATTTTACATTGCTAAAGCTGTACATAGAGGGAAATTTATAGCTTTAAAGGCTTACAATAGTAAAGGTCTATACATCACAGTGGATTGATTGGATTTTACTATAATGTACTTTATACTGTACTAAAAAATGGAAGGGAAAAAAGGGTAAGGTCCAAACACAAAGTAAAGATAATGAAATTGAAAGTCTAGTTGTGTGGTTTGAGAAATTTATGACATGTATATGTGTTGAAATAGTTCATGGGATTCCATAAAAATGTGTAAGTTTTACTTGCCAATCAAAAAATACTGAAAAGTTTTTAAAAACCCTAAAATATTAATAGTAAAGAGAAGACTGTAAATACAGATGGCATCCTACTTACTATGTCTTGTTAGGATTTTTTGACTTCATGATGGTAAAAAAGTGATAATATTCAGTAGATATTAAACATTGAAATTTGAGTGGCCGGCGCCATGGCACAGCAGGTTAATGCCCTGGCCTGGAGTGCCAGCATCGCATATGGGCACTGATTTGAGACTCGACTCCTCCACTTCCAATCCTTCTCTCTGTTTTTGCCTGGGAAAGCAGTAGAAGATGGTCCAAGTCCTTGGGCCACTGTACTCACATGGGAGACCCGGAAGAATCTCCTGGCTCCTGGCTTCGGATCGGCACAGCTCTGGCCGTTGAAGCCAATTGGGGAGTGAACCATCGGTTGGAAGACCTCTCTCTCTCTCTCTCTCTCTCTCTCTCTCTCTCTCTCCTCTCTTTGAGTAACTCTGACTTTCAAATAAATAAATCTTAAAAAAAAAGAAATTTGAATTTTGACTTCTTCCTGGGCTATCAATACGTGGTGTGCAACTCTCTTGCGATGCTGGCCAGTGGCAGTGAGCCACAGCACTCTGTCAACCATGTGATGAAAAGGGAAAGTAGTCAATATGCTCAGGGTACTATTTTGTTCAGTTATGGTGTTTTGTAGGTCAGGCATATTAAATACATATTAAATACATTTTCTTAAGATATTTTAAATTTATGACAGGTTTACCATAAGTCAAGGAGCATCTGTAAATGAAATGGAATGACATACAAGCAATAGAGCAAATCAATAAATGTATGTTGTCAATTTATCAGAATGCTAGGTAGACCTATCAACCAAAGTAAGTGACATTATTCATCTCAGCAGTGAGAGCAGGTCATCACTGCAAACTCTTCAGACACTTAAATTATGACAAGATGCTGTGCCCAGCTCCTGAAACGGTCCTCAAATGATTCCTGCCTTCCGGTATTCATGGCCTTCTATATTAAGTACTCTGAACAACTTGCATCTAAAACCAAACGAATATCTCAACATCATGATGTATTTAACTCCACTAATACATAAAAGGAAATTATAACTTCTGTCTTCCTAGCAAATCATCTCATTTGTTGCTGGCTTTCATAAAGTAAGTTGTCATATTGGGATATGTCCATATGACACTAAGGGTAGTCTCTGGCAACAGTCTACTAGGAATTAAGACCCTCAGTATAACAGTTCAAAAGGAACTAAATCATTGTGATGTGGAACAAATAGGCAGGTATTTAGCTTAGGTCTGCTGAGTTGGATGTTGCAAGCTCCAATATATAATACCATCCTGCTACCTGTCAATCAAAATGCTCCATTTCCAGCCATGAATCTGCTTCATCCTGGAACAAAGGAGGAATGCCATGAAAATATTGATACAAAGTTCCACGTGGAACTTGTGGATGTTCCATATAATTCCCAGGTTCCTTATAATTCTTCGAGCCTACAGAGGGACCACTGCCTACCTCATAAAGAGACCAACAACTGGGAGGAGCTCTCCTTTCCCCTTTGCTGCAGACCACACCTGGAGGTGCTGCAGAGGAGCCCTCTTTCTCTCCTCTCCCACCATTCTCCCTTTGGGCAATCTTTCCACTGCCCACTCATGATGGGTACTTCCTCTGTGTGGGGAGACCCCTGCTCACATGTGTATGTGTGTTTACTTTCTCACCTTTAAATAAAATTTGTTGTCACTTTTGCACCTTATCTATGTCTGCACTTAGAATGCTTGCTTTTGTTCAAGACAAGAGCTTGGAGTGAAATTAACACATCCCAGCCACAACACTTTCAATCACGGGTAATCTTAGAAGTGAATATTTCTTCTGATGAATTTTCAGATGAGACCAAGATTAACGTCTACTTTGAAACTTATGATATACTTTAAAGTGACATTCTGGTCTTTCACAGGAGCTATGAGAAAATAGTGTGTTTTGTTTTAAGCTGTTAAGTTTGTGGTGATTTGTTATACAGCAATAAATAGTTAAGTATAAGGTAATATTGTGAACAAGTTTATGAAAATAACATATATTGAATTCAAATGAAATGTATGAACTCCCTACAAATTACCAAGACTGAATCAAAATCAGTATGCTTCAAAAGCCCTATATAAGAGAAAGTTTTTAAATTCATATTAAGAAACTTTCCAACAAAGAATTCTCCATGCCAAAATGACATCAATGGTGAATTCTGAAAACATGTAAAGAGGAAGTACTATTAATGTATACTATTTCTTTCATAAAATAGAGGAAAGAGGAAATTAACTAACTCATTTGGTAAGGCTGGTATTACCTAACAAACACCAAAATAAAATAAATAAATAAATAAAATAAAGTAAGAAACCAACTATGGACTAACATCTGTGATGAATATGAATGAAAGAATCTTAAACAATATATTATCAAATCAATTCCAACTACATACAGAAAGAGTAATGCATCATAACAAAGGGAATTTATTCCAGAAATTCAAGGATGGTTTTACATCTGAAAATGATTCAGTGTAATTCACAATAATGACAAAATAAGAAGCAAAGAAAGACATAAGATCTCCTCAACAAATGATAGAAATAATTTGACAAAATTTTGCATTAATTAATAACAAAAGATTCTCAGCAAATCGGAAAAAGAGAAATTCCTTATCCTGATATAGTATGTTTTTCTAAAAGCTATGTTATTTTGCACTTAGTAATGGAGAACACAATTGCTTTTTATCAAATATAAGAGAAAAATATGTAGAATTCTGTTCATTTCTTCTAGATACCAGTTTACTACTCATCCCAGTCAACACATTATTAACAATAAACAAAGGTGTACAGATTGGAACTGAAGAACTAAAACATGTTTTTTTTAAAGATTTATTTTTATTTATTTGAAGGACAGAGTTACAGAGAGAGGTAGAGACACAGAGAGAGGTCTTCCATCTGCTGGTTCACTCCCCGGATGGCCACAACGGCTGAAACTGTGCCAATCGGAAGCCAGGAGCTGGGAGCTTCTTGCCGGTCTCCCACGTTGGGTACAGGGGCCCAAGGACTTGGGCCATCTTCTACTGCTTTCCCAGGCCATAGCAGAGAGCTGGATCAGAAGAGGAGCAGACGGGACTAGAACCGGTGCTCATATGGGATGCTGGTGCTTCAGGCCAGGGTGTTAACCAGCTGCGCCACAACACCGGCCCCTAAAACGTGTTTTATCCACAGAAAACTAGATAACATACATGAAAATATCCAAAAGAGTCCTTAAAACTGTTACCAGAATTTAATGAATTTAGCAATAGTGCTAGAATCAAGATCAATATCCAAAATCAATTGTGTTTCTACAAACATCAAACAAGTGGAAAATATTTTAAAATTATTATTTACAATTGCATAGAATACAGAATTATATTTAATTAAAAACTTGTAGTATATGAATGTTGTAAACCTCCAAAATTGCTGAAATTTGGAAAAATAATTTGAGATACATACCATGTTCCAGATTAGAAAAAAATGACTTTAAGATAATAATTCTCAAAATATTTTTCTATAGTTTGAAAACATTTCAAACAAGAGTCTCTGCGACTTTTTTTTTTTTTTTTTTTTTTTGCAGAAATTGACAAGCCAGGGGTATATGTTTGGCTCATAGGTTAATATAGAGTTCGGGATGACTGCATCCCATATCAAAGTATCTGAGTTTGAGTTCCTGCTCTGCTTCCATTTCAAGTTTCCTGCTAATGAACACCCTTGGAGGGATCAGGTGATGGCTGAAATACTTGAGTCTTTGACACCCATGTGGGAGAATTGGATTGCATTCCTGGATTTGCATTTCTACCTGTCCTAACCATGGCTGTTGTGGACATTTGAAGAGTGAACCATGGATGGAAGATCTCTCTCTCTCTCTCTCTCTCTCCCTCTCCCTCTCCCTCTCTCTTCCTCTTAGTCTCTTTCTGTGCCTATCAAATGAAAAGGATGAATAAATAAAAAAAATTAAAGAAATTGACAATCTGGTTATAAAATTTATTTAGAAATGCAAAAACCTAGAGCAAGCAAAACAGTTTTATAAAAGGATATTAAATGTTGAAAAGGTAGAACAGTGATGAAAAAGATGCTATATTAGCCTTAGAATAGAAATACTATAGATAATGGAACAGAACTGAGAGAGCAGAAATATACTCAGTTTGATATAGTCAAATGGCTTTTTTAAAAAAAGTACAAATGTAATTCAAAGGGGAAGTAATATTTTCAACAAATGTTGGTGAAATTATTGGATATACATATGCAAAAATAAAAGTAATATCAACTCTTACTACTCCTCATATGAAAACATTAATTGTAAATATTAATTCACATTCAATGCAATGAAACCATAACTCTTTGAAATAAGGATAAGAAAAAACTTCATGTCTTTGAGTTAAGCAAATTTTTTTTTAGGGCATGGAAAGCACAGAATACAAAAGAAAGAAGACTATTGAAGTGAATCTCACAAAAATTGAAACCTTTGATATTCCAAAGACACTGTTTCTGTAATAAAAAAGATGAGACAGAACTTGGGAGAAATTATTTGCAAAACACTGTTGTAACAACTTATAACTCAAATATATTAATAACATTTAAACTCAAAGGACAGGCCAATTGAAATATTGGTAAAATATTTAAATGTTCTTCAAAATATGATTCATAAATGAATGATAAATACACGAATATACACTCAACAACATTAATTCTGTGGGAAATGCAAAGTAAATCATAGTAAAGTACCGCTAAACAAGAATATAACAAAGTGAAATACAAATGAAACCACAAAAGCAAGCAAACAAGCCAGCCAACATAGCAATACTAAGTATTGGCACAGAGGTGTTGCAATGGTAATTTAAATATATTGCTCATGAGAATATCAATAGTTGTGGCATTTCACAGAATTATTTGGAAGTTTCTTATAACATTAAATGCACCCTTATCATTCAATTCAGCATTTATACCTTTAGGTATTTAACAAAATAAATGAAAATTTATATACATAAGCCTATATATAAATTATCATAGCTTAATTCACGCAGCATGATGTTTTCCAAATTCCTCCATCTTGTTGCAAATGATGTTCTCCCTGATCGGCGACAAATAACTGAGCACCAAAGGGGAAACTTGTTGAAGTGAAATGGACACTATGAGAAACAGTGACTTGATCAGCTCTTGTCTTGACGGTTGATGTACAATGTAATACTTTATCCATTTTAGTATTTTTTTTGTTCTAGTACCATTGGTTGAACTCTGTAATTAACTCACAATTATTCTTAGGTGTTTAAATTTTAACTGAAAAGTGATCCCTGTTAGGAATTTGGAAAACATTATGATGAGTGAAATAAGCCAATCCCAAAGGGACAAATACCACTTGTTCTCCTTGATAGGTGACAACTAACTGAGCACCAAAAAGGAAACGTGTTAAAGTGAAATGAACACTATGAGAAATGGTGACTTGATCAGCCCTCACCCTGACTGTTGATGAGCAACTTAATATGTTATCCCTCTTAGTATTTTTTTTGTTTGTTCTACTTAATACTTTTGGTTGAATATTGTAATCAATGCACAATTATTCTTAAGTGCTGAAACTTAACTGAAAAGTGATCGCTGTTAAATATAAGAGTGGGAATAAGAGAGGGAAGAGATGTGCAATTCGGGACATGCTCAAGCTGAGTTACCTCAAACGGTAGAGTTAGAAACATACCAGGGGATTCCAATTCAATCCCATCAAGGTGGCATGTACCAATGCCATCTCACTAGTCAAAGTGATCAATTTCTGTTCACAATTGATCATAATGATAGGTCTAAGAGTCAAAGGGATCACACAAACAAGACTAGTGTCTGGTAATACTCACTGATAGAATAAAAAAGGGAGAGAACGATCCAACATGGGAAGTGAGATACACAGCAGACCCATAGAATGGCAGATGTCCTAAATAGCACTCTGGCCTCAGAGTCAGCCCTTAAGGCATGGGGATCTGGCTGAAAAGCCCATGAGAGTATTTCAGGCATGGAAAGCCAAGACACTCTGGGGGAAAAAAAAAAAACAAACAAACAAAAAAAAAAACACCTAAATGAAAGATCTCCGTGAGTGAGATCCCAGTGGAAAGAACGGGTCATCAAAGAAGGAGGTACCTTTCTCTGAAGGGAGGAGAGAACTTCCACTTTGACCATGGCCTTGTCTAAATATGATCAGAGTCAGTGAACTCAGGGGGCTTCCATAGCCTTGGCAGCTCATGACAAGAGCCTAGGGTGATTACTGATGCCATAAACAGGAGTGTCAATTTGTTAAGTCAACAACAGGAGTCACTGTGCACTTACTCCTCATGTAGGATCTTTGTCCTTAGTGTGCTGTACATTGAGATTTAATGCTATAACTAGTACTCAAACAGTATTTTTCACTTTATGTTTCTGTGTGGGAGCAAACTGTTGAAATCTTTACTTAGTGTATGCTAAACTGATCTTCTGTATATAAAGAGAATCAAAAATGAATCTTGATGTGAATGGAAGGGGAGAGGGAGTGGGAAAGGGGAAGGTTGCGGGTGGGAGGGACGTTATGGGGGGGAAGCCATTGTAATCCATAAGCTGTACTTTGGAAATTTATATGCATTAAATAAAAGTTAAAAAAAGGGAAAAAATTATCATAGCATGCTTATTGGAAATAACCACAAATAGTAATCAATTCAAGTGTCCATGAAATAGTGAGTAAAGAAATTATGGTATAGCTATGCACTGGAATGTGGTTTACTACTAAAAATGAACTACAGATACCTGTAGCAGCCTGGGAAGGCCTCTGGATTGTTATGCTAAGTGAAAAGTTAGAAACAAAGACTATGTTCTCTATTATTCCATTTTACAAAATCCCGCAAAAGACATATCTCATTTATTGTGATGAAAAGAAGTTGAGTAGTTACTTGTGATGAGGAGAGGGGGAAACGACATGAATGCACAGGGACATGAGGGGACTTCTTGAGGTGATGCAATGATTACATTTTGCTTATGATAGTGGTTATAGGATGGTATACGTTGCCAGATACCTTTGTCATCTACTCCTAAAATAACAAGTGTTATGTATGTATATTGTACCTCCAAAAACTGTTTACAAACCCATTCTTTCCAGGAAAGAAATTAAATGCATATTACCCTCTCCTCCACTGATGGTAGAAATATGCCCAATTGAATATATGCTCAGAAACTAAATTGCAAAATCAGTCAATCATGTTCATACATCCCAGCCACTTGGGAAGAGGTAAACTGATGAGGTGTTTATTTAGCTTCAGAAAGACATTCTATTTTTTTTTTTTTTTAGTGATTGATTGAGGAGAGAGAAAACAGTCCCATCTGCTGATGGTTCACTCCCTAAATGTCCACAATATCTGGGATTGATAAATTAGGAGCCAGGAATCCCAATCAAGATCTCCTAAGTGGAGGCAAAAACCCCATTACTTGGGCTATCACCACTGCTTCCCAGGGTCTGAATTAGCAGGAAGCTGGAGTCAGGAGCTAGATTTGGGTACCTAATCCAAGTACTCCAATTTGAGACTAGGTTATCTTAACTGATGTCTTAACAGCTAGGTCCAATGCTCACCTCAGAAAGGTGTTTGAAAATAAATAATTTATAGCTTATCAATAATCTTTTAAATAAACAGAATCAATTACCCTTCCTGTTTTTAATTTCACACCAGAGAGGTCTTAGTAATAGAAACTTTTCTTGCTTTCTGTTGGGGCAGGCTCTCTTGTTGCTCCAGCATTTCCTTGGAGGCATTATTATGAAATTTACTCACAGGGGCCAAGTTTATACCTATAGAAATTTCCAGTGTTCTTGGCACCATATTGCTAGATATAGCTTTTGGGTGTGGGAACATTTTATGCAACTCGCTAGGCATGTGAAAGAGCCATTGGGAAGTGGTTTCTTGGCTTCAATCCATCCTTCACATGACTGTAACCCCACATAATACCTTTTCAGTAACTTTTGGTGGTAAACTAGAAACTTTGGAACAGATCTTGAACTTCACAAGTTCTAAAACCAATCTTTATCTCTTCTTCTTCTAGTCAATACCAAGCATTTAGTATGCTTAAACGCCAACAGCCGGCGCCGAGGCTCACTAGGCTAATCCTCTGCCTTGTGGTGCCGGCACAGCAGGTTCTAGTCCCGGTCGGGGCGCCGGATTCTGTCCCGGCTGCCCCTCTTCCAGGCCAGCTCTCTGCTGTGGTCAGGGAGTGCAGTGGAGGATGGCCCAAGTGCTTGGGCCCTGCACTCCCTGGGAGACCAGGATAAGTACCTGGCTCCTGCCATCGGATCAGCACGGTGTGCCAGCTGCAGCGCGCCAGCCGTGGCGGCCATTGGAGGGTGAACCAACGGCAAAAGGAAGACCTTTCTCTCTGTCTCTCTCTCTCACTGTCCACTCTGCCTGTCAAAAAAAAAAAAAAAAAACCGCCAATGAACATAGCCCAATTTATATAGTCCTCTTTTCCAGTTTTCTCACCATGTTATTAATTTTAATACAACACTTTAGGATGTATTATTATTTTATAAACTCAATATTTATATAGGTTCACTATATGTTCACATTTAATCCTTTCTTGTATCTAGATCCTTACTATGGTTGACAAATAGTAATTTTCTACTTCTATCATTCCTTCTACATTTGATGTAGGCAAGTAAGGAAGTAGCGAGGAGGAGTTGAGAAACTTCCAGCAGCCTCTGTTCTATAGTCATGCACTGCACAGACCTTATCTGCTTCTGTAATGGTTTAACATGGCTCCAGGCTTGGCACACCCATCCCCCATTGTGCACCTGAGCCTCACTTTCCATCATGCATGAGACATCACTATGAACACACGTAATTTGCAACTCCACATGGACGTGCCATGACTCCTTCTTGGTGATCACCATGGATGCTGAAGCCCAGCCCAAACTTTGCCTCATTTAAATATTCAACTATGGCAAGACGCCCAGTTTTGGTGTAAGCAGCTGCCATTGTTTTTCCCTGGACAGAGGTTGCCCACACTCACGTCTGAGTGTGTATTATTCCTTTACATAGAGTCTACTTTCTGGGAAACCTTATGTCTTCTCCTTGAGTTCTTCACACCAGGAAGGAAGAGCTCAATCAGGGATCCCATTCCCCACAATGCATTCTTGTGTCCTCTTTCTACTGCAGGCAGAACATTCTCTATGCAGTCATTCATTTGTTCATTCACTCTTCATTATTCATGTATTCATTCATAACAATGTTGATTCCTGGATTCTTCATCTATTTATCCAATTATCATCCTTTAATATAATTTATTTTGATGTACAAATCATTCCAGAGTAGTGCACATGGTTGCTGAGATTTTAACACACAATCATCGTTCTTTGGTATTTTCTAATATTTAGGCACAAACAGATTAAAATGTGTCAGGCTCACTTTTTCTTTCTTTTTCCTTTTCATATATCAACAATGTAATTGGGCAGAGATGCCTAAAAAACTGATTTCTTTTAATTTGACTGACTTTCATTTATCGTCTCCTTCCACAGAGACTAAGGCTCCAACTGTGTTTGGATACGTTTCTTGATCTTTTGGTATTTGGTTATCCCCCCACAAGCACTATATCAGCTTAAAAATTATGGCTTTAAAATTGGTTTATTCTACAAATATTAATAGTGTACTATCCTGTGCTAGGTGCTGCTAAGTAAACAAGTGATACAAAGGTAATAAAAACAGAAATATCTTATGAGGAAATATATATTTTATTAATAGAAGAGAGACAAAAAATAATAAACTTTAGGTATAGACAGCAGGTGTTGATAAGTCTTGGTTGGACTCAGTTCTTTTAAAATACACTGTCCTGAGGCCTGAACAAGTCAGTTAGGCTCTCTATGGATTATATTGGAACATGATGATAGCATATTTATGATGTTTCTCTTGATTTACTGTCAGATGCTAATCTTTTCTTCCTAGGAGAAAACACATTTGTTTAAAGATGTTAGGATGGTCACCCAAATTATTGAACAGCAACAATTAAGCCCTATATCAGAAGATAAATCAGAGAAGTCACTTTCACTGACTTCTGAAGGCATTGTGCTTTCTTTCACCTATAGTTGAAGGGTCTCAGATGTATTTCTAAGTACCAGTGTAACTCCTCTTGCTCTCACATTTTGGTAAATAATGTGAAATGCTCAGAAATATCAAATATGATTTGAGTACTAAAACTGAGAACAGAAAAATCTGAAGATTGCTTTGGCACAGTTAATCATGACTCATCTACAAGACTGAATTCAACAGTGAGGTACTAGAAGTACTCAACCTGACACATGTGATGTATTAACAGCCCTTAGCAAAACAGATTTTGTGACTTGTTCAATTAGATTTGCAATGCTGATCCAGTTTACCTGTGGTCATGTAGCCAGATACTAAGGAAATATTTCCTTCTATATGGATGTTCACTGTAATAGAATATTCAAAAACTAAAAACTTCCTAACATTTTCCTTTTAAAACTTTGATATTTAAGTAATTTTGATTCTAAAAAGTTCCTTTGCAATATAACAGAAAACATGTTATACTGGTATTAAAATGTTTGATGAGAACTAATATTTAGTCTATTCTTCTATTAAAAGATACGTTGAGCTCCTAATATGTGCTAACTGCGGCACTGAGCCTTGGCCATGCAATGATAAGTTGCCACGAGCATGTTTGCTTGCCCTTGTGGAATGTTTCTGGTCAGGGAGAGCGGTGAGAGATGTTATTGGTCAGATGCACAGACACATATTGTGCATCTGAGAAATGCATCAAAGAACTTTGAAAGGAGAAAGTTATCTTTTACTTAAACTTAAGTAATTATGGTCATTCACAGTATCATACAGTTTTTTTCCAAAGAAGATTATGAATTCAGTATTCTTACACATTTTATAATCTTTTGGGAATTAATCATGTATGCTTTCAACATCTACAAAAAGTTTTTCATGTGGCAATGAGATCCAAAAATTTTTTATCTTCTTTAAAAGGTTACTGTGATAAGTGCCATAAATTCTGAAATGATGTTTTGTTGCTACAGTGTAGAGAAGTTTAATGATCAAGTCAATGTTTACAAAATAAATAGTATATCCTGGCAGCATGTCTTTCCAAATTTCAAAACAAGGAGAGGAAATATTAGATGATTTATACAGCATACAAATTGATAATTGGACTAGTTCAACCACCATAACCAGCTTGCATATCAATGCTGAGTGTCTAAGTTTTGCCATGCTTTTAGATTCCTCCATAGAAAGAATACTAGTGAGGCTGGCGCCACGGCTCACTAGGACGACTGACTGAACACCAAGAGGGAAACCTGTTGGAGTGAGGTGGACACTATGGGAAATGGTGGCTTGATCAGCATAGCCCTGACTGTTAATGAACAACTAAATACATTATCCCTCTTACTAGTTTTTTTTATCTGTTCTACTTAATATGACTGGTTTAGATCTGAAATTGATGCACAGTTATTCTTAAGTGTTGAAAATTAACTGAAATGTGATCCCTGTTGAACATGGTGGTGGGAATGGGAGAGGGAAGAGATGTATAATTTGGGACATGCTCAGGCTGACTTGCCCCAAGTGGTGGAGTTGGAAGCATACCAGGGGATTCCAATTCAATCCCATCGAGGTGGCATGTACCAATGCCATCTCACTGTTCCAGGTGATCAGTTTCAGTTCACAGTTGGTCATGGTGAAGGGACTGGGAGTCAAAGGGAGCACATAGACAAGTCTAGTACCTGCTAACGCTAACTGATGGAGTAAATAAAGGGGAGAGTGATCCAACATGGGAAGTGAGAATCTCAGCAGACTCATAGAATGGCAGATGTCCTAAATAGCACTCTGGCCTCAGAATCAGCCCTAAAGGCATTCGGAGCTGGCTGAAAAGCTCATGAGAGTATTTCAGGCATGGAAAGCCAAGACACTCTGACAAAAGATCTCTGCGAGTGAGATCCCAGTGGAAAGAACAGGCCATCAAAGAAGGAGGTACCTTTCTCTGAAGGGAGGAGAGAACCTCCACTTTGACTATGACCTTGTCTAAACAAGATAAGAATCGGAGAACTCAGAGGGCTTCCATAGCCTTGGAAACTCATGACTGGAGCATAGGGAGATTACTGATGCCATAGACAGGAGTGTCAATTGGTAAAGTCAACAACAGGAGTCACTGTGCACTTACTCCTCATGTAGGATCTCTATCCTTAATGTGCTGTACATTGAGATTTAATGCTATAACGAGTACTCAAACAATATATTTCACTTTGTGTTTCTATGGGGGTGCAAACTGTTGAAATCCTTACTTAATGCATACTAAACTGATCCTCTGTAAAAAAAAAAAAAAAAAAAAAAAAAAAAAAGAAATTATCAACTCCCAACTTGACTCTCACTGGGATTAAACATGACAATAGGTCTGCTCTGATTTCATCATCATTTTAAAAAATCATCTATTATTTTTCACTTTATGTTTCTGTGTGGGAGCAAACTGTTGAAATCCATACTTAATGTATACTAAGCTGATCTTCTGTATATTAAGATAATCGAAAATGAATCTTGATGTGAATGGAAGGGGAGAGGGAGTGGGAAAGGGGAGGGTTGTGGGTGGGAGGGACGGTATGGGGGGAAAGCCATTGTAATCCATAAGTCGTACTTTGGAAATTTATATGCATTAAATAAAAGTTTAAAAAAAAAATAAATAAATAGTATATCCTGGCAGCATGTCCTTCCAAATTTCAAAACAAGGAGAGGAAATATTAGATGATTTATACAGCATACAAATTGATAATTGGACTAGTTCAACCACCATAACCAGCTTGCATATCAATGCTGAGTGTCTAAGTTTTGCCATGCTTTTAGATTCCTCCATAGAAAGAATACTAGTGAGGCTGGCGCCACGGCTCACTAGGCTAATCCTCTGCCTTGCGGCGCCGGCACAGCAGGTTCTAGTCTCGGTCGGGGCTCCGGATTCTGTCCCGGTTGCCCCTCTTCCAGGCCAGCTCTCTGCTGTGGCCCGGGAGTGCAGTGGAGGATGACCCAAGTACTTGGGCCCTGCACCCCATGGGAGACCAGGATAAGTACCTGGCTCCTGCCATCGGATCAGCACGGTGCGCTGGCCGCAGAGCGCCGGCCATGGCGGCCATTGGAGGGTGAACCAACGGCAAAGGATGACCTTTCTCTCTGTCTCTCTCTCTCACTGTCCTCTCTGCCTGTCAAAAAAAAAAAAAAAAAAAAAAAAAAAAAAAAGAATACTATTGAAGGAATTCAGGACTGAATTACAAGTAGGATACATTTTTGAAGAATATTTTTTCAATGTATAAAATTATAGTAGTGGGGCCGACGCCGTGGCTCACTAGGCTAATCCTCCGCCTGCGGCGCAGGCACCCTGGGGTTCTAGTCCTGGTTGGGGCGCCTTCTGTCCTGGTTGCTCCTCTTCCTGTCCAGCTCTCTGCTGTGGCCCAGGAGTGCAGTGGAGGATGGCCCAGGTCCTTGGGCCCTGCACCCACATGGGAGACCAGGAGGAAGCACCTGGCTCCTGGCTTCGGATCGGCTGGCCGCAGTGCGCCGGCCATAGCAGCCACTTGGGGGTGAAACAACGGAAAAAGGATGACCTTTCTCTCTGTCTTTCTCTCTCTCTCACTGTCTAACTCGGCCTGTCAAAAAAAAGAAATTATAATAGTGGAAAAAAGTAGTTGATGGGTTAAGACTATAAAGATACTATTTTGGAAATGGCTGAACACAGATTAGTGTGCAGGAGGGAAGTGTTTGAGCAGAAATATGATTCATACATATATTTCATCTTATATCCTTTAGCTTTAATCAACATGAATGTCTGTTGTGAAGTGGATAAGAGGGAGTAGCAAATTTAATGCTCTATTAATGCTCTTAACATTTTAAATCACTCTTTGACATTTTCTATTGAATTCCAAAATATTATAATATGAACAATTTATAATAAGTAGAAAGTTTACAAAACAATACACAAAAGAGTGGTTTCTCTGTTACATGCTATTAAATATTGAACCACCATAATAAGAAAGGGTGGCTTATATTATTTTTAACTATTCATAAACAAATCTGAAGTTCTTGTAGACCTCTATGATTTTAAGATACGAAGGAACTGGATTGGTTAAAAGATTTTGTATATGATATCCTGAAGACTGTATTTGTAGAACTTTTCTAGCTGAACTTAATTGGTTCAAGAGAAATAGAGATCCAATGTTAGGCATGCTATAACATTATCAGCCACAATAGCATAATTACTATATTAAATATGTGGTAGTTGACAAAATCCTGGGGATGCAGAGCTATGGTTAATAAATAATGTGTAAGAGGAGAATGACTTCAAAAATTTAGAAATTATTTTAAAGATTTATTTTATTTATTTGTAAGAGTTAGAGAGAGAGGTAAAGACAGAAAGAGAGGTCTTCCATCTGCTGGTTCACTCCCCAGATGGCCGCAACGGCCAGAGCTGTGCGGATCCGAAGCCAGGAGCCAGGAGCTTCCTCCGGGTCTCCCACGTGGGTGCAGGGCCCAAGGACTTGGGCCATCCTCCACTGCTATCCCAGTCCATAGCAGAGAGCTGGATGGGAAGAGGAGGAGCCAGGTCTCGAACTGGCACCCAGATGTGATGCCAGAGCTTCAGGCCAGGGTGTTAACCTGCTGCAAACCATAGAGGATTTATAACTACTGTTTTAAAAAGAGCCAGCACTGTGGCATAACAGCTAAAACTGCAGGGCTGGTATCCCATTTGGGCGCTGGTTCGAGACCTGGCTTCTCCACTTCCAATCTAGCTCTCTGATATGGCCTGGGAAAGCAGTACAAGATGACCCAAGTCTTTGGGCCCCTGCATCTGTGTGGGAGAACTGGGGGAAGTTCCTGGCTCCTGGTTTCGGATCAATGCAGCTCTGGCCATTGCAGCCATCTGGGGAGTGAACCAGTGGATGGAGGACTTGTCTTTCTGCTTCCCCTTCTCTCTGTGTGTAACTCTGACTTTCAAATAATAAATAAATCTTTTTTAAAAAATAACGACTGTTTTTTGACAGATTTATTTAATTCTATCAATAATTCTTTGGTTTTTATCAATTTTAAAGAATTGATATTCTATAAATTAAGAAAGTACATTTTGTTGATATAATGAGAAATTGAAATATATTAGTAGCACATGTGAAATACTTTGGACTCAACCGACCTGTGATAATATGGAACATACTATAGCACCAGCCACAGTCACTCAGCTTCTCAGAGGCGGGGCAGCATCTCTCCTTAGAAGCTGCAGCTCCTTAAGGTCCTTGTGGGCACTCCCCTCCACGCTTCTGCTCTAATGACTGATATTTTCACTTTGTCTCATTAGTCCTGCAGGTGGAGATTGACATTCTCTCTCTTTCCTTTGTGCATATATGTGTTTTTATAGTCCTCCAGTACTTGTTTAATCAATTTCCTATATCGTATTAAATCCTCTCCACTAAAATAGCTGGTGTAATTACTGTTTTTTCCTGATTGATCCAATTCTGATTTCCTTTTCTTTCCAAACATCGTGCTGTAAACATTACATAGACCTTGTTACTACTGAATATTCAAGAGCTCCATCTGTCTTATATTTTTTCCTCAGATAAAACCCACTTCAAATCAATTAATAAGTGTCTCATAGCCTGTAATGTTCAATACATTGTTTTGGAGAGCATAGTGAGAACACAGTGCTAGCGTTGGAGCAATGGTGTTCTTGCTGCCTCTCAATGTAGCAATAACCAGGCATGTCCCCCTAGATCGTAAGCTCTTATACTCTATACTGCCAATGAAAAACATCACCGAAATCATTTCAACAATTGGTGAACTTTATGGAACAGAGGTCTTCTCAGTATCTTTGTTTTTCACCACATGATTAAAGTAATGTGATCTTTTTAGTTGTTTTAAATCTATTATTTATTTTTATAAGGATAGCTCAATTATCTTACTCATACACCAGCATAGCAAAATTGTAATATTAAACCAGTTCAAATGTAACCATTTTCTTCATGCAAATGTGTTTTTATAATTCATAGCTCCATCCACTTCCCCCCTCCGTGCCCTCTCTTCCTGCCAGACTGTTGGGTAGTAAGTAGGAGGAAAAGGGAAAGAGAATTGCTAGGGGATTGTTAGCTTGTGTAAACAAAGCAGCAAAAGTTCAAAAACTGGAAGAAGGAACACTGCAGGCCAAACAGAGGCCCAGACTGCAAGAGAGGAGGCTCAAACCGAGGAGTCAGCAACATTACAAAGGAAGAATACTGACACTAGTTAGAAACCCGGAAAATCAAACATCAGTTTAAAGGCAACTGGAACACGGGGCCTCTTAGGAAGCAAAGGCTGCATATTTCATACCCTTTGTTTGAGAGATGAATGAATTCTCAAAATTGCTAGATTTCAATGAAGTAAAAGGTACACTGGTTGCGTGATATGCTTAAGAATTCCTAAGAGTGATAGACCAACAGGAACTGGCATAATTTATTATACTCCAGCCGACAGAGTGAAGAATAAAGACAATTTTGGGTACAGCCAACATGAAAAAGGAAGTCAAGTGTAAAAGAAATCGGATCTTGTTTTTCCTGATCTTAAGCCAAACATCCAGTTAAGAGGTGAATTTTTCTTCCAGCAAAGAAATGTTCATTGCCATTATGTGGAGGTAAGCTATCTTATTCCAGGTCAAACTGGGAATGAATTATGAAAGTGAAACTTATATCTTTTTGGGAGCCAGATCAACTAAAGAGCTGATGCAAAATGCTAGAAGGAACTGAATTCAGTAAGATCTGGGTTCTAACTCAATCTCAGAGGGAATTCAAGGTCTTTGTGGTTTCCTCCTTTTTTTTCTTCCTGGAATCAAATTCTATAGCTCTTATATTTGTAGTAAAAATACATTTTTTGAAGTTTGACTATATTATAAGAGACTTTAAAACCATTATTTCATTTAAATGGCAGCAGATGGTGCATTTAATTTATGACAGTAGTCTTGTGTATTGTGTGGAACAATGTTGTTCTTTGAATGTTTTTGAAGCATCACCAATAATTCCACTGACTTGCTAATCAGCAATGCCTAAGGGAAAATCATTAATGACTCAAATCAAGCACAATAGTGTTTTTTAAAAGATTTATTTATTTATTATTTATTTGAAAGGCAGAGTTACAGAGAGGCAGAGGCAGAGAGGTCTTCCATCCACTGGTTCACTCCTCAAATGGCCACAATGGCTGGAGCTGGGTCAATCTGAAGCCAAAAGGCAGGAGCTTCTTCTGGGTCTTCCACATGGGAGCAGGGGGGCAAGGACTTGGGCCGTCTTCCACTGCTTTCCCAGGACACAGCAGAGAACTGGATTGGAAGTGGAGCAGCCAGGGCTCGAACCAGTGCCCATATGAGATGCAGGCACTGTAGGTGACGGCTTTACCTTCAACACCACAGAGCCGCCCACCCCCAAGAGCCAGGAGCTTCTTCTGGGTCTTCCACATGGGAGCAAGGGGCCAAGCACACAGAGCCGCGCCCCCGCCACCCAGTGCAATAGTATATTATCCTTTGATGCTAACAGTAAGAAATACAGAACTGACACGATTTATACATAATGTGATTACACAATTATCTGAAGTAATTTTTATATTTTAAAGGAAATGAATAAAGAAAAAAATCCAGGTATGTTCAGAGAAAATAATTACTGTCACTTGAAACTTGTTTATAATAGACATTGTTTTTAATTGGCTAGTATTAGATTTTTTGAAATAAATAATGCAAATCTGCTATGAGAGTATCATATAATCATATGCATATACCATAATCAAATGCAAATAATTTATTTGTAACTATTTTAAATATATGGATTTGTTTAATTTATTTGAAAGACAGAGAGAGAGAGACAGAAAGAAAGAGAGAGAGGCTGAGAGAGATGCTTCCCATCTGCAGGTTCATTCCTCAAATGCCTACAATAGCTAGAGTTAGGCCAAGCCAAAGCCAGGAGCTGGAAATCAATTCAGATCTCCCACGTGAGTGGCAGCCACCCAATTACTTGAGCCATCACCTGCTGCCTCCCAAGATGTGCATAAGCAAGAAGCTAGAATTAGAAATGAAGCTGGAACTTGAACTCCAACACTCCTGTATAGAATACCGGCATCCCAAGTCTTAATTGCTATGCCACGTGCCTGGTCCCTGGAAATTATTTTTAAAATGTAGAGAATTTGACAGTGCTATCCTTGGCAATCTTCTCCCTTCAGGGGACTCTTAGCTTACAGATGAACTACTTCCAAGGGAGTAGATGTCATTTTGGAGATTACACTAAAAATGAGCAATGGGCATTGGGTACAGCGGTTAAGCAGTTAAGATGCAGCTTGGGATGCCTTCATTCCATACTGGAGTTTCTAGCTTCAAGTCCTGGCACCACTCTTGATTCTACCTTCTTGCTATTGTGCACCTCGGGAAGCAGCAGGTGAAGTCAAGTAGTATACAGTCTGTCACCTATGTGGAAGATTTGGATTGATTTGGATCTGTCTCTCTCCATCTCAGTCTCAGTCTCTCTCCATCCCTCCCTCTCACCTCACCTCCAATATGCAAATGAATTTTTAAATGATATTGGTTTCTATCATTTTTGGCTTCTCTTGCTTGTTCACTGGCTTTTTCTGATGAAGCAACCACCATATTGTGATCTGCACCAGGCAGTGGCAAGGAACGAAGAATTTCCTCCAGTCAACAGTCAGTCGACAGTCCAGCAGTTCAGAGTTCAGTTCTGCCAACATGCACACGTGTGACTGTGGAAGTAGAGTTTCTGCTTCAGTCAAGCATTAGAATGAATGCAGTCCCTATTCAGTCCTACAGCCTAAGGACAGTCCTTGAGATAGAGGCATCCAACTACTTAAGATGAGACCAGATCCCTCATGTAAAGAAATTGTGATATAATGAATGTTAGTCATTTAAGCTACTAAATTCTGAGGTAATTTTCCATTACCATAATGAACTAAAATGAGAACAATGAAAGAGAAAATAATTTTAGGTGAATGGAATTAAATAGAAGGGAAAGTAAAATGCATTCTTTGTGGGAGGAATAGTGCAAGAAATACATGGAACCAGGAAATTTCTTGGAGTGTTTGAGGGACAGTAAATATTTTAATTTTCTGGGGCATAATGTACATAAAAATTTTGTAGAGATTAAAGCTTAAAACAGTACATTTAAGTCTCAACAAAAAAGGTCTGGAGAGTCAAGTTTAAGGTTTATATTTTATTTAGTTGAATTAGGTTCATGAACCCAGCAAAGGAGTACTTTAGGAAGTTTTATTGAGAGGAATGTGTGAGATGAAATGAGTCAGAATTATTATATATCAGAAATGTATTATGGAAGACTATGTATTCAATACAAAAGAAGTAATATGGTGATGAAATAAAGATGTGAGAAATTGAGATAGAGAATGAAATGATGGGATTTTTTTTTTTTTTTTTTTGGTCAATGAACACATTTGGGAGTCTTGAGGAAAGAGATGTCTATAAAGCATCAGTCTTGGATTGCTGGGGAAATAGTGAAGCAATATGAGAATATTAAATTCAAGAGACGAAACATGATTGAGGATGGAGAAGACACTACTGGTTTGTTGACCTTTTCATGGCAAGATAGTGATAAAACATTGTGATGACAAATCAAAGCTACTGGCAATCATCTTAGGGAAGAACTTCCATGTGAGCTCTATTTACATATAAAGGCAATGATCAAAGTCAGAGTCCAGAGACAATCTTGGCAAAGGTCTACCTTTAGGACCTGAATGAAAAAAAAAATAAAGTACCTGGAGAAAATGGAATTAGTAGGAGAAAGTGGTTATTACAAATGTAGATATAGGTAAGTTCTTATCAAATAGATCAAAACCCGGGGTTCTAGACTAAGAAAATTGTGACTTAACTTCTCAACCACTTAAAAAGACATTGCACAAAAGCTACTCTATAATCCCTGTTTTGGGATAGAACTTCCATGTGGGTTGCAGCTAATTTTTTGATTGTGCCCTCCAAAACAAACGAGTTATAAATGAGCCTAAGTAATTGAACTAAGTTACTTGCTATGTAGTAATTTTTAAAAGCAAGTATGTGTGCCAGATAATTATATTATCTTAATATTATCTTAATTATATTTTAGAGTCCATCTTTCTTGAAAATGGATGAAAAATTTCAAGGGTAGATTTATTTATTTACTTAGTAAATCTATATCTCCTACCTGCTATTTGCAAAGCATCATTCTAGGTATTGGGGGCGTTGCAATAAATAAAATGGACATGCCTGTCAACAATGTGGAGCTTACTTTCTAACAGATCAAGTTGCTAATAGAATTACAATGCTTTCATAAAAGCAATCGCATAAGTGTTTTTTCACTTGTGAAGAAAGGCATGTAACTAGCTGTAGTAAATACAATGTCAGGTCTTATTACTGTAGAAGAGCTGTTAACATAGTGTATTTTGCTGGGGGAATATCAGAAACGTATAAAACCACTGTGGCATGAGGTACTTGACTGCTTTTTCTCTGCATAGGTTGGATTTGTCCACTTCCAATTCCATTTCTGTACTTCACTCATTCATTCTGATTCTGCTTTGTACCATGCTAGCACCATCTGCAACTCACAGGACTGAGTCTTGACCTTGATCCGGTTCTCTTTGTTATCTTTCCTCAGCAGGCAGTCCACAGTCCACAGGTGTATACAGCAGTACGTTCCTTTACTTATGACTTAATAACTCAAGAAGAACATCACAATAGTGGTAGTGGTAATCAGAGGTAGGAGGTAATCAGAGGTGAAGGGCTGCTCTGAGCATGCAAAGCCAGGAATGTAGACATTAGCACTCCAAGTTCAAGAATTTCCTAGGTTTGTTACTGGCAATCTCAGAACTTACAAATAATTGAAGTATGGTTGTAGCATTCCAAGTATGTGTCCACTAAAGGTTTTTTCCATTTTGATAAGATACAAAGTTGAAGATATTTACCTCTGTAGTGATTTATTCTTATCATTTAAAACTATATGCAGTACAAGTAAGCATTCGATGACTGTTGTGAAATGAATCACTGTGTATGTAAATTCTAGCTAAGTTTAATTTGTCTAAAAGTCAATATGTATCACTATTAGTTTCTTTTTCACACATGCTTGCGAAAACCCACAACTTTCAATTGTCAGAGAAAGCATAGTATAAAGCTATACGAAGAAAGAGGGGAACAGTGTTGTGACATAGCTGGTTAATCTGCTGCTGCCATCCTGTGTCAGAGTGCCAGTTCCAGGCTGGCTGCTCTGCTTCCCAACCAGCTTCCTGCTAATACCTCTGGGAAGGCAGCAGACAGAGGCCCAGTGCTTGGGCCCTTGCCACCCATGTGGGAGACTAGGATGGAGTCCCTGGCCAAGAGCCCACTATTATGGCATTTTAGGAGTGAATCAGTCCAAGGAAGGTATCTCTGTCTGTTTCACTGTCTCTTTCATTCTGGGAAAAAAAATAATCAAAAGATGGTTCTGGAAGAAAGCAGAGTGTTGCCAAGTGTAAGTACAGAGTGCTTTTTCAGAGAGTGATATGCCCAGAACTGTGGCTGTTATCTCTGTTTGAGTGCTTTAACCTCTCAACACAGATATTTCATTTTATTTTTTTTATTTTGGAGGAAAGTCCCATTATATTTAATGGTATAGATATTCTATTTACCTAAATATGTCGAAATTATTGTTGGTTGGATGACACATAAGACTATGCTGTCTTGGATTATAGTATACTTAATGTTATTTTATCTACATAATATTTTGTGTTTATTGGATTAGAATGTTTTAGAAGAATGTTAAGACAAAAGATTGAGAATTTATGAAATTATCAATAGTAGCAGTGAACATCCACAAGAATCAATATTTTATTTTTAATAAGAATTCTTTTTAAAAATATTTATTTATTTATTTGAAAGGAAGAGTTACAGAGAGGCAGAGGCAGAGAAAGAGAAGTCTTCCATCTGCTGGTTCACTCCCCAAATGGCCGCAATGGCCAGAGCTGTGCCAATCCGAAGCCAGGAGCCAGGAGCTTCCTTTAGGTCACCCATGTGCATGCAGGGGCCCAAGGACTTGGACTATCTTCTACTGATTTCCCAAGCCATAGCAGAGAGCTGGATGGGAAGAAGAGTTTAATATGTAAAAAGCAAAAGACCCTATCATAGTGGGAATATAGACAATGGCTATAAACAATAATTGAATACAAAAAATGATTATTTCACCCACATACAGTAAATTTTAAACTAATTAAAGATGATTAAAACTATAGTAGTATAACATTCTTAATCATTGACTTGACAAAAATATAAAACAAAGTTTTACAAAACTATTTTTGTAGCAATACTGATACAGACATTTCTTTCTTTTTCTTTCTTTTTAAAATTTTAGTTCCCACATATAAGGGAGCCCTCGATATTTATCATTCTGGGTCCCGCTTATTTCATTCAACATGATGTTTTCCAATTATGTCCATTTTGCTGCAAATGGTAGAATTTTGTTCTTTTTTATAGCTGAGTAATATTCCATTATATGTGTGTATACACACACACATATACACACACATATACACACACATATACACATACACACACCACATTTTCTTTATCCATTCATCCGATGACTGACACCATGGTAGGTTCCAAATTTTGGCTATTGTGAACAGTGCTACAATAAACATAGTGGTGCAGGTATTTCTTTGATACATTGTGTTCAAGTCTTTTGGGTATATACCCAGTAATGGGATTGCTGATCATATGGCAAGTTTATTTCTAGTTTTTAAAGAAATATCTACACTGTTTTCCACTGTGGCTGCACTGTTTTACATTCCCACCAATAGCTTATAAGTGTCCCCCCCCCATCTTTTTAAAAAAATATTTATTGAAAGAGTTACAGAGAGAGACGGAGAGACAGAAACACAGAGAGATATCTTCCATTTGCTAGTTCACTGCACAGATGGCCACAATGGCTGGGGCTGGGCCAATCTGAAGCCAGGATCCAGGAGCTTCTTCCCAGTCTCCCACATGGGTAGAAGGGGATGGGGAACTTGGGCCATCTTCTGCTGCTTTTTCTAGACCATTAGCAGGGAGCTGGATTGGAAGTGGAGCAGCTGGGACTCGAACCGGTGCCCATATGGGATGCTGGTGTTGGCTTCACCCATTATACCACAATGCCAGCCTAGTTGAGTATTCTTAATCTGTTGTCTGGATAACTTTATTCATCAAAAAATGATACAAAAGATCAGAATCCAAATTTCTGTCATTTATGTATTGATTTGCTCTATGCAATTCTGAAACTCCAAAGCACAACCCACTCATTGGTCAGTAATGCCAACAATTGACCAGTCAAGTAACAGAGTCTTACTAAAGGCCTAGAAGCATAAGTGCAGAATTGAGGAAGCACCATTAGTCATGACTAAAACACATTTCTTAGTTAACCAATGCTAGAAGAGACAAAGTATCAATGGTGGGGGCAGAGGGCTTGAGGGGGTGGAGAGTTAGCAGAACACTTCCTTCACCACAACTGGAAAAAGAGTACAAATTAATGAGCCTGAATTCCATCTTTGTTATATGACAGCTCATTAACTTTTATAGGAAATTCTACTCAAGTGGTAAACAGTTGCACTTTATAATGATCAGCATTAAGAAAAGCAGAGCACTGGATATTTTCAGCAAATTGGGAGGGTAGGCAACACACTTTAAGCTATGCTGGTGCTATTAAGAGATTTTCCTATTCCATCCCTACTCTCTTTCTTCTACATATAGGCAAGAACTATTGTAGAGTTATAATCTTAGATGTTGACAGCATCATTAATATTTACTTTTGGTGTTACCATCCACTACACATCTCTGAAAAAAATCAACAGTGGTGATAGGAAAAATAATCTATGAGCGTCTCTATCTCTGTCCCTCGCTTCCCCTTTTTCTTTCTCTTATAAGTAATCACCTTTCCCCATCTGAAACAAATTAACTCCTGGGGAGGAGATATTCCAAGAGCTCTCACATAGTCGTTTCCAAGGAAACAGCTTCTATTGTCCACATGTGTCCTGCAGCTCAAACAGTAGATTGCTTTGTATCATTATACCGGAGTCTAGAGAGGCCAGCTAGTTTACATATACTTTGAGAGCATTAAAATCAGACTAATGATCCCACTGTAATCTTTATTGGAATACACTTTTTTTGAAGTCTCAATCTAATGTATGGGATTGTGGAAAATGCCATGGGCTGAGTTTTAAGTATGATTTACTATGTTGTATGCAATCATAAAATGGCTTCACTGGAGATACCTCGGTTCTGTGGAATGTAACATCCTTCAGTCTTGTGGAGCCCTCTACTGGAAAGCTCTGTGTATCAAGCTTAGAAGAAAGGTATTTTATTTCCCCCAATTCACCCAGGTTTGAATTACTATATTGATAAACATTGCTTACTTCTTTCTTATTTGATAGATTTTGAGACGTCACCTTTATTTCATTAGTTTTAAGTTACTTGATCTAAACAATTTCTCTTGTTTCCTGTTGTTTTTCCTGTTTGGAGAAAACAGAGTTGATCTAAATTCCTCCTTGTTGACATAAACTATCATTTGAAGTTAATCATTTTAGCTGAAATAATTGGTTAGGTTTTTTTTTTTTTTTTGGACTGAAAATGTTTCAAATACAAGCAAATTCAAACTGTGTTTGGTTTTAGTTATTCTGAGTTATACTTTTTAACTTCATGTCTATCATTACAGAAAATATATAAGAAATACAGAGTAAGAAGAAAAGATCATTTTTTTAAAAAAATAACATGTTCAAGCTTCAAGTGTTAAAAATGGTGAATAGAAATTATTCACCAAGGAAAGAATTGTACCAAGGGAAATTTCAAAATTCAGTGTAAAGATTACAACAAGTCTTTTCTGAGTGTAAATAACTTCAAAAAATACTTTATATTAGAAAATGTCTCATTAGAGACAAATTACTCGTTATTGGATTAATTTTACAGTCAAAGTTAACTGGACAACATTTGATATGGCTAGTAAAAGTGTTATATTTTTATTATGCCCATATAAAAAGAAAGGCATCTAAATGATCAATCACTGTAATTTATAGTTTCTATTTGTTTTCAGGTTAAAATTTCCACAAGTACCTGCCAGGAAAGTCTTAGAATGCAGAAAGCATTTTGTAAATATATCATAATATTCAGAGGATGTTCTCTGGATGAGGGCAGAGGATATATTCCAGGGCAGGGGGAGCAATGACAAGGTCTAACCTTTCTAGATTAGAGAGAAGCTCATATAACTCCTTTTCCAAACCGGACATTCTTGAGGAAAAAGGCATTCGATTTTGCCAATACCATAGGATAAATCAAAACTGTATTAGTAAGAATGGTACCTATTGTCCATTAGTAACTCCAAATATGTCATCTATGAAGGCTTAGTTATTTTGGAGCTGGGATAAACATGCCTAAAAGCTTATATTAGGAATAATAATTACACTAGACTTCACTACATTTTCTAATTTTTAATTAAATGGTTTATATACAAGCTGGATAGCTAGGGGCACTACATTTTGAGACCTTCTATATTAATGTGCTGTAATAACCCTATTATGTAGCAGAGATGTTTATCTCAAGTCTTTCCATCAGTATTAAGAGAATAGAGCATAATAACAGATTGTCTGGCTTCAAAGCGTGGAAAAAGCAAAATCTTGGAGATACTACTTCCATAACTTAATGCTTGGCATTTATGCCTTATTTTCCACATCTAAAGCACAGAGATGCTATTATACCTCTAAAGAGTCTTAGGAGGATTTAATGAGAAACAAATGTAAATAATAATAAAATGCTGTATATATCACAAGTGCTCCAAACATAAAAGCAAGTATTCATTAATAGGTGGAAATATTAACTATTTTGAAGTAATATGATATGGCTTGTTTTTTTTCTCCTTGTGACTCTGCAGTTTGTTGTTTACATATATTTTGCAAGTGAGAGTAGTCACACACAATCACAGACACAGTGTGATTTAATCAGCATGTGGCCACAACATAAGCTCTAAAAAATTCACTGGCAGTTATTTAAAAGTAACAGTGGGAGAGAGAAGTCAACTGATTTGGTTAGATGTGCGGCTACACTAGAATTCTTTCAAAGGTGTTTGGATATTTAAGCTCATCATTGGAGAAGAGGAGGTTATAGTCTCTTTTTAAAACAGAGTGAAATTTTCTAAAATGGATTAATTCTGGTCCCTGTGACCTGGGCCTAGGAGTGATTCCTTACCCCTACCCCCAGCCATTATCAAAGTTTCTGGAAGACTCTTTAAAAAGTCTGCAGCTCCCATTGTTGAGGTACAGTCTTTGCACAGCTTATACTGTTGCTTGTAGTTGATGGATAATATTAAAACCTGAAAAATCCTTTTTGCCTGATACATATTTGCATTTTGTCCTGCTAACCAACAAGCAAGTGCTTCCGACTTCTTCTCTCCCCCATAATTAAACTCTTCAATCATAATCGTCTATCTCCTAATCTATATCTTTCCATAGTAGTTAAGGGTATATTTGGATAGGTATCATCAAACTTTCTAGCTTGAAACAATGGCTTTCTCCCTTACCACATATATGAGCTTGAGCACCATACTTAATCCTTTGATATATTTGTTCTCATTAAAATAGGCAAATTAGTGGACAGTTCATGATTTCTAGAGATTAAAAATGAAATAACATTACTTGTCAGATGCTTGGAAGTCTCTAGATTTGACGCAGTGGCATATTGTGCTAAGCCTTCGCCTGCAGCGCCTGTATCCACATGGGCACTGGTTCTAATCCTGGCTGCTCCTCTTCTGATCCAGCTCTCTGCTATGGCCTAGGATAGCGGTGGAGAGTGGTCCAAGTGCTTGGGACCCTGTTCTCCTGTGGGAGACCTGGAGGAAACTCTTGGCCCTTGGCTTTGGATCAGCCCAGTTCCAACCATTGAGGCCATTTGGGGAGTAAACCAGTGGATGGAAGACCTTTCTGTCTCATTTTCTCTCTGTCTGTAATTCTACCTCTCAAATAAATAAAAAAATTAACAGGAAAGAAAGAAAGAAAGAAAGAAAGAAAGAAAGAAAGAAAGAAAGAAAGAAAGGAAGGAAGGAAGGAAGGAAGGAAGGAAGGAAGATTGGCTCCAGATCATAGGAATGATCTAAAAATCATTTTTTTAAGATTTATTTATTTGAGAGGCAGACTCAGAGAGAGGTCGGGGAGAGGGAGGGAGAGAGTCTTCCATCCTCTGGTTCACTCTCCAAATGGGCACAAAGGCTGGAGCTGGGCTGATCCAAGGCCAGGAGCCAGGAGCTTCTTCCAGGTCTCCCACACTGGTGCAAAGCCCCAAACACTTGCACCATCTTCCCAGGCCATAAGCAGGGAGCTGGATGGGACCAGTGCTGTGGCGCAGTGGGCTAACACCCAGGCCTGTGGCGCTGGCATCCCTTATGGGCGCCGATTCGAGACTCAGCTGCTCTACTTCCGCTCCAGATCTCTGCTGTGGCCTGGGAAGGTAGTAGAGGATGGCCCAAGTCCTTGGGCCCCTGCACCCATGTAGGAGACATGGAAGAAGCTCCTGGTTCCTGGCTTCAGATGGGTGCAGCTCTGGCTGTTGCAGCCAATTGGGGAGGGAATCATCGGATGGAAGACCACCCCCCACCACCACCGCGCGCCTCTCCTCTCTCTGTGTAATTCTGACTTTCAAATAAATAAAGAAATCTTTTTTTTTTTTTTTTTGTAAAAAAAAATCAAAAGAGGAGTAGCTGGGACTCGAACCGCCGGCACCACAGGCAGAGGTTTAACTTACTATGGCACAGCGCTGGCCCCAGATCTAAAATCTTAATTGTTATATTCTTATTATAACACTTCTTGTATTTCCCAACCATTTCCTAACATAATCCAGTTCTATCTAAGCCAAATATAATTAAATTCCTTGATAAATATAACTCCAAAATTTTGAAACCTTTAGTTTCATGATTTAAAACTTGAGGGGCTGGCGTTGTCGCACAGTGGGTTAAGCCACTGCCTGCGACACTGGCATCCCTTTTGAATGTGGATTTGAGTCCTCACTGTTCCACTTTTGATCCAACTCCCTGCTAATGCACCTGGAAAAGCAGTGGAAAATGATACAAGTGCTTGGGGCCATGGCACCCCTGTGGGAGACCAGAATTATATCCAGCCTCCTGAATTCAGCCTGCCCCAGCTCTGGCCATTGAGGAATGATTCAGTGGATGAACTCTCTCTCTCTCTCTCTCTCTCTCTCTCTCTCTCTCTCTCTAACTCTGCTTTTCAAGTAAATAAAATAACTCTTTTAATTTTTTAAAGAGTAAACACTGAACTTAACTACTGAATCTTTTTGAGAGGTAGAGGAAGAGAGGGAAGAAAGGAGGGAAGGAATTAGAGAGAGATCCCATCTGCTGGCTAACTCCTCAAATAGCTGCAATGGCTGGGGTTGGGCAGGCTGAACCTGGGGGCTGCGAACTCTACCCAGGTCTACCAATCACTGAAGCCATCACTGTTATCTCCGAAGTCTACAGTGGCAAGAAGCTGGAGTAAGATCAGAGCTGCAAGGCAGGAACCCGGATATGGGACATGTGTATCCTAACCACTGTCTTAACAGCTCAGCCAAACACCCTCCATACCCTCCTCTACTATCCTACGCCACTCTGTAAATCTTTAAATGGATATTTTTTTATTGTCCAGTTATGCATTAGTTTATTTTTCTCACCTCTCCCTTATTACTAGATGGCCAAGAATTTCCATGCAAACAAGTTTGGATTGGCACCATGGAAGACTCATGGTCCTTAATTTCAGCTGAGATCCAGGGATGTCTAATTGAATTTTTTGGGTCTCCATGGAGATCTATTTCTCGTTTCAGAAGACAATAATTTTTAACTTTCTTAGAAACTTACATAACGTTGCTACAATCATAGTAGAAAATCTGACATCCTAAATCAGTGACTAAATAGAGGCTGACAGAAATTCTTTCGGTTCTCGTCCTTCCTTCACTAACAAACCCACATACATTATAATAAATCTGAGTGGGCCAGAGATGGGCGTTTTAGATATTTATCTATGGGGATGAGATTTTGTTGCAGAATATCAGTCACATGACCTTTACTGCTTTCCTGACCATGGATGAGTGCGTCAACACGTCAACCCAATTTGGGCTAATTAGATATCTATTCTGGGGAATTTGGAATTTGGCTTAAGAGATTTTAGTTGGCTTATCATGATTGTGTGAACTTCCATATGTGAATTCAGGAGCCATGTGCACACAGAAAAGTAGGGGAAGTGACATTGGAGCAAAAGTACTCAGGGAAGCAGAAATGAGAAACCAATGGCCTTGAAGAGAGTGACAGTATATATCGAACAGTTTGTGGTTTTTGTTCCTAGTCCCTTGTGAAGTGTATTTATTGTTCTGAGGTCCTAGGACATCACTAGAAACTTTAATGTATTTACATAAGCTAGTTAAAATGGGTTGCAGATACTTGCAATCAAACAACTTTCATGAAAGCAAGTGTTCATTCATCCTTTCCTTGTACTTCAATGGAATTGTTTCTCTTCTTCCATAGGTGAGTCTCTGTATGTGCTCTAGATGGATTCCTTTGCTTTCTTTGAGGCTTTGTGCTGTTGGCCATTGGTACTCTCTGCCGTGTCTCCAGCCTTACCCTCCATCTTCCTCTATTAGGAATATAAACATCCTTACCCCTCTCCCACCTTGAAAGCTACAGTGTATGTTCCCTGAATCCTTGGTTTTCTCATGCATTGTTCTATAGTTACAATTAAACTTACACATATTGATCCATTGCCAAGCTTCTGGTAAAAGCAGCTTAATTTTGATCTCCAATTACTTCTCCCTCATTTATGTCACAGCCTCAATTTGCTTTCTGCTTTTAATACGCTCCATTGATAATATTCAGTTGTGAACTTCTCTGATATATTAAAGCATTTGACAAAGGTTAAGTGTTTTGTTAAATTTTTATTGACTTTTTTTAATTTTAAAGAGAGAGAGAGAGAAAGAGAGAGAGAGAGAGAGAGAGAGATTCCATTTGCTGTTTGACTTCCACTGTCCAGATGCCTGCAACAGGCAGGAATGACCAAGCTGGTATCTCAGTCCCGGGCTCCCACGTGAGTGTCAGCGACCCCGGGTTTTGAGCTTTAACTGTTGCCTCCCAGATTGATTACTTGCAGGAAGCTGGATGTAGGAACAGAGTCAGCACTCAAATCCAGGCACTCTGATATTGGATACAGGTGTCCTAATAAATGCTGTGTCAAACATCAATCTCCCTCTTTTCTTTAAAGTCCAGATCTTTGTTTCTGACGTACTATATGCTATACAATGCGATTCTTTTTTTGTGAAATCAATCTTGACTGAAGCATGAAAGAGAGGTGTAAATTCTAATCTAAAATTCTGGGTTCACATACATAAACACGCACACACGTATTTGTATATTGTCTTTTAAAATAAAATTTGCATTGTGATTTCATTTTAGCATAATCACAAAGTATTGCTATAAATATTTTCTTATAGTCTGTGTTTTATTAACAGTAACACTAAACTAACAAGTCTTTGAATTGCTATATCTCTTAAATAGGTTTATATAAATGGAAATTTAGACAAATGTTTCTCTGTTAAGGCATAGTAATTGAAATTTGCATAAAATTCATAAAGAAAAACTAAAAACTAAATCAGAAGTAATCAAATATTTTTTTCAAACTTTAAAGTATGGGGGTGACATATGGTAAATTATTATTGCAAGAAATATTACAAATATTTAATTTTATTAAATGAAAACTCATATGACATTTTCTGCTTTTTCTTAAAGCAGTATAAAATTCCACACATTATATAAAGACTTGGTATCACACATACCTTTTTATGTTTTATCACACTTCTTAAATAATTTTAGGAGTCATAAATTATTTAGTAATGCAAAAGACTCCTTTTTCATATGTAACTATTGGGTATACCATATTGTGTTTTGAGTGCCTTCATACCATGAATTGAAATGCAAAATAAGCAGGAAAATGTATGCTTGGCACTACTAGAAAGCAATCAAATGGCTTCAAGAATCAATTATATTTATGTTATCTAAAGAAATGATTTGAAAATTTGATGAAGATTTGCCTTTTTTTTCTTACCTAAATATTTCTGCCACTCAAATCATGCCTATACTCCAAGTAGTGCCTTTTTACAATTTCAATAGTGGTACCATCCACAATCCTCCATGACTTTTGGATATATTCAGTTTTTGTTCTAAGAAGATTTTGCAAAAAAAAAAAAAAAAATACATGGGGAAACATTTTTCTGAAGCCAGAATGGTTCCATGAGAGTAGATATTTAAGGCTGTAGGTTGCAATATGTCAGCAATAAGAATGAGATTGTCAGTTACTAACGTTAGAATAATCAACCTTTGTGATTTGCCTGGGACTGAGGGCCACTACTGGGATATAGGATTTTCAGATTTAAAACCAAGACAAAGGCAAAATAGAATGAATTTTTAATTATCCTAGAGGGCCCATATATCTTTTTTTTAAAGAAGATTTATTTGAAAGTCAGAGTTACACAGGGAGAGGTAGAGGCAGAGACAGAGAGGTCTTCCATCTGCTGGTTCACTCTCCAACTGGCCTCAAAGGCTGGAGCTGTGCTGATCCAAAGCCAGGAACCAGGAGCTTCTTTCGAGTCTACCATGTGGGTGCAGGGGCCCAAGCATTTGGGCCACCTTCTGCTGCTTTCCCAGCACATAGCAGAGAGCTAGATTGGAAGTGGAGCAGCCAGGACTTGAAGCAGTGCCCATATGGGATACCGGCACTGTAGGTGGTGGCTTCACCCACTATACCACAGCACTGGCCCCAGGGGCCCATATGTCTTTTAATAATAGGCTTGGGACAACCATGGCTCCAATTCAGATCCTTCTTGCCCATGTTTAAGAATGATACGTGGGCCGGCACCTTGGTTTACTTGGTTAATCCTCCGCCTGTGGTGCTGGCATCCCATATGGGCACTGGGTTCTAGTCCCGGTTGCTCCTCTTTCAGTCCAGCTCTCTGCTGTGGCCTGGGAGGGCAGTGGAGGATGGCCCAAGTGCTTGGGATCCTGCACCTGCATGGGAGACTGGGAAGAAGCACCTGGCTCCTGGCTTTGATTGGCACAGCGCCAGCCATAGCAGTCATTTGGGGTGTGAACCAGCAGAAAGAAGACCTTTGTCTCTCTCTCTCACTGTCTATATCTCTACCTATCAAATAAAAAAAAAATGATACTGTTGACAGTGTTTTTTTTTCTTTTCTTCATTCTATTTGTTGAACTCTTTACTTAGTGGAGGGTTAATCTTATGTGTATAAAGTTAACTGAAAGTATATCTTTGTAAAAATTAAGAATGAGAATAAGAGAGGGAGGCAGGAGAAAGTGTGGGAGGGAGTGAGGGTTGTGTGGGAAGTATCACTATGTTCCTGAATCTTTATATAGAAAATACATGAAAATTATATACCTTAAATAAAATTTTTAAAAATAATAAATAAATAAATAAGTAAATAAATAGAATGGTACAGTTGGGGCTGGCACTGTTGTGCAGTAGGTTAAGCTAGCTCCTCCAGAGCAGGCAACCCATATGGGGACAGTTAGATTCCTGGCTGCTCCACTTCCTATACAGCTCCCCATTAATGTGCCTGGAAAAGCAGTGGAAAATTTCCCAAGTACTTGGACCCCTACACCCACTTGGCAGACCCAGAAGAATCTCTTGGCTCCTGGCTTCAGTCTGGTCCAGCTCTGGCTGTTGTGGCCTTTTTAGGGGTGAACCAGAGGATAAAAGACATCTCTCTATTCTGCCTTTCAAATAAAATAAATCTTAAAAAAAAGGAATGGTACTATCTAGGTAATTCCTTTGCTAAAACCTCTTGAACTTTCCTCAATGACATTATGATATATTACACACAATTAGCTATGACATTGGACATGGTTCTCCTTTCTCTTTCCTGTCTCGTTAAAGTTATCTGTCATTGTATCTTCAACAGCAGTTTTGTACTATGCTAAATCTCCCATACTTCCTAAACATGCCATGTACTCTCACATCCTACATCTTCTCTGCACATGATCTTGATTTTTGTGAATGTTCTTGCCCCAATTTATAGCCTAGGTAATTTCTCTAATTGTTGAAATCACATCACAAGAATCAGGAAACAATTTCTAATCCACCCCATCTCAATATACTGCATAAATGTACGGGTTTTGGAATTGATCTGCCTGCATTCAGATCCTAGCCCTACTACAAGCAAGGTCTTTGACCCTGAGGAAATGTTTTAGCCTCTTGGTACCTTAACTTCTGTATCTGGAAAATGGAAACTAGAATATTTATTTACTCATGAAATTGTTGTGAGGATGAAAGGAAAACAGAAAAATGGTGAATAAATAAATTCAATTAATGTTAACTCATAAAAATGCCCCCCAGCATCTGCCTGATGCAGAGTGGATAATATATATGCATGTATTTGAA
Organism: Oryctolagus cuniculus; assembly: GCF_964237555.1. Lineage (NCBI taxonomy): Eukaryota > Metazoa > Chordata > Mammalia > Lagomorpha > Leporidae > Oryctolagus > Oryctolagus cuniculus. The sequence continues at coordinate 100,933,001 of NC_091437.1, read as the reverse complement.
TCCCTGCTTAGTAGGGGATTTAACACCAAAATGGTACAGAGAGGAAGGAAATGATCTGGCTTTAAAATTTTACTGTAGGGGCCAGGACTGTGGCGTATCATGTAAGGGTAAAGTTGCCACTTGACGTGCTGGCATCCCACATGGGCACCGGTTCGAGACCCGGCTGCTCCACTTCTGATCCAGCTCTCTGCTATGGCCTGGGAAAGCAGTAAAAGATGGTCCAAGTCCTTGGGCCCCTGCACTCGTGTGGAGAACTGGGGGAAGCTCCTGGCTCCAGGCTTCACATTCGCGCAGCTCCAGCCATTGCGGCCAATTGAGGAGTGAACAAGTGGATGGAAGACATTCTCTCTCTCTCTCTGCCTTTCCTTCTCTCTGTGTGTAACTCTGACTTTCAAATAAATGAATAAATCTTAAAAAAATTACTGCAGTGTTTACAGTGATCAGGCCATTGATCAAGCCACACAACCTGAAATTCAAACTTAGGACTCTATAATTATCAGATCCAGATATTTCCAGCTGGAATTTAAACCACACTTTCTGAGAATTCAGAAATACTTGTCAGATGAATGGGCATTTGTCCTTTAAAGGCTACATCTTGTAAATTAGGAGCCATGATCCTAACTCATGAGAATAAGGAGTCACTTTAGGGAGTAAGATGGAGGAACAGAAGTAAAATAGAGAATTTATTATCATTCACAAGTGTTGAATGCTTATGTATGCCAGAAATGATGCTGTGGACAGATTTTAACCAGAACTCCAGACCTGAATGGGAATTGCACCGAAATTCTGATGGGGCTTAAGAGTGGAGCTGTGCTTTGAAGCACAAACGCCATTCTCCCTAATTGGTAATCCTTTCTTGGCGCTAATTTGCACAAAGGCTGGACAAACTGAACAATGCCAAAAACACAACAGATGTCTGTGAGTTCCTGGATCTGGGGAATAAGAATTTGCCTTTGACTAATAGAATGCTCCCTGCCTTGGCCAATATACTGTCTTTCATATCAGATGGGGTTAAGTAAAAGGTAGGGTATATGGTGGGCTAGATGTATGGAGCAGAGATCTCTTATATAATGGTGCCAGAACTTCAATCCAGGTCTGAATTTTGATCCTGTGCTTTCACCATTTAAAAACATAGCAAGCATCAGGGATGAATGTAATAAATTTGTTCTAGATAATAAAAATGTGGCAAATTTTGTTTCTACCAGAGCTTCTTTCAACAATTTATATTATAAATTTGGTGACATGCCTCCACCAGCACAGAAAAGGAGGCCAATTCAGCATCAACATGTCAAAACAGAATGTAAACACCTCTTTCATTTTAACCTCTTGAAATCCCTGCAAGAGAGGGCAGGATGCTATATATCACTGCCTCCATGTTCCCTGTGTATAAAGAAAAATGAAGCACATTGGGGTCAAGTAATTTGTCAAAGGTCACCTAGCAAGCTGGCGAGACTACCACTCTTCCAATTCGCTTTCCACCAGACCATGTTAGACCTTAAAGGTCATAGATACACACTTGTTTCCAAGTCTGAATTACATTTTGGAGTGTGGAACCAGGTGACTAATGGAGAAAGAGTGTTTGGAAACCATGTTGTTGAGCTTGGAAGAAACAGCCTTATTTAAGCCAATGACTGAAACTGAGGGAATAACCTGATGGGAGACTTAATGTTCCAAAGCCAAGTATTGCTTGACTGTGTCTAGGTACATGTAGTTTTACCTCAACAATAAAGAGGGAAACATCTGTTACAATGGAGCTGTTCCAATACAAGGGAGATGAGAAAAAAGCTCTATTATAATATTGACAATATCCACCTAATTTCATAAAAATGCACTATTGCAGTGGAGCGATTTGCCAGGTAATAAAAGCTGCTGGATTAACCAGGTGGCGTTGTTGGATACAAATCCTGCTTTCCACTTTGCACAGTCGATATTTCTATGTCAACAAAGGATTCCTCCAAGTCCCTTGCAGTTCTGCAGTTGATAGAGATGCTTAATTAACCTTATTGACACCCCATCATCCAGCCTGCAAATGTTGAAACTCTAAATGTAGTAACTTTACAGAGGATAAACTTATGTACATTTATATCAGTATAAAGAACGGCAGCAAATACACTGTATGTTTTTGTCTTTGCTTGGATGATTAGGCTAAGTTCTTCTAGGATAACTTCTTCGTTAACTCATCAGACAATCCTAAATAATTGATCCATGTAAAGGGATAGTGGCCATGTGAATGTCTCTCATCTCTTTCCCTGCTTGATGTCCTGTTCCTTACTAATGCCTGTACCACTGTCTGCCCCATAGGTCCAGAATGGTGAGTACTAGGACTGCTCTCATTTAGTATATGTGCTTTACTTCATTCCTCCCCACAAGATGTTTTGAACCTGACATATCTGTGTCCCAGTGTCAGAGGGTGGCTCTGGAGCTCCAGTGCATATTAAGATATATGAATACACAGCTTCTTCCAAGATAGATCATCAGGCTTGCTTTTTGTTAGTAAGTTTAAAATAAAGTACAATGACATCTTCGTTTTCCAGAAATGTTCATTTGTACATGAAGTAAGAAAATGGATTCCGAACATGACACAAAATGACTAATACTTTTGTATTTTCATATCATTTTCTGCCTTCACTTCATAGAATATTGGGAAATCTCAGGGACTTGTTTGGATCTTTGGTTACCTCTGACTCTGATTTGCCCTTCCCACCCAATAAGGATAAGATTTTGTGTATACTGTTCTTGTTTCAAAGCCTACACCTCAGAACAAATGCTTCCCCTAAACAGAAATTCATGTTATTTAACAGTAGAGGTTTAAGCTCACATGTATGAAAGAACTGTGTAGTGGGAAGTACTGGACTTCTTGGAGGCAGTGAGACCTTATTCTATGAGATGTTGATTGACAATGGATGCCCATATTAAGGACTCTAGGGACCAAGGGAAGTTGCCTTGAGTTTAATTATCTCTGCATTCTTGGATAAATGAATTTTTCCTTAATCTGAAACTCTCCCAGAAAAGTGGGCACCAAAGCTGAAATGCATCAGTCAACAATTCCAAGTAGGGGCCTAATAACAGTAAATGAGAATGCAATATAGTTTCTCACCAAGTACTTAGCACAGTCAAGTTTCTTTTACCACCTCACATTCATATTATACTGTTAAAGATTCTGAGTACATATGCCTTTGTTTCCAGTTATCTTTAGCCAAACATTAAAAAGAAAATCATCCTAGTTTTTCAAATCTTATCAAGTCTGTTTTGCTAATCAATTAATAAATAACAACAAAAGAAGCCTCTCAAAATATGCTGAGTTTCACATAATCAGATACATGCTTTTGGTATAAACTCAATGCAAATGCAAAATTATGCTTTAACTTAGCTGCTTATTATTTATATATTAAAGATAGGCACATCACTATAGAAACTAAAATCTCTATTGATTGATTTGTCTTGTAAAACATTTTCACTCCCATGAAGTCACCTCTACTCCAATATACTTGGAATGTGGAAACAGCTGACTAATAAAGCAACAGAGTTTGGAGACTTTGGGTTCAAATTCCAAAAGCTTAATTTACAGATGAGAGTACCCCCAAAAGTTTACTGATTTGCCATAAATGAGTGGCTATTGGAAGAGATCAAAGTGGGACTCGGGTTCAGCCACACTGATGCTATATACTATGTGCTTTCCCACTATAGCGCATTGACTTTTACATCTCTGTCAGTCACACAAGGCGTATTTGTAGTATATATTGTGATGATACAATAGCTAGGAGACAAAAACAACAAAAATGATGATCTAAAAAGCTGGACTGCTGGACTGTATCTCCCCCTTACCTCTAAATACCTGCCGGTATCAAAGCTCTGCTTGACAAAACCCATCAGAGGTCCACGGTTTCTGTTGTATCATGATTCTTCTGTTCTCTGGTGCTGCTTGCAACCACATGTCCAAGGAGGGTTGCCAATACTCTGCTTTCCAACGAGTATGGAGAAGGGTAGATGGGACGACGCACTTCATCCCTCTAATGTCACTGCATGGAAATCTTACATATCAATTCTGCTAATTTTCCACTGGCAGGAACATACGTTCATGGCCACATCTGATGGCAAGACAGGCTTAGAAATATCACCTTCTTTCTGGGAGTCATATGCCATTGTCAGAGACAAGTTAATAGACAAAGGAAGAAGAGTAAATACCATTTCTAGCATATAATGGAACATGATTTACATTCCTTATGTGCTGCCTTGTAAGTCCCCATTTGTGTGTTTAATGCTATTCTCAATAAAGGTCTTAAAACAATAAAAGAAAAATAAGATTTTTCAAGCTCCTCATAAGAATTCAATTATTTTAGCAAAGCTACTTTTAAAAAAATATTATTTATTTGAAAGAGTTGTAAAGAGAGGGGGAGAGACAGAGAAACAGATATCTTTCATCTGCTGGTTCAGTCTCCAAATTGCCACAACAGTGTGAGCCAGGCCAGAAACCAGGAGCCAGGAACTCCATCCAGGTCTCCCACACAGGTGCAGGGACTCAAGCATTGGAGCCACCCTCTGCTGCTTTCCTAGGTGCATTAGCAGGGAGCTGGATCAGAAGTGGAGCAGCGGGCCAGCGCCGCGGCTCAATAGGCTAATCCTACACCTTTGGCGCCGGTGCCTGCAGGTTCTAGTCCCGGTCAGGGAGCCAGATTCTGTCCTGGTTGCCCCTCTTCCAGGCCAGCTCTCTGCTGTGGCCCGGGAAGGCAGTGGAGGATGGCCCAAGTGCTTGGGCTCTGCACCCCATGGGAGACCAGGAGAAGTACCTGGCTCCTGCCATCAGAACAGCGCGGTGCACTGGCCACAGCACACCACTGGAGGGTGAACCAACGGCAAAGGAAGACATTTCTCCCTGTCTCTCTCTCTCACTGTCCACTCTGCCTGTTAAAAAAAAAAAAAAAAAAAAAAGAAAGAAAGAAAAAGAAGTGGAGCAGCTTGGACTCACTTGAACCAGTGCCCATATGGGATACCAGCATCTCATTTGATGGCTTAATCTGATATGCCACAATGCCAGCCTGGCAAGGCTATGTTTAATCTCTCAAAATTTGCTTTAATGGGTTGTCATCTGGCTATTACATGAGTTTAATGAATGGAGGGTTATTTATATCTATATTTATATCTATTTTAACTTTTTATACAATATCTCACTGGAACTTATATGTATTTGACATTTAAACAAATAATTTTAGTTCTTCAAAAAGTGTTGGTGTGAGAACTAAAAATAGTAACGGCCATTTTATACATATTATCCAAGTGTGTTATTAAATTGGTGTCAGAAAAAGTGGTAAAGTGAGGATAGCTTTTTGTTTTTCTAATCTGATTACCTAAACGGCTCATACTCTTGGAATATCCCTCAACCATCAGGAAATATTTATAGACGGAAAGGAATGTCTTGCCAATGGGCCATAACCTGGTTAACTGGACCTGCATTCTTTCTGGATGCTTGCATTTTTCTATTCAATAAAAATACAAAGAGGCCAAATAGCATCTTGAAGCCAGCAGTTGGAAGATATCATTCCCATTCTCTGTTTCTATCTCTGCCTTTCACATAGAATGAAAATCAATAAAAATAAATAAAGCTTTTTAAAAAGGCATAAGTTACGGCATTCTGTCCAGGACTGTGCAACAACATGCCGCTCTGCAGAGTGAAGCCAGTATCCTATGATCACTTAAAACCTTTCTCTCCTTTTCCCTCCCACACACACCATTACCTCTTGGCAGCATCTCTTACTCTGTTCCTTCCTGACTCAAGTCCACTCCCGTTCACCTCTTGCTTTTATCTGGCACCTTTCTATCCTTAGGCCCTCTTCTTGACTTGAGAAATCCCTCCTCCAGATCTGCCTGCTTATCCGATTCTTCATTCCCTTAAGTTCTGCTCAACTTTTAACTACACAATGAAGCCTTCCCTGAAGATGCTTCTTGGGTAAGGATATTTTGTTGTTAAGGAAGAAGTGAAAAGCAATGACACTTTTATCTTTGACTCCTGTAACATACATTTTTAAATGCAAAATATTTATTTGTAATTTTTGCATCATCAACTATTCGTGGTTATCCATAATAACGTTCCTTTGTTCATTGAATATTATGACTTATTGTTGTTATAAATTACATAAAATATTTTGAAAGGAAATAATAATGACATTTCTTTTGAAAAGGATTAAGCAGCTCTCTCTTTTACTATTATTTATGTAAATCAAAAAGAGGAAAAAGGTGGCCGGCGCCGTGGCTCAATAGGCTAATCCTCCACCTTGCGGCGCTGGCACACCGGGTTCTAGTCCCGATTGGGGCGCCGGATTCTGTCCCGGTTGCCCCTCTTCCAGGCCAGCTCTCTGCTATGGCCAGGGAGTGCAGTAGAGGATGGCCCAGGTGCTTGGGCCCTGCACCCCATGGGAGACCAGGAAAAGCACCTGGATCCTGGCTCCTGCCATCGGATCAGCGCGGTGCGCCGGCTGCAGCGGCGGTCATTGGAGGGTGAACCAACGGCAAAGGAAGACCTTTCTCTCTCTGTCTGTCTCTCTCACTGTCCACTCTGCCTGTCAAAAATAAAAAAAAAAGAGGAAAAAGGGAAAAAAATCATTCATTAACAGTAATAAATCAAGTTGTTCAGAACCATTGTTCAATGGATAGAGAATTGTTGAACTAGGCAAAGAGATATCTGAAAAACAAAAATGGTTAGGTTATGAGACAGGACTTTTTTTCTGAGACTTTTCTTACAATATTTGGTTATTCTTGCTGCTCTCAGTTCAAGAGGAAAAAATCACACCCTGAATGTCAATGCTGAAAATATAAACTTTCGTTATTCCCAAAATATTGCTCTTTTGAAGAGCTGTATATTTAAAAGCCAATAGTCTCACATTCTTAAACAATCCTGCCTACCTAAATGGCAACATTCATGACAAAGATTAACTTGCTTCAGTTGTCAAATATTTGGTAAATGTGTGCAAGGCCAGACATTTTAGGCAACTCTACAGACAGATACCAGTTTTTAATCTAATACATGGTATTTCTGTTGAAGCAGCATGTGCATGTAAAAGTAGTGCATCTCATGATCCACCAATTTGCACCTAAGAAACAAAAAATACTTTAATATCACATTGATGATCTATTTTCATTGCTTGTATTTTAAAAGACTCTTGAATAGAAATGTGAGTTAATGAGTTCCTTTAAATATTTACTTAGAGCAAATTATAATAGATTCCTAATCGTATCTGAATATCCTGCAATTTTCTCAATTTAGCTGGGTCTGCCACAGAGACACTAAGTTTGCAACTTAACAGGAAAAATTGGGGCAGATATTGAAGCACAGATAGACTGAGCAGAACTGACATTTGAAGGTCTTTCACAATTTTTTTGTCTCTAATATTATTGTCATGGAAATAGAAGAAGAGATGATGAGAATGCCTATTCAGCAGCAGACCCAGCGGTACACTATCTGATGTGCGAATCAAGAGCTGACACATTGAAAATCTTAAACCCTTTGGGTCTGTGCTTCTTCTTTCCATTTAATGCTTAGTCAAATATCAACCTTAACCAGCTTTTGATGTGTTGATAAATGTCACTCTATTTATTGGGGAAAAAAAGAATCTTTACCATTTAATTTGAACATAAATAAGTTTTGGTGAAGCTATATATTGAACAAAAAACAATACACTGCAAAAGGTTTCTATGGGGATACTTTAATTTAATTTTTAAAATTTATTTAAGAGGTAGAGAGACTCCCCCCGCTGCCACCACTACACATACACATACACACACAGACAGAGCTCCCATCAATTTATTCCCTCCTGGAATCCTCACAATGATTGGGAATAGGCCGTAATGGAGCCAGGAGCAGGGATATAATTCAGATATCCTGGGAGGGGGTGATGAATCTAATCACTTCAGTCATCACTACTGCCTCCCAGGGTCTGCATAAGTCAGAAGCTGAAATCAGGAATTAGAGCTGGGAATTAAACCCAGGCACTCTCATGTGGGATACAGATGTTTTTTTTTTTTTTTTTTTTTTTTTTTTTTTTTTTTTTTTTTTTTTTACAGGCAGTTAGACAGTGAGAGAGAGAGAGAGAGAGAGAAAGGTCTTCCTTTTTCCATTGGTTCAACCCCCAAGTGGCTGCTACAGCCGGTGCATTGCGGCCAGCATGCTGCGCCAATCCAAAGCCAGGAGCCAGGTGTTTCCTCCTGGTCTCCCAAGCAGGTGCAGGGCCCAGCACTTGGACTATCCTCCACTGCCCTCCTGGGCCACAGCAGAGAGATGGACTGGAAGAGGAGCAACCGGAACAGAATCCGGCGCCCCAACTGGGATAGAACCCGGGGTGCCGGCACCACAGGTGGAGGATTAGCCTGGTGAGCCGTGGCACCGGCCAATACAGATGCCTTAACTGCTAGGCTAACCGCCCTATCCTAGGGTTATATTTCTGAATGAAATATTAATGCCTCAGATCTTACTTTTTAGCTACATCTCTGAGCCAATTTCGGAAACTGAATGTGTACTCTCCCGTGCCCCATGACAATGATGTATTGATATATTGTAAGGAAGATACACCTCTATCTAAATCTAAAAAATGCTTTAATTGTCACATTCATCACTCTACTGCACCGATTGTTCATTGTGAGCTTGAAACTAAGTAGAATGATGAATTTTTACATTTTTCCATAGCTTTTATTATTGACTTGTGGAAAGGTTACTTCAAAAAATAGATTTATTCATCCAAACAAGTGCCATACTTGGTGTTTAATTGCTGTGACTTACGCGTATTTGCCGAGTATCTGACCTACTTTTTTTTTTTTTAAGGAACTCATTGAGTAAGAACACCCACACAGCTGGTTGACCTAACTTGACTTCCTGCCCAGGTCCATAGTCAGGCTTTCCTTATGGCTCTCAATGGACACTGGTGTTGTCTTAGGGCAATCTACTACAAGTATCGCCAGCATGCCATTTCCTAAATTTGTATAAAGTCATTGAAATTACACTTTTGCTTCATCAATTAATAGCTTTCTACAATAATCATCATGTTTACTTCTCACCCTTTCCTTCTCCTTTTTTATACTTCATAGTGTCAACTATGAGAGACAAAATCAAATCACTGAGACTAATTTTCTTTTTTTTTAAGAAATATAGTCTTTTATCATCAAAGGATGATAGGAATGATCAACACAGGAAAATCTATTTCCTTAGCTGTGATGGTGTGCTTTTCACTTCATTAACAGCTTTTTTAGGCATCAATTAAGTACACACATTACAGTATTTGTTAAATCTAATTTTTAAATTAAAATGAAATATGCACAGTTAAGAAGCAATAGTTCTATGAAATCTATCATGAAAAATAAGAATCAGGGCCGGCGCCGCGGCTCACTAGGCTAATCCTCCACCTTGCGGCTCCGGCACACCAGGTTCTAGTCCCGGTCGGGGCACCGGATTCTGTCCTGGTTCCCCTCCTCCAGGCCAGCTCTCTGCTGTGGCCAGGGAGTGCAGTGGAGGATGGCCCAAGTCCTTGGGCCCTGCACCCCATGGGAGACCAGGAGAAGCACCTGGCTCCTGCCATCGGATCAGCGCGGTGCGCCGGCCGCAGCGCCATTGGAGGGTGAACCAACGGCAAAAGGAGGACCTTTCTCTCTGTCTCTCTCTCTCACTGTCCACTCTGCCTGTAAAAAAAAAAAAAGAAAAAAAGAAAAGAAAAATAAGAATCATTTCTCCCCTTCTACAGATGATTTTACATTTCTCAGACCAGTGGTGCTTATATATGAAAATTGTGTATAGATCTAAATATGGTGCATAAAATCTTCTTGATTTTTTTTCATTTTGGATAATATTTAGATCATAGAAAAGGAGTTGACTCATATTCCCTCCTCCATGATATCCTACTTACATATTTCTTTTCTGATTGTAACTTTCTTTGATTCTTAATTCATAGCCACATTCACCCTATATTATTTTTTTCTTATAAAAAATTCAATTGTCCTTCAGAGTAATGAATGTCTTTTTTTCTGTCTGCTCAGTTCTTTGTAATTGTAGCCATTTCTTCCCTCAAATATTTAATGTTAAGTGTAAAACTATTCTTTTTAAAATTTCACTGTTTATTTGAAAGGCAGAAGATAGAAAGACAGAGACAAACAGAGATCTTCTGATTTGCTTTGCAAATACCAGCAACAGCTAGAGTTGGGCCAGGCCAAAGCCAGGAGCCCAGAACTCAATCTGCATCTCCCATGTGGGTGGCTGGGCCCATCTATTCAAGCAATTACCTGCCCACTTCTAGGGTGTACGTTAGCAGAAAGCTGGAATTGGAAGTGGAGCCTGGACTCAAACCCAGGCATTCTGATATGGGAAACTGGCATCCCAAGTGGTATCCTAACTGCAGCACCAAATACCTGCCCCACAAAACTATTTTTTTTTAATTTTTTATTTAAGGTATACAAACTTCATGTATTTTATATATACAGATTCAGGAACATGGTGATACTTTCTCCTCCTCCACCCACACTCCCAACTTGACACATTCAAGCATGGTATTTTTGTGGTTAAGGAATTTATTTTTAAACAATATTGAACTATAACTCATATATCATATACCATACCCTCTTTTGTATAGTGATTGAACTTCTATTTTTTGTTTTATTAATAGCTTTCTACAATAATCTTCATGTTAAAATTTCTCATCATTTCTCTTTTTTATGTTTTATAGTGCCAACTATGAAGTCAGAGGCAGAGACAAAACACCCTATGACTAATTTTCCTTTATTAAGAAGTGTAGTTGGTCTGTTACCACCAAAGGATGCTAGGAATGATCAAAAAGACAGGGAACTCTATTTCCTTAGCTGGAATGGTGGACTTTTTATTTCATTAAGATGCTTTTAGGTATCAATTAAGTATGTGTATTAGAGTATTTGTTAAATTTAATTTTAAGTCAAAATGAAATTAGAATACTTACAGTTCTATGTGTCCATCACCATAAAGAATCTATTTTTTTGGTTCCCAAAAGAAACTCTTCCCACCAACCCCAAGCAGTAAAAGTCTATTTTCCATCTAACAGATTTCCCTATTCTGGACATCTCATATGTTTTCACCAATACAATATATGTCCATTTTTTGACTCACCTTTTGTATGGTCAGTAGTAATACATCTGCTTTTATTTCTGATAATTAACTTTTGTGATTTCTTCTTTTTTATTTGTGGGAAATATCTCTTTCAGAATTTCTTTAATTTTAATTTTATTAGTTTTTAGCAGATTCAATGTGATTTGCAGATACAATTCCAAGAACATAATGATACTCCCCTCCTCCTTCTCTCCCTCCTATCCTCTTTTCTTCCCTCTTTCTTCTTAGGTTTTGAGATAACATATTTTAAAATTATACAACAGTAAAATAAAAAAGGCTTAATATTTACCAAATAAGAAGTTTTACCAGTAAAAATAAAAAAAAGGACTCTAGTGGTAATATAGACAAACGCTAGCAAAACATTCTTTTTTTAATAAAGATTTATTTTATGTATTTGAAAGAGTTAGAGAGAAAAAGATAAGGAGAGAGAGAGAGAAAGAAGGATCTTCCATCCCCTGGTTCACTCCCCAAGGGCCTCAAGGACCAGAGCATAAGCCAGGAGCTTCTTCTACGTCTCCTTCATGGGTGCAGGGCCCCAAGCACTTGGACATCCTCCTCTTCTTCCCAGGAGCAGCAGCAGGGAGCTGGATCAGAAGTAGAGCAGCTACAAATTGAACCAGTGCCCATATGGGATGCAGGCATTGCAGGTGGTGGCTTTACCCGCTAAGTCACAACACAAGCTCCTAGTACAACATTCTTAATCATTGGTTTGACAAAGTTATAAAACAAAGCTTTACAAAACTGTATTTGCAGCAAAGTAATACATTTGGGCCAGCACAGTGGCTTAGCAGGTTAAATTGCTGTCTGCAGTGTAGGAGTCCCATGTGGGCACTGGTCCGAGTCCCAGCTGCTCCACTTCTTATCTAGTTCCCTACTGGTGCTCCCGGGAAAAGCAGCAGAGGATGGCCTAAGTCCCTGGGCTCCTACACCCATATGGGTGACCCAGAGAAAGCTTCTGGCTCCAGGCTCATGGCTTCAGCCTGGCCCAGCCCTGGTCATCGCTGCCATTTGGGGAATGAACCAGTGGATGGAAGATCACTTTCTCTGACAGTCCTCTCTTTTTTTCTGTAGCTCTTTCAAGTAAAGGAATAAATCTTACAAAAATTGATACACAGAGACATTTCTTTTTTTGCTTGTTTTTTAAATTTTAGCTCTCACATATAAGGAAGAAAAAAACTGTATTTGTCTTTCTGGGTCCAGCTTATTTCACTCGACATTATGTCCTTCAGTTGTGTCCATATTGCTGCAAAAGGTAGAATTTCATTATTTTTTTATAGCTGAATAATATTCCATTGCACATATATACCACATTTTCTTTATCCATTCATCTGATGAAGAACACCTTGTTTGGTTCCAAATTTTGGCTACTGTGTGCAGTGCTGCTATGAAGATGGTGGTGCAGGTATCTCTATAATACATTGTGTTCAAGTCTTTTGGGTATATACCTAAAAGGTGGTGGGATTGCTAGATCATATGGCAAGTCTCTTTCTGGTTTTTTAAGAAATCTCCACGCTATTTTCCATGGTGGCTGTACTAATTCACGTTCCCACCAGCAGTGTATAAGTGTTCCCCCTTGTCCATATCCTTGCCAGCATTTGTTACTCTCCGTGTTTTGATTTTGACCGTTATGACAGGGCTAAGGTGATATTTCACGGTGATTTTGATTTACATTTCCTTGATGGCTGATGATGTTGAGCACTTTTTCATATATTTGTGGTCATTTGTATTTCTTCTTTTGAGAGCTGTTTATTTACTATAATGGTTGTTTATTGGTTGAGTGTTCTAAGTTGCTGATATATTCAAAATGGTAATCCTTTGTCAGGTACATGATTTGCAAATATTTTTTCCCATTCTGTTAGACTTCTCTTCAATCTGTTGATCATTTCCTTTGCTGTGCAAAAGCTTCTGGGTTTGATATAGTTCCATTTGTTTAGTTTGGCTTTTGTTGCCTATGCTTTGGAGGTCTTGTCCAAGAAGTCATCTCCTCTGTCAATGTCTTGGAGTGTTTTCCCTCCATTTTCTTGCATGAACTTTGTAGTCTCAGGTCTCAAATTTAGTTCTTTCTTCCATCTTGAGTTGATTTTTGTATATGATAAGAGGTGGGGATCTAATTTCGTTCTTCATCATCTCTCCTCTTGTTTCTCAGGAACTTCGTTGTTTTCTTTCACTTCTTTGCTGAAATGTTCAGTCAGACCCCTGGAAGCACAACCCTTCCTTATTCTTGTCATAGCCCAAGCAGCTTAAGTTAACATAGCTATACCCTACTCAGCCATCCTGGATTGCCCAAATATTTTCATATTTTCATCTATGTATACTATGTGGATTGATTAAATCAATCTAATTAACTTAGCAGTCGTGTCATTTACTTATCTTTTATTTTGTGTGTGTGTGGTAAGAGCATTTAAAATCTACTCTTCGTTCATTCTGTCCTACTTTTTCTCTCCTGTCTAGGAATTCCATTATGCATACATTGGATATTGGGTTTTAGATATCATCCCACAACTGTCTTAGACTTTGTTCATTTTTTTTTTCCTGATACTTCAGCCTTAGTAATTTAACTTGGGTTTCATCAGATTCACAAATTATTCTTCTGTCTGTTTAAATCTGCTTTTGAAATCCTATAATAAATTTTTCATTTCAGTTATTGTTCTTGTCAACTCCAAAATTAACATTTGATGCATTTTCATGATATGTATCTTTTTATAAAGATTTATTTTTTGAAACGCAGAGTTACAGAGAGAGGGAAGGGAGAGGGAAAAGGGAGAGAGAGAGAGAATCTTCCATTCACTGGTTCACTCTCCAAACGGCCACAACAGAGTGTCAGGGGCTTGAGTTGTCTTCTGCTGCTTTCCCAGGTACATTAGCAAGGAACTGGAAAGAAAGTGGAGCAGCCAGGACACAAACCAGCATGCATAAGGGATGCTGGAATTGCAGGCGGCTGCTTAACCTGCCATGCCACAGTGCCAGCCCCATGGTATGTATCTTTTAGTCGGTTCTCTCTATTTGTTGAAATATTACTCTCGTCTTTTCCTTTACCTCTTTGTTCCTGGTTCCTTTAGCTCTTTGAGCACATTTAAAACATTTGCCTTCAAGTCTTTGTCTACAAGGTCCATGTCTGTATTTCCTCAAAGAGTTTCTCCTCATTCTTTTTTATTTTTTTATTGCCAGTAAATGGCCCATACTTTCTTATTTTGGATCAACTGAAGAATTCAATCCTGGAAGTAAAAAATCCTCAATTTTGATAAAATCCTGTAAGGCATATTCAAATTCTATAGTGGTTATCATTTTTTTCCTTAAAGGTGTATTTATTTTTGTTTGAAAATCAGAGTTAGAGAGAGGGAGAGATAGAAAGAGAAAGATCTTCCATCCAGTGGTTCACTCTCCAGATAGCCTCAAGGACCAGGGCTGGGCCAGGCAGAAGCCAGGATCCAGGAGCTTCATCCAAGCCTCCCATGTAGGTGGCAGGGTGCCAAGTACTTGGGCCATCTTTGACTGCTTTTCCCAGGCCATTAGCAGGGAGTTGAGAAGTGGAGCAGCAAAGACTCCAACCAGTGCCCACATGGGATGCCAGCATTGCAGACGATGGCTTTACCTGCTATGCCACAATGCTGGCCTCTGGTTATAGGTCTTGAAAAATTTTAAATTTTACTTCTCCCAACAGACAGTTGGTGACTGCTCTGCCCAGACTTTGCTGCCTATTTAGCAACATGTAATTTGGCCTTGTTCTACCATTCACTTCACTTAATGAACTGTTCACACTAATATAAAGCCTCTGCTTCATTTTCAACATGCTCAGGCTAACTGTAATAATTCCAACTTCCATTTCATGTCAGCTCTTGGTGTTCATACCCAGAACATCAGATCCTATTGGAATAAATAAAAGAAAAATACAAGACCATAAAGAGAATTCCTCACAATATATTGTATTCATATTTGGTCAATATGTGACACAACTGATTCAGAAAAGTGCTTCATTAATTGTAACAAATACACTAACACAAGATGTTAACAATAGGAGAAGTGAGGTGCAGTGTGGGGTGCATCAGTACTACACACACTTGAAAAATATTTATTTATTTATTTAATTATTTGAAATGCAGAATGAGAGAGAGAGAGAGAGAGAGACATTCCACTTGCTAATTCATTCCCAAAATGGCCACAGAGGCTGGACCAAGAACCTAGAATTCCATCTGGGTCTCCCACTTGAATAGCCTCTGTTTTTCCAGGGGCGGTGGATCAGAATAGAAACAATTGGAACTCAAACCAGAATTCTTATATGAGATGCCAGCACTATAAGAGGTGGCTTAACTTGCTGATCCATAATATTGGCCCCACATTTTTTTGTAAATTTGAAAACTATTCTGAAATAAGATGTTGAAAAATGCTTTCAATTACCTTTTGCTGCATTCGTAACAACTTCATGTGAATTACGTTTCTTTTTATTGCATGTGTCAGAATAGTTTTCTATTAACCAATATGATGTTTTAAATTTTGGTTTTAATAAAAGTATCCAGGGACAACTTCTTCAATTGGAAACGTCAGAGATACAAATGATTCAGCTATCTCCTGCCTCTTGGCATGCCTCAGGAGGTTTTACTGAAAACTACATGTTTTGAATATTATGATATGGTTACTCTGGAAATCAATTTCTCTTTGGTCTTCATCATTTATGGTTAGTGTGGGGTTTGTTGGTTGTTTAGTGACTTTTATAAGCTAGTTTTGTAAAGACTGCATTACTTATTATGTATGGTCTCTTCTTTTCCTTTAGCTTAGTGTTATCCATTGTTTCGAAAGAGATTCCCTTAAATGCCTAGAACAGAAAGCAAAATACTAAAAGAAGAAAAAAAAAAAAAGAAAAGTCCTCTCTGGGTCTTTTTCCATTGGCTATTTGGTGTGATATTCCCTCAACACTTAGTCAATAAATTTATTATTGTGCCTGAGCTTACATTTCCTATTTTCATTGAGTTTAGACATCAAACAGAAGTAAAAGAATGTTCTCTTTCTCAGATCTTCTTTTAACATGCATCCTGTCCTGTGCATATACATGAAGTGATAAATTCCCTAATATAAAGGAGTACTTCAAAAAGTTCATGGAAATGCATATTGTATTTCAAATTTTTGTACCCAAATACACTTGTTTTTTAATTCCATTTTTTCATGAACTTTTTGGTGTACCATTATATATGGAAATTTAAAAGCTAGTAATTCCTCAAAGAAATCATCCTTTCCAGCTGTTCCTCCCGTGCTTTCAATGTGACCATTATTCTCCTCAGCTGATACTGTATGCCCCAGGCAGAGCAGGTTGTACATTTTCTTTTCAGTGTTATTTAATAACATGCTCTATGGGTGCTTCTCTTCCCTGGAATGGTCATGATATGGTGAAATGAAGGAAAACTCCTCATATTGTTCTGTGAGGGACCCACAGAGAGGACAAAATGAACATAATTCCCTGGCAATAAGGTCCACCTGCTCCTTTCAGAACTAGATATCCACACCAAGAATGTGGGGCTGCCATTTTCAACACTGCTAGCATTCTGGTGAGTTGGGTTGAGGAAAGATAAGTAAGTTGCCAATAATGTCTCTTACTATACTTAGATGGCCTTTCTTTTGGTTAAACATTCATTTATTTGCTGTAAAACTTTGAGTATGTTCAAGAATTCCAGTTAATTTGATTATGATAGATTTTCCATGTTCAGTATTTCTGCACATGGAAAAACCTTTGGGATTTCCTGCTGTGACAATTTTTTGCTGACCTTACTCTTGTCATGTTATATATCCTATCTTGTTAAGCAGCTTCTAATTAAATTTGCAAATCTCGTGAGATATGGAAATCTCTAAACTGTTAAAATAAAAGTCATCCTCTGATGGTGGAAACCCTGAGGCAATTTGCAAAAACAAACACAAAATATTCTAGTGAAATACGTCTTTCACCCTCACTGCACAAGATGACTCCATGTAAAGTCCCACTGAGGATTACCATAGAAACTTAAAGAAAACAAACACATGAAGGAAAAATTCATCATAGAAAAGATTCAGAAAACTGAACTACAGTAAGCTAATGTAGTCATGATCTTCAAATAATAGAAATATTATTTGAGACTGTTTTAAAACTTGATTTCTATTATCACACTAGTTACATGGTCAGGTGGTTGATAGGATTGATGAGATCTGAAAGTTAAACAACCCTGTATAGTAGGAAGAGTAAATCACAGGTAAGCAGTAGAGAGGTCTGAAACCTGCCAATGGAAGATCAAAGACCTCCCAAGATCCTTTCTCATCACTTGAGTGATGGTACTTTACTTCCCAGCATTGCATTGCTTAAATGCTTCCATGATTGCTCATCTCAGATCATCAAGAAACCAAGAAATCTCTTTCAGAGGTCCAATGTGTATGCAATTTCCAATTTCTTAATGAAATTGTAAGCCTTTTTCGCTGTTGTTTTTTTTTTTTTGGTTTGTTTTTGATTGTGCTTCAATTTGCACACTTAAATAGTTATAATGTAGTACCCAGCATTAAAATACTTCTTAGCTTCTAGTTCTTAAGGCTCATTTTCTGACCTGTACTCCCAGTTGATTGTTTATTATCCAACAATCGGTAAAAATCTACTGGGGCAAGCATTTGGCACAGTAGTTAAGACACTGCATGGGATGCCTGTATCTTGTATTTGAGTGCCTGGGTTCATGTCTTGGCTCTACTTCTGATTCCAGCTTCCTGTTAATGCAGACCCTAGGAAGCAATAGGAGATCAATCACTCAAGTTGTTGGATCCTTGCCACCCATGCAAAATATCTGAATTGGGTTTGATGTTCCTGGCTTTGACCTGGCCCAGCTATTTCTGTTGTGGGCATTAGAGAAGGGAAGGCACCAATGGATAGAAAATCTCTCTCTCTCTCTCTCTCTCTCTCTGCCTTTCAAATAAATTAAATAAATAAATTTGAAAATTATAAAGCCCATATTATATTATTTGTCTAATGATTTAGTTCTTCTGATGCTTAAGCTAGGGAACATGATCTACTTTTTGAGCAGATTTAATTTTATTTTCTTCACTTAGGGTACAACCAATGACCTGTCATAATGCCTTCTTCCAAACTGAGTGTCATTTTCCCATCATGTAAATCATGTGACTTATTTGACATGCTCTGAAAACTCATCATAAATTGAGGCCCATTTAACTATGAGATAACTTCTGAAGAGGTTTCTGGTCCAAAATCCCAGAAGTTATCACTGATAGGCAGTAATAGGCTGTTGGCACAGGCTTCAGCAGGGGTAGAGTTGCTGACACTTCTAACATTATTTGAACATCACTGGGTGGTATTGTCCCCAAAATATTCACTGGATAATGACTCTGATACTCCAAGAAAGGCTATTGTTGGTCAGAACCCCATTTAAATTGAGCTTGCCCCACCTATATTAACTTTGTGAATTCTGGATAATAAAATTTACAAATACTGTTTGTGATTTTATAAAACAAAAATCATTTTTGTTTCATTTTCTGAGCAGAAAACAGAGTAGTTTATTTTTGGTTGGTTTAAGAATGTTGCTAATTCTCTAGCCAAAGTAATTTCTATGAATGTCAGCATGTGTTCTTAGCCCTATGTTTCACCTGGATTATTAGCCAGCCCCTGTTAGTGATCTAATTAATCAGTGTCTCTATTGTGTTAACTTGATCTTCAGATTGAAATTAACACTACAACATCAGTATAATGTATAACAGTACACTTCAATTTAATCAAATCAAAGCTTCTCATAAGATTATGACAATAAGCAGAAGATTTTAAATATTCCTCTTGCAGCTCAGTAAAGCTATATTGTATTCTGAGTTCTACATGAATGCACATTGGATTTGCCTCTCTTTAATAATAAATAAACTACTAGATAAATCAATTACAGAATGACAATCATCCTGAACACGTTACAATTGTAGATTTTTTTTTTTTTGACAGGCAGAGTGGACAGTGAGAGAGAGAGACAGAGAGAAAGGCCTTCCTTTTGCCGTTGGTTCACCCTCCAATGGCCTCCACGGCTGGCGCACTGCGGCCAGCACACCGCGCTGATCCGATGGCAGGAGCCAGGCATTTATCCTGGTCTCCCATGGGGTGCAGGGCCCAAGCACTTGGGCCATCTTCCACTGCACTCCCTGGCCACAGCAGAGAGCTGGCCTGGAAGAGGGGCAACCGGGACAGAATCCAGCACCCCGACCGGGACTAGAACCCCGGGGTGCTGGCGCCACAAGGCGGAGGATTAGCCTAGTGAGCCGCGGCGCCGGCCAATTGTAGATTGTTAATACCCTATCAGGTATGGTTGATGTATCATTTTATTGAATCCTAAGTGGACTACAATTAACTTCCAGAATTCACCAACTTTTCTCATAGGCCTTACTGGAATACTTAAAAAAGTATATTTGTGGGTGCTAGTATTCTTACATTCTGATTTGTTAGTTAAGTAAAAGTATTTATTGATCATTCTTAGGAAAGCTATACCATTTTCAATTAACCACTTGAGTGGGTAAGGTCATTGTGAGGGTTTCCACTAAGCATTCCCATTTAAAAGAAGATAAAGAACAGATAATGACAACATTCTTTTCTCCAATTGTGTAAGTAATTGCAGTAATTCCCTGCCTATCCCTTCCTTGAAAATTACCTTGCCGCACCTGCTATCATTCAAGATGTCATGGACATTCCAACAACCCATTCTGGTAGGGTTGATACAACAATCATAAATAGCTTTTATTCAAAATTTTTACTTGGGAGCCAAATTTTCCATGCTATTGTTGTTAATCCACCGTATTCCCTTCACATTACTATACTACCATTTCAGTTTTAACAGCAGATTTTGATATGATAATACGTTATGACCTAGGGCAGGAAAATGCCAAAAAATCCCTTGTAGCACCCATGACATGTTGCCCACATTCATGCAAATAGTTTTGGGTATGCTGTTGGGCCAGCAGCACCTCCATCCTGGAGCCAACTTGACATATCTTCTTCAACTCACATTGTTTAAATTAGTGCTCTTTCTGAAGATCCATGTGGTATGTGACCATAAGATTTATAATATTCATCATTCTAGGATAAGTTGAACAGATCTGCTTTTGTATTTTTACAGTTTGAACCATTCTGTAAGTTATCACAGTTTTTAATAGTTACTACATCTATTCCCATCCTTTCCACATTTATAATTAGTATCTGAACAATTTCACCATTTTTTAATTGTCCTAAGGGATTTTTCTGAATATTTCTGATCATTTTCTTATCACTCAACCCATCAGGTGTGTTGAGTCCTAGTTCTGTGGCTCACTTGTTTTTATCCTTGTAACAGGAGAGTCACACAAGAATCCCAAAAATTTAGAGACCCATTTTTCACATCAATCATTCCTTGGGTAAATGGCTTAAACTTGGAATATAATTTATAATTATATAATCAATCTGGAAGTGCATGCCGTTTCAACATTCCAACACCACCAAGAGTATTCAATTTATCATATAGGGTGGAGTTGGACTATTCCCCCGTGTCATTGTACTTTTAAATACCCTTCCCTTCAACCAGCTCAACAAATTGTAGTGTCCATAGTTCTTAAACTGCCTGAACTCTTCAAACGTTATCTGTTGATCTTCACTCCTCACTTGATGATGCCCAAAGCCTGTATTGTATTGTCTTCCAGTGATTATTGGTTAGGCAGGATGACATTCTGATCAAAAGAAATATCCGTACTGCTACCTGCTTTGATCATATCCTTCCTGTTACAGGCAGAATCAGTGGTAGTAACTTGGCAGACCAGATGCTTCATACTTTTTCTCAGTTACTCTTATTTTTGCCAAAACAGACAAAAGCAGCCAGGGCACAGAATTCTTGGCTGATTTTCCTACTGTCTGAATTTCATTTTTAATCCATGGAGCTATTTTCCCCTTCCAGATTTATCTGTTTATGTCCAAGTTGATTTGTTTTACTTGCTGTGAATGATCACAGCACTATTCAAATATATGCCAGCCTGGGCATCAAAGGTCCTTCACACCCCATTTCCTTCTCTTTTCACAAAATTGTATACATTTTTTAATTATAAGGCCAAGAGTTACTTCAAGTATCCTGCTTGGAATACTAATTGAGTAATTATACAGGGTCAGATCACTGGTAATGCTACTGGGGCCGGCACGTGGTGTAGCGGGTGAAGCAGCCACCCGCTGCTCCACTTCCAATCTAGCTCTGCTATGGCCTGGGGAAACAGTGTAATATGGCCCAAGTCCTTGGGCCCGTGCATCCACATGGAAGACCCAGGGGAAGCTGCTGGCTGTTGGCTTCACATTGGCCCAGCTCCGGCTGTTGCAGCCATCTGGGGAGTGAGAGTGAACCAGCAGATGGAAGATTCTCTCTCTCTCTCTCTCTCTCTCTCTCTCTCTCTCTCTGCCTCTGGATCTCTGTAATTCTGCCTCTCAAATAAATAAATGAAACTTAAAAAAAAGGAAATGCTACTGAGACTTCACTGTGTATGCTCACAGAAGGCTTTAATAAAGGAAAAAGCAAAGAAACACTAAGCAAAAAAAAAAAAAAAGCACAGATAACAAAGCACAGCCTCAGACTTTCCTTTCCTTTTTTTAAATACAATTTTTATTTTTTTATTCATTTGAAATGCAGTTACAGAGAGAGGGAGACAAGGTTGGGGGCGGGGAGAGAGAGAGAGAGAGAGAGATGTTGCTGGTTCACTCCTCAAATGGCCAAGACTACCAGGGCTGGGTCATTACTGAGGCCAGGAACCAGGAGCTTCTTCTAGGTCTCTCATGTGGGTGCAGGGGACCAAGCACTTGGGCCAACTTCTACTGCTTGAGTGGCCCTGGTTATTATGGGCATTTGAGGAATGAACCAGTGGATGGAAAATTTCTCTCTCTCTCTCTCTCCCCCTCTCCTGCTCTCTCTCTCTCTCTCTCCCTTTCAAATAAAATGAAAATAAGTAAATAAAAATAAATAAATGGATTGTCAATTCATTGAGACATTAATAGCTAATAATTAGGACAAATGACTCTAGTTTAACCCCAACTACCTCACTTAAAAGCTGTGACCCTTGTTACTTCTCCAAGTTATGTCACTAATATGTACTATAGTTTCTTTTATAGGGTGACAATGAGGAAAAAAATGAGTTAATACACTTAAAGCTCTTAAAACTGTGATGGGCAACTGTGATGGTTTCTGTGTCAGCTCGGCTGGGGTATGAAACCCAGTTATATGGCCAAGCTCTAATCTATTTGTTGTTGCGAAGGTATTGATGAAGATGATCAACACATGCAAACAGTAGACTTTAAGTAAAGCACATTAGCTTCCATAATGTGGCAGACTTCATCCAGTCGGTCGAAGGCTTTATTATCAAAGGCAGAAGTTTCCCAAAAAAAGAAGAAATTCTGGCTCAAGGCTGTAGCATAGACACATTTCCTGAGTTTTTGCAATATTGTCCTTCCCTGTGGATTTTGGACTCATGACTGCAGCATTAACTCTTATGTGAATTTTCAGCCTGCTGGTCTACCCTATACATTTCATATTTGCTGGCCTCTGGATTAGTGTGAGTCAATTCAATAAAATCTCTCTATCCCTACCACCTCTCTCCCCCAGATCCCTGATTCCAAATGGGTCTGTTTCTCTAGAGAATTTTGAATAATATAGCAGTTTATAAGCCATATGGTCTCTGTTCGCCTTCTGATACATAGCAGCATAACCTGATGGCTAATATGAGACTACATGAGTCATTCTGCATGTTTTCTTCTTCGCATGCATTGTCACTTTTATTAAATTTTCTATAGTTTGAAACTATTATTTGGAAAATACATAATAGGATATTTTTAATATATACCAAAAGTCTAGAATTTTGAACACTGTAGTTAAGATCAACTAAAAGCAATGGAATATTTAAAATGCAGTGCTAGTTAAATCAATATGTCTGATAGGAAATGCATTCTGGATAAAACCACTGAGACTGATGCAGATGAAAAAAAATATACGATCTGGCCACTAGAGGGCATGCAACATCTGCCTCATTTTTGGAAAAAAAAAATAACTCGGACTTTTCACTACAGAGGAAAGTAGTTACAGGTTAGTCTAACCAATAAGAAAATGGAGTCCCATTTATATATCAATCATTATAATTGAAATATAAATACTTAACCTTAATTTAAAATTAACACATTAATTTAAAAGTCAACCAACTTTCAATATTTCTGTGTTACTTGTCCAAGATCAGATTTTTAAATGTAGCCAATGCCTTTTGACTCTCAACTAGATTCTAAGGTTTTTTTTAAGATGGGGATCATAGGGTCAGACCTTAATCTTAATACAATTACAGTCATATTTTAAGAACATAAATGTTTTTTCACTATAAAATTCAAAAACCATATTGAACTAATATTGCTTTCTTTATAAAGACTTACAAGGCAAGTCTATAAAAATCACTTGTTAGCTGTGCAGTGGGGTGGTAGTTTCAATCAAATCATATCTTCCAGGAATTCAGAGCCTGGTGATATAGTTGTGTATGACAGAAGTAAGGACTGCCTGCCCAGAACCATGTCCTCTGTCTGTCTTTGTGTTCATTGCTTAAGAATGCAATCAGAATCTTCCATCTGCTAAACCTCAGGTATATTTCTTCTTTCAAGTATTGGGTTCTTTGACCCATAATCTTTCTTCCCCCAAATCCTACTTATCCAGTCTACATTTTCTTTCTACAGATACTGTTGCCTGTTCCATTTCTTGCAAATGTTACCTAAAATAAACTAGCTGCCATTTCCTGACCAATGGATCCTCCCAAATCATTTTTTTTCTTACTTTTGAAAAGTGCATTTGAGCTCACAGAACTCTGCTAAGAGCTTTCCTGGTTCATAACTTGACATATGCAGACTGGATCCATGCTAGGTCTTACAGGATATCAGGCTTGTAGACTATACAGAGTCAAAATGAATTATTTCTTCTTTAATTTCATCAAGCTAAAGAATCAGGAAGGCCTATAAATATTTCCTTTAAAAATCCTTCAGAGTCACTCTTCTCCCTCTGTTTTTACTCCAATCTCTTGGATTAATCTCTCACGGCCTTTCACCTGAATTACTATAACACTTTCTCAGTTGGCATTTTTTACTCTGTGTTTCTCTTTTTTAATCCCTGTCTCTAAATTACTGGATCAATTTTGTTTCAAGAGTATCTTGTTATGTTTCACTAAAGCCAATACATCCCTAGTGATATTTACTCTGTCAACATGAGGATCCTCTGTGTGATACATCAGCTGTCTCAGAATGTGATCCGATCCAATGTATAATAGCTTATTTCCTTTGATTTTCCAACATGCATCTTTTTCTAATAAGTCAGTTTTGTCATAACCAAGAGGTGGTTTTCAAATCATGACAACGATATTAACTTTTCTAATTTTCATGCTCTTAATTCTACTTTTTCTAGAGTGGTTTATCTTTATATTTTCAGTGCTTTCCATAAAGCCAACTCCCTGAAAAACCACACTCATAGTTGATTGGCTGTATTAATCTGTAAGATGACATTTGGGCTAAATTCCTTCTATGTTCTCACTGTACCATCATATTTAGGTCAATGTAGTAAAGTGGAGAGCAAACAGGGTTTACTGAGAAGTCCTAAGTTTGAGTTCTTTTTTCCATCTGCTAGGTGTGGAACACTAGGAAAAGTGCTAACCTTTTCTGAAATTGAGGAAAAGATATTTTCAATTGCGAAGACAATGCGGGCATTAGAGGGGATTTGAAAAGGGAAAATAAGAAAGACTGTGTTCCTAATCATAGGCATTGCATTTCTATTGCTGCTGTTACAAGTTACCATAACTTATTGGTAAAAATCATCAGAAATTTGTTATTTAATAGTGCTGCAGGTCATAAGTCTCAAACGTCTCTAACTGGGTCATAGTCAAAGAACTGGCAAGACTCCATTACCCTTTACAAGCTCGAGGGAAGAATCCATTTTCTTGCATATTGCACATTTCAGAGTCTGCCCACATTTCTTGGCCAGTGATTCTTTCTTCAAAATCAGCAATGGTCAGTCCACTTCTCAATTCACATCTCTCTGACACTGACACTTCTGCCTTCTTTGGCATCTACAGGACCCTTGTAATGTTGTTACTCAATTATTTTAGGTAATCCAGGTCAATGTCTTTAAGGATAGCTCACTGGTTTTTAAGTTTATTTATTTATTTGAAAAGCAGAGGGAGAGAGAGAGAAAGAGACAGATATTCCAGCCACTGGTTCATTCCTCAGATGTTCAGAAGAGCCAAGACTGGGCCAGGCCAAAGACAAGAGCCAGGAATTCCATCCAGGCCTCTCATGTGTGCGGCAGGGACCCAAGTACTTGGGCCATCACCTGCTGCCTGTCAGTGTGTACATGGGCAAGAAATTGGAATTGGAAGAGGAGGTTGGATATTAACCCAGGTCTCCAATATGGGATGCAGTTATCCCTAATGGTGGCACTCACTGCACTACAACACCTGTCCCAAGTGAACTGACTATTAATCATAATTCTTCCTGCCACTTTAATTCCCCTTTGCTATGGAATATAATTTATTCATTGATTCTGGGTTTCGGGGCATAGAATTCTTTTGGGTGGGTGGCATTACTCCACTTACCACAATATATTTTATGGCCAAAAATATTCTTGTCTGTCAGACACTCAAAATACATGTATTGCACTTTAACACAGCACAAAAATTCAATGACGGCATGAACTGAAAGCTCAAAGGTTCACTTAAGCATCGTCATTCACAAGTCCTAAACCTTATCACTTAATTTGGGTGTGACACTGTGGATGTATCTACCTTGAGTCACGACTCATCTCTAGGTGTGAACAAGTTTAACTCAAGAAACAAGTCATTTGCACTCAAAAAAAAAAAAATTCCTGTAACTGCTTATAGTTTTTTCTATTTAAATTAAAACAGATTAGACTAGATGAGCACCTTAATTTTTTTTTAAACTTTTATTTAATGCATATAAATTTCCAAAGTACGACTTATGGATTACAATGGCTTCCCCCCCATACCATCCCTCCCACCCACAACCCTCCCCTTTCCCACTCCCTCTCCCCTTCCATTCACATCAAGATTCATTTTTGATTATCTTAATATACAGAAGATCAGCTTAGTATACATCAAGTATGGATTTCAACAGTTTGCTCCCACACAGAAACATAAAGTGAAAAATAATAGATGATTTTTTTTAAATGATGATGAAATCAGAGCAGACCTATTGTCATGTTTAATCCCAGTGAGAGTCAAGTTGGGAATTGATAATTTCTTTTTCTTTTTTTTTTTTTACAGAGGATCAGTTTAGTATGCATTAAGTAAGGATTTCAACAGTTTGCACCCCCATAGAAACACAAAGTGAAATATATTGTTTGAGTACTCGTTATAGCATTAAATCTCAATGTACAGCACATTAAGGATAGAGATCCTACATGAGGAGTAAGTGCACAGTGACTCCTGTTGTTGACTTTACCAATTGACACTCCTGTCTATGGCATCAGTAATCTCCCTATGCTCCAGTCATGAGTTTCCAAGTTGCCACTTTAATTAATATGAATACAAAATTTAGAACTGATGTATTTGCAGTAAAGTTCATTCACTCAACTATTCTCATTTTTAAAAAGATTTATTTATTTATTAATTCATATCTTTATTTGAGAAGCAGAGTGACAGAGAGGAAGAAACTATCGCTTCTCGGCCTTTTGGCTAAGATCAAGTGTGGTATCAGAGAGGAAGAAACTGAGACCTTCTATCTGCTGATTCACTTTGAAGTACTGATTTAGTGATTAAAGGGGAAACTTGGTTTTTAATACAAATTTAAAATTTTTATGTATGAGAGAGCAAGAGAGGATGGAGAGAGGAAGGGAGAGAGAGAGAGGGAGGGAGGGAGGGAGGGAGGGAGGGAGGGAAAAAGTGTGTTCCCATCTGGTGATTCATGGCTCAAATGCCTACAATAGCTGGTGCTGGGATAGGCTCAAGCTAGGAGTTGGGAATTTCTCTCTCACATGAGTGACAGGCACCCAAGTATTTGAGCTGTCATCTGCTGTCTCCCAGTGTGCACATTAGCAGGAAGCTATCCCAGGATAGGGAACAGAGTTGAGACTTAAACCCAAGTACTCCAATATGGGCTGTTGGCATCTTAACATTAAGGAGGCCAAACACTTGCTCCTCCATGAGTTTTGAAGAACTCTCATGCATGGTGTGCATTTTTCTTGATAGAAATAACTTGATATTAATCTCTAGTCTTTATTGCTGACTAAGCTGTAATACCTATTGTCAAATCAGACTTTACATAAATCATGATTACTTAATTTCAAGGAGATGGACACTCAAGAGTCATACGAGAAGGAAAGAGAGGCCTGGAGCATCCTATTCATTCCCCATGTTTGCTGTCTCTTCCCAGCTAAGATCTGTGCTCTCTGGCCTGGAGTACTAGATGAGATCTCCAGGTGAGGCGAGTGAGCTTTCCCTTCCTCATCAGGGACTATTTAAGCTATAAAACATCTCCATTTCATATTCCAGAGAGGTGTACAGTTTACGTGATAGTCTACAGAGACCCATGTCTCATAAATCCTACATTCCAAGTTTATTTACCATAAGCAGTTTTAGCCAGAAACATTCTGCCAGGAGGATTCTATAAATAAGAACTCTTCTATAAAAGAAAATATCATTAGTCTTTTCCTTCAGAGGCCCGGGCGTAAAGGAGAATGGGCCAAGTCATCTGCCTTCACCACTACCTCCTGCCCCACCCTGCTGCCCTGAGCACGCCTCTGGAAAAGGGAGCAAATGCACCTCAGGTCGTTTGCTTAATTTCTTTCTCATTCACAATATACCAGAAAACAGAGTTGGTTATGCTGTATTGCTATTGCACATATTTAGAGAAGTTTTCTCAAACACTTAGAGGAAGAAAAAATACACAGATCTGCATGGAAAGTATATATTTTCAAAAAAGTAAAATGTTACCATTTATTGATTGTTATGGCAGATCTGTAATGCATCAAAAGAGCAAATATGGATAATTGTAAGTAGGATCAGTCAAGGTACAGATGAAGCTAAGAGTGCTATACTCTGACTCTCTTTTATTAAAGGGCTTAGTATGCCCATTATTAACAGGGCAGAGTAATACTGCAGGGGAATGGTAATCACCTCCTAAATTTGCCCTTCTCCTTTCCACTAGTTTCTGATCTCCCTACTGGCCCCCTGTCCACCATTTTCTACTCAATATTCATAATACAGTATATCATAAACATTTTTAATGAATAAATGTATTTCTTCCAAATTATACATTCCCTGTTAATGATTTAACTGTGACTGCATGAACAAAATTTAAAACATTTATGATTTCTGCATCATCATTGCAACCACATACAGAAATTTTTTTTTTGACAGGCAGAGTTAGATAGTGAGAGAGAGAAAGACAGAAAGAAAGGTCTTCCTTTTCCGTTGGTTCACCCCCCAAATGGCCACAATGGCCGGCCGGCACACTGCGGCCAGCATGTTGTGCCAATCTGAAGCCAGGAGCCAGGTGCTTCCTCCTGGTCTCCCATGTGGGTGCAGGGCCCAACGGCTTGGGCCATCCTCCACTGCCTTCCTGGGCCACAGCAGAGAGCTGGACTGGAAGAGGAGCAACCAGGACAGAATCCAGCGCCCCAACCAGGACTAGAACCTGGTGTGCCGGTGCTGCAGACAGAGGATTAGCCTAGTGAGCCGTGGTTTCGGTACACAGAAATTTTTAACTTCAATTGTGTGAGGTAGTACTTAACCCATAAATGTATGCAGTTGTTTAGGAATATATGTCTCTTGCACAGTCTAAAAATTATCATATTAAGTAGATATTTCTACAAACACAAGAGAGAAACACAGTATTTTCCAAATTCTGTTTAATATTTTATTTTCAACAGAATTTCAGAGGTAAGCATACTATTAAGTCTACTTTAAAATATTTGAAATTCTGGTTGAGCCCACACAATATATCAACTTTCCCAGAAAATTTTTCAGTGATGATATTTCACAGTCTGAATACCACCTTTCTTCATAGCCTTAATCAGTGAGGAAACATTCATGGGCACACAGATGGTATCACTATAACCATGAACTCTTCTTACTTCAACCAACATCTTTAATGATTTCGCCATTTGGAAAATAAACCTCACTTTATTTCATAATGTGACCACTTTTTTAAAACTTAAGTTTACTTTTCTGCTTTGGAGAACAAACTTTTAGGTGTTAAAGGAAAAACACTGCTATTAACTAAGAGATCCAAAGCTGTCAAAGCGGAAAGGGAGAAGGAGACTGAACACATGATTATGGGACACTTCAGTTGATTTACTGAGGCTTCACCAACAGCCACCTTCCAGAAGATTCTGTGGTTTTTATTTGTCTTCTTCATGGTAGTTATTGCAAAAATTCTTAATAATGATGCCACGGTTGATATTATAGGTAAGGAATTCTAGGAGACTCTATTTCATAGTCTTAAGAATTGACAATGCGAGCCAACAAGATATTTGATGACCATTTCAACCCCAAATATTTATTATTTCTCTCAGTATATGGACACCTCTCATAAAAGATACAAAGAAGAAATGGAGGCAGCACTGTGGCGTATCGAGTTAAGCCACTGCCTGCCATACTGGCAATCAATATGGGCACCAGTTTGAGTCCCAACTGCTCCACTTCTGATCCAGCTCTCTGCTAATGTGCGTGGAAAGGCAGCAGAGGATGGTCAAGTCCTTGGGCCCCTGCACCCACTTAGGAGACTCAGAAGCACCAGGTTCCTGGCTACAGACCGGCCAAGCTCCTGCCTTTGTGGCCATTTGGGGAGTGAATCAGAGTATGGAAGATCTCTCTCTCTCTCTCTCTCTCTCTCTCTCTCTCTCCTTGACTCTCCACCTGCCCCTCCCCCCCGTAACTTTGCCTTTCAAATAAATAAATAAGTCTTAAAAAAAGAAAAGAAGTTTTTGTTAATTTTATATTTACCAGGTCTAACATGTGAAAAGATAACTTTCTTTACTTTCATTTTCAGGACACTTTCTTTGTTTTCCCTTAAACTTGTTCCTACTGTTTGTGATCTAAATTAATAGAACCATCAGCATTTATTTTAACAAAACAATACTTTTTTTTTTAAAAAGTCACTGTCTTCTCTCTTTAGTATTTACATGGTTGAGTGTCAAATATTTTTTATTTGGATCCAAAAATGATTGTAAGGAGCTTTATATCCTCCTAACCTTGCTGCCTCTTAGTGCACAAATCATCGTCATTTTCCTGGATCAAGATTTCTTAGCTTCAGCTCCATTACATTTAGAGCATGTAAAATTTTTATTATAGTAAGGGGAACTTTCCTGCCCATTGTAAGATATTGAACACCAACTTGACCTATATCTACAAAAAAAAAAAAAAAAATAGAAATACTTACCTCCTGTGCCCCTATCAAGTAATGACAATCAGTTAAATTTCCAGATATGGCTAAATATACCCTGGAGGATAAAATCACCCCTGAGAACTACTGACTGAGACTAACCACTGCTCTGAGCTCAAATAATACAGCCTACAAGCAAGATCTGAAATAACCTAATTACTTCTAAGTAACTTTACTATGTACATTCAAGAATAAAGTAAATGAATATGTATAGAATTATAAACATAGAAGGCACCCAGAAAAGTAAAAATAATGATGTTTGGCATCCAGTCAAAGATCACCAAACATTTAAGGAACAAAAATAGAACACACAAGGACATGAAAATTTAATCAAAACTTCTGGAAATGATACAGATGACAGACATTAAAATAATTACCTTAATTATAAAACATATTTTCAAGAATCTAGAGGAAATGTAAGATTTAATAAGACATGTAAGATATAAAAATTGTCCAAACACAACTTCTAGTGATAAAATTTTAAATTTCTGACATGAAAAATATGTTAAATGGGGTTGGCACTAGATGAAACATTCCAGAAGAAAATATTTTGAACTTAAACATATATCAGTAAAAAACAACTAAAATGAAACAGAAAGAAAAAAGAATGGATATAAGAGCAGAGATGCAATCAGCTCAACACAGTGAACTATGTTGGCAGTGAGTTCCTAAAGGAGGGGAATGAAGAAACAACAGAGCACAATACTTGAGGAAACAATGCCTTACAGCTTCCAAAGCTAATGAATGTTAAAAATCCATATATCCAAAAGACTCAAAAAAACTCTAACAACAAAGAACACAATACTTGGGTACATAATAATCAAATCAATTAAAAAGATTGATAAAAAATAGAAAAATTTAGAAGAAAATTGTATGTTACTCACAGAACAACAAAGATAAAAATGGCAGCAGATCTCTGGAAACAAAGCAAGGGAGACTACCACAAAGCAACATGTACAATGGGTTATTTATTGGTAATTCTCTAATAAAACTATTGTTGAAAAATAAAAGAGAAGTAAGCCTGTTGAGATATAGAAAAGATAAAATATTTCATCATCAACAGACCTGAAATGCAAGAAACCCTTTAGGTAGAAGAAAAAGTATACCAGATTAAAACCTCGAACTGCACAAAAAGGAATGAAAAACAACAAAGAATGGTAATTACATCTGCAATTTATTTTTTCTTATTATATTTAAGTATTTTAAATGATTATTATATTTAGAGGAAAAATAATTTAAAAACTAATTTTGATGTTTATAACACATAAAAAGCAAAACTCATGTGAACAACAGCACAAAGGTCAAGGTAGTAGAAAATACACTAGTATGTTTCTTAAACTATGAGGTTAAATGACATTAAATGAAACTAGAATGTGGTAGTTAAGCAAATAACTACAAACTCTAATGCAAGCACTAACACAACAACATGAAACCAGCAAAGGGGCACAATGGAATCACGAAAATATTCAATTAAAAAAGAAAATTGAAGAAGAAATTAAAAAGGGAACATGAACAAAGAACAGATAGGATACATAGAAAGCCAACAGCCAGATGGAAGATTTAATTCCAACAATATTGTTCATAATATTAATTACAAATGACCTAAGCACCCCAACACAGAGTAATAGATTATCAGGTTGGATTTAAAAAGAAAATCACAATTTTATATTACATATGAAATACTGCCTTAAAAATAAGGACATAGATAGATTAAAAATATGGAAAATGATATATCATGCTACCATTAATCAAAATAAAGCTGGAGTGACTAACCTGAATCAGAAATTAAAGATTTTGGGAAAAGAATATTACCAGAAATAAGCTAGGTCATTATGATAGGTCAACTCTTCAAGAAGATATAATAATTCTAAATGTTTATATACCAATAAAAAGTCTCAAATACCTGAAAAAGATTGAGTTTCAAGAAATAGACAAGTAAAAAGGTAGAATCATGTATTTCAAACTCCCCTAAAAATAGCTGATAGACACATGTACTGAAAATCAGTTTGCTTAGACATATTCAAGTGCACATGAACATTTAACAATATAGTCCATATAAAGAGCTGTATATGAGTGATCCTGTGCCTGTCTGGGAGACTGCCTCCCTAGCCCATGCAAGAGGTTAAGAGGGCATGGCACACCATGCCCCCCGGGAAAACCTTGGTCAAAGGCTCAGTACACTGTGACCCTCGCACATGACCTGGCTACTGGCAGGTGGCAGGGACTCCAGGCACATTTCTCACACTCCCTCTTTCTGTTGAAGGGCCTTATAGGTAAACAGCCCCCAGGTGTGGCCCAGACCCATAAAGACCACCTGGAAGGCTATGTGGGACATGTGACCTTCAAGCTCATTGGAGAAGCATAGAATTAATGTTGCTACCCTGAACTAGTTACTTCTCTTTGCCTGCCCTTTAAAAGCTTGTGCCTGATTGTTAATAGATGAACATGTTCACCAAAACTGTCTCTGGTGCTTCTTTTTTTTTTTTTTTAAGATTTATTTATTTATTTGAAGGTCAGAGTTACATAGAAAGAGGAGAAGCAGAGAGAGAGAGAGAAAGAGAGAGGTCTTCTATCTGCTGGTTCACACCCCAAATGGCCGCAACGGCTGGAGCTGCACCAATCTAAAACCTGGAGCCAGGAGCTTCTTCCAGGTCTCTCATATGGGTGCAGGGGCCCAAAGACTTGGTCCATCTTCCACTGCTTTCCCAGGCCATAACAGAGAGCTGGATTGGAAGCGGAGCAGCTGGGACTCGAACTGGTGCCCATATGGGATGCTGTCACTGCAGGTGGTGGCTTTACCCGCTACGCCACAACGCTGGCCCTTCCAGTACTTCTTGTTGAAGAATGCCATCACCCCTTTACCCCAACAGTGTGGGCCTCGCAGGACAAGTTCACAGCTGTAAAACAAGTCTCAGTAAGTATGAAAGGATTCATATCTTACAGAGTATAGCATCAGACCACAATGGAAATTAGAGAACAGAAACTGAATCATACAAGGAAAACTCCCTAATTTTAGAAATGAAATAGCACACACTTTCAATGCAATGGAATGGAGCAAAATAAGTATATAGAGTGGAAAGGAAGAATTAAAACTGTCTTTATTGGCAAACAGAATGATTTTGTACAAAATCATAAGTAGTCTCCAAAAAACTCTTCTAAAATTAATAAGAGTTTTTCAGAATGGTAAAAGACAAAAAATAATCTGATTTTGTTATAATGACAAAGATCAAATAGAAACAAGTTTTTTAAAAAGAAATTCTAGTTAAAATAGCATCAAAAGTATGAGATATCTAAAGGTACCATAAGGAACAAGGCAAGATCTGTACATCAAAACATACAAAATTTCTGGGAGAATCTGAAGAAAACCTATAAACAGAATGATATGCTGGGATCATGGATCAGAACACTCTAGTTTTTGGCTGATTTTTTGTAATTTTTTTAATTCAATCCTGTTGATTTCCTCTCTAATTTTAATTATTTCTCTTCTCCTACTAGTTTTGGGTCTGGTTTGCTGCAGTTTTTCTAGATCCTTGAGATGCATTGAAAGCTCATTTATTTGGTGCCTTTCCAATTTCTTGATGTAGGCACCTATTGCTATAAACTTTCCTCTCAACAGTGCTTTTGCCGTATCCCATAAGTATCCCTTAATTATAAAACATATATGATATGTTGTGTTGTTATCCTCATTTTCTTCCAGAAAGTTTTTGATTTCTCTTTTGATTTCTTCTATGACTCAGTGTTCATTCAGGAGCATGTTGTTCAATCCCCATGTATTTGCAAATGCTCTAGGGATTCCTGAGTTGCTAATTTCCAACTTCATTCCTTCATGGTCTGAGAAGCTGCATGGTATGATTCTAATTCTCTTGAATTTGCTGAGACTTGCTTTATGGCCTAGTATGTGGTCAATCCTAGAGAAGGTTCTATGCACTGCTGAGAAGAATGTAAATTCTTTAAGTGTAGGATTAAAAGTTCTGTATATATCTATTAGATCCATTTGGGCAATAGTGTTGATTAAATCTGCTGTTTCTTTGTTGATCTTCTGTCTGGATGATTTGTCTATTTCTGAAAGTGGAGTATTGAAGTCCCCCAGTACTATTTTATGTCCCTAGATTAAGTGGACTGTCTGCTTTTGATGGATCCTTAGAGGCTTGTGATGGGTGTGGCTAGAGAGCTCTATTTGGTTCTTCAGGGTTAAGGGCATGCCAAAGGTGACACACCCAGGTTAGGAGTGGTAAATCTTCTCTCTCTCTCTCTCTCTCTCTCTCTCTTTTAATTCAGAAGGGAAGTAATTCCGCACAGCTGAGCAGCATTGAAGGTAGTCACTGTCTGAAATCTGGCCCCTGTTGGTATAATATTCATCTGCTCTGCTCCAAGGACCACACAAAGGATCTATGTAGTCCTCAGTGTAAGCTCAAATCTCTCTGCAGTCTCTCACCAGGTTGCCAAGGTTACCGAGTTTGTATACTCTTCTGAGAGTACTCATGTCTCAGGTACTCCGTGAGTTCTCTCCCACACCCTCAGTTTTTCACAGTCTCAGTTCATTAGCTCTACACTTTCACTAGGTCCTAACCTCCTGTTATTTCTCCCCACCAGAGTCAGGTTTTTCTGCTTGGCTGATGGTGGGCGCCACTTTTAAGTATGTCCAAAATGGTGCCTGCTCTTTATCTTGCTTGCCTTTGTAAGGTGAGTGGAGAGAGAGACTGGTGTCCATGCCGGTGGTCCCTTTTATTTATTTATTTTTTTCTCTCCTCTAGTTAGCCCGGTGAACTTTCCCCAGCGGGGCTTCAAGCCTCGTTCCCTCTAGGCTGTTCCTGCCGCCCCCCACCTCCCCCCAGTGTCTTGGGCTACTGAGGTTTTGCTTCACCTCCCTTTCCAGTGCTGGTGTGTAGACTCCACGGCTGGGCTTCCGAGCTGTGGGCTTCCGAGCCGTGGGTGTCCTTGCCCTCCATGTAGGTGCACAGTGTCCCACTAGTTCCAGAAGAGTTTCTTCTGCAGTTTTTTTTTTCCCCGAAACTTTCCCTGAAACTACAGTATCTCCACTTTTATTAAACTATCTTTTCCCAGACTATCAGTGCGTGCCCTCACTATTCTGCCATCTTGGCTCTCTCTCCCCTCAAAAAATTTAAAAAACATGATATACAGAACAAGTATCAGACTGGGAGAAAACATTTGTAGAACACATTTAAAGGACTAGTTTTGCAAATACTTTAAGAATTCTCAAATGCACTAATAAGGACAATAAATGAATTTTTTAAATGTGCAAATGATTTAAACAGACACTTCAGCAAAAAAAGATACATAGGCAAGATGAAAAGTTGAAGGGAGCATCAGCACTCTCTCTTAGTTGAGCAAGAAGAGATACTCATTATTATTCATTATATAACATGACCTAAACCTGGAGTGTACTATCATGCTTTACCACCCCATTTAAAGCAGGTTGTCTAGATCTATGAGCAACTTAGTATTTTGCTCAGAGTGATTTCATGCTGCTGGAAGCTGTGTTGTAAAAGAGGCTAAGCATCTAAATGCCAGTGGTGCACGCCCCCTCCAACATTCTCCCAACATTGACAAGTGTCCTCTGGGGACCACATCACTAAGTTTGAGAACCATCAGCACTCACCTCTAGCATGTTCTCACTGCCATTGGTGTTGTCCCATTATCTCCTGCTCCACATTACTGCTCAAATTTATGTTCCATAAACCAATTCTGGTTACAACCATATGCTCTTTTAATGCCACCTGGGTCTCAGCTGTCTTTTACTAACTTAAAAAAAGTCTGTGAGAGGGGTATTTGATGCAGCAGGCAGACTCTATGTGGGATACTTGAACCCCCTATTAGTGTGCCTGGGTTCGAGTCCTTGCTCCATTTCGGATCCAGCTTCCTGCTAACATACATCTTATTAATGTGCAGCAGGTGATAGCTAAAGTGGTTGGATCCCTGCTACTCACTAGGGAGACCCTGGTTGGAGTTCCTGGCTTCTGGCTTCAGCCTGGATCAGACATGAATGTTGCAAGTGTTTAGGGAATGAACTAGTAGATTGAAACTCTCTCTCCATTTGTTTGTCTACCTTACATACACAATGGTAAATTTTTAACCATTTAAAAACCAACTATATTCCCAAAATTATCAGGATTATTTGTTTGTTTCGTTGCCTATCTTGTTCACTTTTTTTTTTAACTTTTATTTAACAAATATAAATTTCCAAAGTTCAGCTTTTGGATTACAATGGCTTCTTTCCCCACATAACTTCCCTCCCACCCGCAACCCTCCCATCTCCTGCTCCCTCTCCCATTCCATTCACATCAGGATTCACTTTCAATTATCTTTATATACAGAAGATCAATTTAGCATATATTAAGTAAAGATTCCAACAGTTTGCACCCACACAGAAACACAAAGTGTAAAGTACTGTTTGAGTACTAGTTATAGCATTAATTCACATTGTACAACACATTAAGGACAGAGATCCTACATGAGGAGTAAGTGCACAGTGACTTTCTTTTCTTATGGTTTCTCATAGGCAGATGCCATATTGCAGCCAGTCAGAGCGCTTTGCTGAGTATTCTGCATTATTTTGTGTTTCTGTGTCTCAGTATGTGTTTCTTCCTCATGAGACAAGCTAGTCCCAATTTATCTACTATCATTAAGCAGAAAGATCACCATCTGAAATCCTTCACTATTTAGCCAAAGATTATCGTCTCTGTGAAAATCCTATTGACAACCACAAAACAGCATTATGTTGAGGCTTTTGGAGTACACCAGCCAGAAAACAGCAGAGAAAAGGGAAAGTGTTATTGCTAACTCACATGAGGCTCTACCAGAAAGCATGAGTGTGCACAACTTCTGGCAGTAAGCAGAGATTTTATGTGTTATGTGCACATAAGGGGGCACGAAGATCAGTTCGTTTTCTGAATTCTCTCAAACAGCTGTCATCTGAAATTAAGCAAAACCAGGAAAAGTGCAATTAGTGGTCTTGAATTTTTAAAGACACAGCAGTTTAGGCCCTAAGATTATATTTTTTGGTTGCATAGAGTTGTAGAAATGTGTTAATCCCTTATGTTACAAGCTTTATAAAATGGGTTTCCAGAGTACATATTTTTCTTGTCTTGTGTGTAGGTTTAGTATTTTTAATATTTTGTCCATGATTATCTCCCCAATTCAGTTATGAATTCCTTGAAAGCAAAGACAATGTCTAATATCCATTTTTTTCTCAGTGTGGCACTATGGATGGTTGTGTTGACTGTGCACTGTTCAAAGAGCACTCAAGCAAGATGGTGACGGGAACTTAAACTCAAGGTGCTCTAGTGAACAGCTGCACTCAGTGCACGAAGGGGCCTTTCTGGAAGTTGTAAAAAGGTATCACTTGGATACCTGCAAATAAAATATTCAGGGATTTGAGCATCATATATTTACAGGAAAAGTTTTAAAAATTTAAATACACACAAAAGTGAAGGATAGAACATAAGGTCAGGTAATGGGATGGTTCAGAAGTGGAAATCAGATGAAAAATCAGGAAATATTAAAGACACTCCTAGGTACAGAGAAGTGACATTGGTGGTGGTCATAATTTTCTAAACTATTTAACTTCTTTTAGTGAACTTTCTTACCTTTAATAAAATTAAAAGAAATAGGCACACCTAGTTTCAAAGACATTGTAGTGAGTCTTTTAAGACATAGGAATATACTAACATTGGTCAGTGTAAAGCAATCTTCCAAAAGAAAAATAATTTAAACACGTTTCTTTTTTCAGCTAAAAAATGAATAGTACAGGACCGGTGTTGTGGCATAGCAGGTTGAGCCGCTGCCTGCAGTGCGGGCATCCTGTATGGGCTCTGGTTCAAGTCCTGGTTGTTCCACTTCTGATCCAGCTCCCTGCTAATGTACCTATAAATGCAGCAGAAGATAGCTCAAGTCCTTGGGCCCCTGCACCCATGTGGGAGACCTGGGTGAAGCTCCTGGCTTCTGGCTTCAGCCTGGTCCAGCCCTGGCCATTTGGGAAACAAACCAGTGCATGGTTCTCTCTCTCTCTCTCTCTCTCTCTCTCTCTCTCACTCTCTCTCTCTCTTTCAAGTAAATACAGTAAATCTTAAAAGAATATTATAAAATTAAGATAGTTTTGAAAATTACATTTAAATCAAACTTTGAAAAAGGAAATAGTTCAGCTGAGACCACTTTGACAAAGTTCAAATGTTAATGAAACCTGATAATGATCAACTATTTTATGCATTTGCAAAGTGAACTGGCTAGGAATTATAAATTTCCATTTGGAAATTCAGGAGTCTACATAGTGGGGATTTCCCTTATCAAACTTTATATTTAGGTCATTGAATAAAGGATTCATAAACATGAAGTGTCTCATGGTATTTTGGGAAACTCTGGGGAGAGTAGGGGAATACCTTAATTATGTAATCCTAGAAAGGATTACTCTTGATTTTTACTTTTTTGACAATATTATATGAAGTTTTCAAAAGAATAATTTTGCATACTATTAGGTATTAGGTTGTATTCCATGTGAACTAAATTTTGAGTAGAGAGTATTAAATATTATTTCCATGCTTGAAAATAAGAATACCTGGATACCTACCTTTTGGTGTCAGTGAGGATTTTTGCAAGAAATAAATATCACACATAAATTTGAAGGGCCCTTTGCGGCACGTGTTTGGCATAGTGTGGTTAAGACACCATTTAGGACATCTGCATGCCATATTGGAGTGCCAGTTTTGAGCTCTAGCTCAGCTCGATTTCAACTCCTTGCTAATGCACACCATGGGAGGCAGCATGTGGCCTCATCATGTTGACTTTTCTAATTATTTCTATTGAAAAAGTTTTAGTTTAGAATAAGCTGATGTTGGGACCAATGCTTAAGCATTGGTTAAGATGGTTAAGCCACCATCTGCAGTGCAGACATCCCATATGGGCACCAGTTTTTGTCCTAGCTGCTCCACTTTCTGATACAGCTCTCTGCTAATGCACCTGGGAAAGTGGTGGAACATGGCCCAAGTCCTTGGGCCCTTGCACCCACATGGGAGACCCAGAAGAAGGTCCTGCCTCCTGCCTTTGGCCTGGCCCAGCCCTGGCCATTGTGGCCATTTGGGGAGTGAATCAGCAAGTGGAAGATCTCTCTCTGCCTCTCCTCTTTTCCTCTCTGTCTCTGTCTCTCTCTCTCTGTGACTCTGCCTTTCATATATATATATATATATGTATATATCATCTACTGTATTACCAGAGTAGTCATATATTAAATATGTTACAGTTTTTAGGCCATAAATTAAAACAATATGCTCAAAGTTTAAAAAATATTATTCAGCACGATATGAGGAAATGCACTCAGGATACATTTTCGGCTATATGTTCTACATTACCTATCAAGGAATATTTCAAGGGAATCCCGCCTTTGGCACTGCTTGTCATTAGAGAACATTCTCTTTTAATGTGGTTTCTGACTAGATGTGACGTGGCATTTATCCTGTGGTAAATCTTAGCACAGCTGTTTCAGAAATGTTCAAAGATGGGATCAGGAAAAATACCATCTTTTTCTCCAAGATGTAGTCCTAAAAAGACTTTTCTAAAGAGGCCAAAATCAATGGTTTAAATAATAATAATACATAAATAAATTATTACTTAAATAAATAAGGTGATAAGGAATTTAAGCATAATTTAATATTTATATATAATTTCCTATAAAACTTAAATACTGTCTAAATATGTTGTTTTTTAAATGAAGTAATGGATTGAAAGGGAGTATTTATTTGTTTTTTATTTTGTTATTTTTTATTTTTTTGCCAGGCAAAGTTAGACAGTGAGAGAGAGAGAAAGCGAGAGAGTTATAGACAGTGAGAGAGAGACAGAGAGAAAGGTCTTCCTTCCGTTGGTTCACTCCCCTAATGGCCACTGCAGCTGGTGCTGCGCCGATCCGAAGCCAGGAGCCGGGTACTTCCTCCTGGTCTCCTATGAGGGCGCAGGGACCCAAGCACTTGGGCCATCTTCCGCTGCCCTGCTGGGCCACAGCAGAGAGCTGGACTGGAAGAGAAGCAACTGGGACAGAATCCAGCACCCCAACTGGGACAAGAACCCCGGGGTGCTGGCCTGAAAGGGAGCATTTAAACACATCACTAATCTCTGCTGATAATTCTCCTGAGATAATTTTCCTGAGACTCCCACCTGGTCCACAGGTGTATTTTTCTTCATACTTTGCTTATCACTACAAAAAAAAGACAATAAATTATTTAGAAATTTAGAAGTTTTGTTATTGCAATATGTTGGAGATAAAAACTGTTAGTAACAATTAAATCATTCAAAAATTCACTTAGTTGTAGAGC
This sequence comes from Oryctolagus cuniculus, assembly GCF_964237555.1. Classification (NCBI taxonomy): domain Eukaryota; kingdom Metazoa; phylum Chordata; class Mammalia; order Lagomorpha; family Leporidae; genus Oryctolagus; species Oryctolagus cuniculus. The sequence goes on along the minus strand of NC_091437.1, from coordinate 100,892,164 downwards.
ATGGGTAACATGACAGAGTCATATAGAAATACCCAAGAGGTAACGTAGGAATAAGGCCTATAATGTCTAACCTAGGTCAAGCAGCATATGTTGCTTATTAATCAAGTTAATTCACTTGATAATATCAGAAAAACATTAAATTTTCACTAAGAATAACACCAAGTTCAAGAAGTATGTTTCAGAAGGCATGCACTGATAATGTTAGAGAACCCTAAGAGTATTGAGTAAGTCATTGGTATCTTTTTGAGTTGAATTATTTCTAATAGTTTTACTTTCCAATAGCTAATGCAATTTGAAAAACAAATAAGCAAACCCTTTTAGTTTGTTTAAATTGTCATTGTTTATTATTCAAAAGCAGAGAAAGTGAATTTATTTTTCAATCCAGGAGAAAATCCCACCCTGATTATCATTCATCAACATTTATACAGTTTTCAAAACATTGAAAAATAAATACAGGTTTTTAGTTGAATTGGGTTGCGTATGCTCTATAAATACTCTATGACCCAATAAAGTGTTTATAAAGTACTGGAAAGTTTAAAGAGCATAATGTTGTTAGTTTAGAATTTTAAACAAAAATTTATGACAAATCCAGTGGTTTCATGATGTGAGCATATGTATTCAGGAACATATTTTTAAGGCAATTAGATGCTAAATACGTGTTACTTCTCTAGGAGGAAATAAAGATTTATCAATATAAATGAACGGGTGTTAAACATTTGAATTTTGATGAGAGTAATAGAAACTCACTGGAAGGCACTATCTCCGTATTCTGTCTTCTCAGTAGGAAAATACCTAAAGCATGCAGTAAATTATAAAATTTGAAGCCCCTCATTTCCCTTACCTCACTACCTTGAAAGGGCGAACATGCTTAATTCATATTATTTCAAATATATTTTTATGAAGAATATAATTTTCTGCCCAGAGTATGCATGAATTGCTTCAAATTCTGCTCACTTAAGTGGTAACTCGATTCCATGTCGCTCCCTGCTGTTGTTGTCCAGCATGTACGTCATAAAGTAGTAAGGACTTGGAGTCCGCTAGACTTGGCTTACAGGCTGTCCAGTCTAGGAGAAGTCAGTCTTCATGAAACCATAGTTGAATCATTTGTAAGAAGGCCATGATTGTACAACTCCGCTTGGTTGTTAGGAAGATGGAGTGATTTAGCAAAGAAAATCACCTTTGCTGTTGTGGAAACCTAGAAAGGTCACAATGACATAGACTCTCTGTACTGCTTCTTGCAACACCATTAGTCCTGCCATCCACCAAGTTCCATTAGCCGAAATTAGCCACTTCTTCACTGCTATTCCTGGGTGATATTCTGTTGTATCAGAGGACATATCTATGTTTGGAGCTCTTACATCTATCACAGAAACCCTAAAGTGGTTAAATTTTACTCTTATTTTGAAAGACAAGAGTAATTTAACAGTGTCAAAGTTATAAAGCCAAGTAAATTAAAGTTAGAAGAGATGTTCAAATTAAAATTTTAAATCGAAAGCATAGAGAAATATTAAAACAGAAGTATTCAAATGCATGATCATAATCAGGCCAAACTGAAATAAATAAAATCAAGTAGGCAAAAATTGAAGACTACCAATATTGTGACTATAAAAGCAACTTAAATTAAAGAAGTCAGACAAAAAATAAAATTATACTTTTTAAAAGTTACAACTTTCAAAATTTTTAAGATTTATTTATTTATTATTTACTTGAAAGAACATCAGAGAGAGAGAGAGAGGAAGAGATGGAGAATGAGAAATATTCCATCAGTTGATTCTCTCACCAAATAATCTGCAACAGCCAGGGCAGGGCCATGCTGAAGCCAGAAGTCTAGAATTCCGTCCTGGTTTCCTGCATGGGTTGCAGGGTCATGCACTTGGCCATCTTCTGCTGCTTTCCCAGGCACATAAGCAGGGAGCTGGATCAGAAGCAGAACACCTGGGACTAGAACCGAAGTGCTGATGTGGAATGCCAGTGTCACAAGTGGTAGCTTAACCACAGGACAGCTCCCAAAGTTATAAATTTTAAATAGTTTTAGGAATAAATTAAAATAGATAATATATAAATCCAAAGAAGAAATATTAAAATAAATAATTAAAATTAGTGAATGTTAAATATACATTTTTGAGTGATTAACAAATAAAAATAAGATCAATAGGTTGAGAAACTATTAGAATCAAAAGACATTAGAGGGTTAAGAACTACATCATAAAATACAAATTTGGGGGCTGGCATTGTGGTGTAGCAGGTTAAACCACCAGCTGTGATGCTCGCATCCTGCATGGGTACTGGTTCCAGGCCCAGCTGCTTCACTCCCAATCCAGCTTCCTGTTAATGTGCCTAGGAAAGCAGCAGAGGATGGCTCAAGTGCTTGGGCACCTGCATCCAAGTGGGAGACCCAGATGAAGCTCCTGACTACTGAGTTTAGCTTAGCTAAGCCCTAATTGCTGTGGCCCCTTGGGGAATGAACCAGCAGATGAAAGATCTCTGTCTCTCCATCTCTTCTTAGTAATTAACTTTGAAATAAATATATAAATATTTTTTTAAAAGATGCTGAATAATATGCCTACATCCCATATTGGAGTGCCTACATTTGACTCCCTGCTCTGGCTCTTGACTCCAGCTTCCTGCTAATGCAAACCCTGGGAGGCGGCAGCAATAGCCCAAGTAATTATGTTCCTGTCACCCACATGTGAGACCTGAATTGAGTTCCCAGCTCTTGGATTTGGCCCAGACCATCTCTGGCCAAGATGGGCATTTTGGGGAGTGAACCAACAGATGAGAGCTTTCTTATCAAATAAGTAAATGAAGAAATAAAAATATTATCTATATGAAAAGTGCTCTTGGCATACATAATTCTTTGAGTTATAATATTATATTTGTTCAGTCAGTTGTCACCGATCAGGGAGAACATATGGTATTTGTCCCTTTGGGACTGGCTTATTTCACTCAGCATGATGTGTTCCAGATTCCTCCATTTTGTTGCAAATGGCTGGATTTCGCTGTTTCTTACTGCAGTATAGTATTCTAAAGAGTACATATCCCATAATTTCTTTATCCAGTCTACCGTTGATGGGCATTTAGGTTGGTTCCAGGTCTTAGCTATTGTGAATTGAGCTGCAATAAACATTAGGGTGCAGACCTCTTTTTTGTTTGCCAATTTAAATTCCTTTGGGTAAACTCCAAGGAGTGGGATAGGAAACCTGTTGAAGTGAAATGGACACTATGGGAAACGGTGACTGGATCAGCATAGCCCTGACTGTTAATGAACAACTTAATACATTATCCCTCTTAGTAGTTTTTTTATCTGTTCTACTTAATATGACTGGTTTAATTCTGTAATTAATACACAGTTACTCTTAAGTGTTGAAAATTAACTGAAATGTGATCCCTGTTAAACATAAGAGTGGGAATAAGAGAGGGAAGAGATGTATAATTTGGGACATGCTCAAGCTGACTTGCCCCAAATGGTAGAGTTAGAAACATACCAGGGGATTCCAATTCAATCCCATCAAGGTGGCATGTACCAATGCCATCTCACTATTCCAAGTGATCAATTTCAGTTCACAATTGATCATAATGAAAGGACTAAGAGTCAAAGGGAGCACATAAACAAGTCTAGTACCTGCTAACACTAACCGATAGAATAAATAAAGGGGAGAGTGATCCAACATGGGAAGTGAGATACTCAGCAGACTCATAGAATGGCAGATGTCCTAAATAGCACTCTGGCCTCAGAATCAGCCCTAAAGGCATTCAGATCTGGCTGAAAAGCCCATGAGAGTATTTCAGGCATGGAAAGCCAAGACACTCTGGCAAAAAGATCTCTGTGAGTGAGATCCCAGTGGAAAGAACAGGTCATCAAAGAAGGAGGTACCTTTCTCTGAAGGGAGGAGAGAACCTCCACTTTGATTATGACCTTGTCTAAACAAGATAAGAGTCGGAGAACTCAGAGGGCTTCCATAGCCTTGGAAACTCATGACTGGAGCATAGGGAGATTACTGATGCCATAGACAGGAGTGTCAATTGGTAAAGTCAACAACAGGAGTCACTGTGCACTTACTCCTCATGTAGGATCTCTGTCCTTAATGTGCTGTGCATTGAGATTTAATGTTATAACGAGTACTCAAACAATATAATTCACTTTGTGTTTCTATGGGGGTGCAAACTGTTGAAATCTTTACTTAATGCATACTAAACTGATCCTCTGTAAAAAAAAAAAAAAAAAAGAAATTATCATTTCCCAACTTGACTCTCACTGGGATTAAACATGACAATAGGTCTGCTCTGATTTCATCATCATTTAAAAAAAATCATCTATTATTTTTCACTTTATGTTTCTGTGTGGGAGCAAACTGTTGAAATCCTTACTTAATGTATACTAAGCTGATCTTCTGTATATTAAGATAATCGAAAATGAATCTTGATGTGAATGGAAGGAGAGAGGGAGTGGGAAAGGGGAGGGTTGTGGGTGGGAGGGACGGTATGGGGGGGAAGCCATTGTAACCCATGAGTCGTACTTTGGAAATTTATATTCATTAAATAAAAGTTTAAAAAAAAAGAAAAAAAATATTATATTTGTGGCTTCTTTCTCAAATTCCAGTTGAAATGAGCCTTCCTAGATAACTAAAGCTCAATATTTTCTTGAAAATAGTCAAGCCAATTCAGGGTTAGACTCAACATAGACCCTGGAGGTGCCAGGGATTGAACCTGGGGCCTCATACATGCAAAGCATGTGCTCCAGCACTGAGCTACACCCCCCACATTAAGCTCAATATTTTCAAAATGGAGCTCTTAATTTCAGTTTTTGTTCCACCTCCAAAATGGCAACCCTGTGATGTTTGGAGTTCGATAAATGGTACCGGGCAGCAATTTGGAAATGATTTATTTTATTTTTAAGATTTATTTATTTATTTGAAAGCAGAATAAAGGAGAAGGAATGAGAGAGAGAGAGAGAGAGAGAGAGAACTTCTATCTGCTGGTTCACTTCCCAAATATCTGCAATGGCTAGGGATAGGCCAGACCGAAGCCAGGAGCCAGGAGCTTCATCCAGGTTACCCACCTGGGTGGAAGGAGCTGAAGCACTTGGACCATCTTCCACAACTTTCCCACGCATGTTAGCAGGAATCTGGATCGAAAATGGAGCAGCTGGGACTGCAACTGGTGCCCATGTGGGTTGCTTGAGTCATAGGTGGTGGCTTTACCCATTGCACCACAATTCCAGCTCCCAAAAATGATTATTTTAAAAAAAAATTATTTATTCATTTTTTAAAGATTTATTTATCTACTTGAAAGGCAGATTTACAGAGAGGCAGAGGCAGAGAGAGAGAGAGAAAGTCTTCCATTCACTGGTTTACTCCTCAAGTGGCTGCAATGGCCAGAGCTGCACCCATCCAAAGCTAGGAGCCAGGAGCTTCTTCTGAGTCTCCCACATGGGCGCAGGGCCCCAAGGATTTGGGCTATCTTCTACTACTTTCCTAGGCCATAGCAGAGAGCTGGATTGGAAGTGGAGCAGCCAGGAATCAAACTGGCACCCTTATGGGATGCTGGTGATGCAGGCAGAGACTTTACCCACTACACAACAGCACTGGCCCCGAAAATGCTTCTTAAACTTCAGATTCTCTTTGGGGAAGATAACTGTGCTTTAATTTATAAAATATTTTATGGCTGAATTGAATGCTAAAATACTGCTTCAAGTTGTAGTCTCGAATGAAGGAAAATGAAATTGATTGCATGAAAGTGAGAGAAAATATTTTTAAATTTTTTTTTTCAAGAAATCACTATTTAGTGAATGGCCCTACACAAAAAAGTAGTGAACCCTTTGAACATAATGTTATCTCAGTTTTTAACCTTTCAGTGAGCAAGGATAGGATCCATGTGGCTTATTATTTGTTTGGACTTACTTCTACCATATTGTTAAGGTTTTGTATTTATTATGGTTATTGTTTATTTTTTCTTTATTAACATCTGTTTAATTAAAAACATTACTTACTTTGCCTTTCTACTTCTCTTGTTTTAGGGCTAACTCTGAAGTTTGTAGTACACATGCCTAATTTCAAACATAAGGTTAATTTGCATCTCCAAAACTTTGAAAGAATATTCTTGTGTTGTTTTATACTACATTATTTGTGGCGCTTTGCTACAACAACCCTAGGAAATCAATATGCACCATTTTCCTAAGTACGTCAGAATATCTTGTACAGTGTATGCTCTTTGTCTGTTTGAAAACTTACACCTCAGTCAAAGGTTGATTACTCGTTTTCCTCCTTTGCCAATCAAGGTTTTGTTATCTACTTTCTCTGAGCCATGCATTTTTTTTCATGTAATATTTTTCCAAAGGTAACCAAGCAATAATATAATTATTGTTGTTCGTTTATCCACCCCACTAGAATGTAAACTTCATGAGTACACAGATATACGCCTAACTTAAAGCATGCTTCTATTCAGGAATAGCAAGTTGAGATGTTTATTTTAAAAGATCTGAGAGTGCTAAGCAGTTGTATTTATTTATTACCCTTCAAGTAACAAATAAAAGATACAGTTCTGACAAAATGTAGAGGGAATCTTAATTTCAAAGTTTCCATCAATGTCTTCTAGCCACCAGATTCATAGTCTAATCCTAAACAACATTTAGCATCTGTGCTTGAATTTGTTTTCCTTCATTAACAGAAATCTCATTTTCATTAAACCACCTGAGTGTTTCCTCTTAGACATAGGCTCAACCCATTTTTTTTTTTAAGATTTATTTTATTTATTTGAAAGACAGAGTTACAGAGAGAGGTAGAGACAGAGAGAGAAGTCTTCTATCCGCTGGTTCATTCCCCAGATGGCCGCAACAGCCGGAGCTGTGCTGATCCGAAGCCAGGAGCCAGGAGCTTCTTCCAGGTCTCCCATGTGGGTGTAGGGGCCCAAGGACCTGGGCCATCTTCTACTGCTTTCCCAGGCCATAGGAGAGAGCTGGATCAGAAGAGGAGCAGCTGGGTCTAGAACCAGCACACATTGGGGATGCCGGCGCCTCAGTCCAGGGCTCTAACCTGCTGCGCCACAGCACCGGCCCCATGGCTCAACCTATTCTTTATACACGTAAATACAGAACAATTCCTTCAAGTGGTAGTGAGAGGAGGCAAGGGTTACTTTGTGGATAAAAAAATCACAGAAGGATCAGAGTTCCTTAACTGCAAGGGAGTGGCCTGCACTTTCTGCTGTAAGCAGAAAGCAGGGTTATGAATGAGCTTGACAATGACTACGTGGCATTGGGGAGATGATCAGACATCTGTGTGAATCAAAATATTCACAAACAGAAAACAATGTGTAAAGATGAGGAACATAAATAACTATCTTCAAGTTTATAAACAGGAACCTTTGAAAACAGTTGCTCTCGCACTTCTGCAACGTTGGCTTCACACTGAAGTAGAATCCATTAATCTTTGCTATCTTTGCTTGCTCCATGGAGATTGATTACAGCAACTATACCCAGGCCTGGCCTTTCCCTGGTCCTAAGAATAAAGTATTGAACTGTAATCCCAGAGAGAATACACAGTTGAGTAAATCCTTCACAAAATAATCAAGAGTTTTAGAGTAGGAGTAAGTAGGAATAAAAAGTTTATCTTTCAAAATGTTAAGTAAATAATTCACATACCCCTGTTGGTAACCATACACATGCAGAATTTCTCTTTAAATTTTAAATTATATCTTTTATTTTTAAATTTTTATTTAATAAATGTAAATAATAATAAATATAATTCACATTGTATAACACATTAATGACAGAGATCCTACATGGGGACTCCTACACAGTGACTCCTGTTGTTGACTTAACAATTGACACTCTTGTTTATGGCATTAGTAATCAGCCTCGGCTCTTGTCATGAGTTGCCAAGGCTATGGAAGCCTTTTGAGTTTGCCAACTCCGATCTTATTTAGACAAGGTCATAGTCAAAGTGGAAGTTCTCTCCTCCCTTCAGAGAAAGGTACCTCCTTCTCCTTCTTTCCACTGGGATCTCACTTGCAGAGATTTTCATTTAGGTGTGTGTGGTTTTTGGTTTTTTTTTTTTTTTTTTTTTTTTTTTTTTTTTTTTTTTTTTTTTTTTTTTTTTTTTTGCCAGAGTGTCTTGGCTTTCCATGCCTAAAATACTCTCATGGGCTCTTCAGCCAGATCTGGAGGCCTTAAGGGCTGATTCTGAGGCCAGAGAGCTGTTTAGGACATCTGCCATTCTATGAGTGTGCTGTGTATCCTGCTTCCCATGTTGGATCTTTCTCTCCTTTTTAATTCTTTCAGATAGTATTAGCAGACACTAGTCTTGTTTATGTGATTCCTTTGATTATATCGTTTAAAAATACTCAAAATCTCTGCCATTTTTTGATACCCAAGTTAATCATGCTTTGTGTTGTGCATTGTCTGAATGAGCAAGCCTGCTTTGCAGCACCACAAAAGGATCTTGTAAATGTTGATGTGAAATGCCGTATTTTGAACTTTTCTGTGAATCAGTTAATTTACAGACACAATCACTATTACTTTTTTTTTTTTTTTTTTTTTTTTTTACAGGCAGAGTGGACAGTGAGAGAGAGAGAGACAGAGAGAGAAAGGTCTTCCTTTTTCCGTTGGTTCACCCCCCAGTGGCGCTGCGGCTGGCGTGCTGAGGCCAGTGCACTGTGCTGATCCGAAGCCAGGAGCCAGGTGCTTTTCCTGGTCTCCCATGGGGTGTAGGGCGCAAGGACTTGGGCCATCCTCCACTGCACTCCCGGGCCACAGCAGAGAGCTGGCCTGGAAGAGGAGCAACCGGGACAGAATCCGGCCCCCTGAGCGGGACTAGAACTGGGGATGCCAGCACCACAGGTGGAGAATTAGCCTATTGAGCCACGGTGCCAGCCAATCACTATTACTTTTAATCTTAATTTTAAATAAATAGGAGTTCATTGAATGCTTTTCAGTGTATGATTAACTATTTAACGCCAGGAAAATAAATTATTGGAGGTCTTTTTTTTTTTTAAAGATTTATTTATTTTATTTGAAAGTCAGAGTTACACACAGAGAGAAGGAGAGGCAGAAAGGGAGAGAAGACTTTGATCCACTGGCTCATGTTCTGAAGCCAGGAGCCAGGAGCCTCCTCGGGGTCTTCCCACACAGGGGCAGAAGCCCAAGGACTTGGGCCATCTTCCACTCTTTTCCCAGGCCATAGCAGAGAGCTGGCTCAATGAACAGCCACCAAGACTTGAACTGGTGCCCATGTGGGATGCCGGCACTGCAGGCGGCAGCTTTACCCACTACGCCAAGGTGCTGGCCCCTAGAGGTCTTTTAGTTTCCTAAACAATTGGAGATATAACTTCCTATACATAGAGAATTTTGAATTTTTACCTTATGACCACATTTTTCATTAGTGATTCCAGTATTTGAGTTTCTGAAGAAGGCAGTAAAAACACTCAATCTCAGTGAATAGCACAGGCTTTAGTTAATGTGAACTTATGATAATTATTTTAATAAAAACTGGTGTACTGCAGTAAAATATTCTCTGTAATGGGATACCACAGACTCATGGAAAAAAAAGCTTTTTTTCTTTCTTCTTGTTTTTTGGTCATCTTCGTCACTTTGTCTCTGACTGATACTACCTAAGTGATATTAATAAATTTGAAAAATTATTTCTGAAAACTTCCACACATCTACAGTTAAGAACCAGTTTACCTGATGCTTCTCCTTGCAGGCTTTCACTCCAGTATTGTAGCTCTCCTTCAAGTGTATCTCATCTCCCTGGACTGGAAACCGAGCAGCATGTTCTTTTGGTGATGGCAAAACTGGAAGAGAACAAATCCATTCATGCAATGTGTTGTTGTTGTTGTTGTTGTTATTAGCCTTAGGGCATATCAGGTTCACTCATATACATTGGCAAAAGTCAAATGGCAAAATCCAAAGGGAGAGAAAAAGGTATAATTACTTATTGTGGAGGATATGAAAAATTGTGTGACAAAGAGAATGGATACAGAATGTGGTGGAGAATTAGGACAAAATAATCCAAACTGCCAGTGGCATCTTTTTAATTTTATTGATAATTTGATTCTCAATTGTTCTTTAGACTATTGAAATCATTGACTAGTTGTGTTGGACTATATGAAACCAGGCTGAAACCTGGTTATAGATCATTAGTTTGTACTACTTTTATTCTTCTTCTAAATAGCCATTATTAGAGATATGCATGTAGGCAGGCAAAACAGGATAATCTAATATTAGAAAAAGTGATTATTAAAATAGAAGATGGGTAAGAACTATTCCCGGTGTTTCTGAATATATAGGTGTACTGAAAACTAAGGCTTGGCTTTACATAGAAAAGCAAATTCAAAGATCCTCACTGCCCTGGGAAAGCTATAGTTCTTACAACTCAAGGGCCGAAAGATTTATTTCCCTGCAGACCAAGGTTTCAGCAGATCAATTAATAGAGTATGTTCTTTTCTTCTGCTGCCATGTGCAGGAAGAAAAATGTGTTGATTATGCAGTTTCAGAGTACCGAATGCACAAAGTCAACTTTATGGGCTGCTCTAACCTACAGTGCAGGACTCAGAAACTGGGAATGAGAAAATAATCAGTCTCTGTCCACTTGGCAGCATGAACTATCATGAAGGCCAGTGGTTGGCAGACAGGATTTGGAGCCCAGAGAAGCTCTGCTTCACAGCTTCTGATCAAAGGAATGAAGCTCCCCCCACCCTGTAAAGTTTGAGAAGCACAGTACTATATAACATATGGCCTGAAGTTTACAAAGAGCCTAGGGCAACATAATCTTTCTGCTCCAGGCAAGAAATGAGCTCCATTAAAATAGTTAAGTCTCACAGTGCCATAAAGGAGGGGAGGGTCATTAATATCATCAAGTCAGCCATAATAGGAGCTCTTTCAGAACAGGCCTAATTCTCCTTTTGGCTTTTTCCCTTACAGAAGGATTTTTCTGTGTGGAGCCTCTGTTAGTTTAATAGCAAACATCTTGTGTAGCAAGGCAATAAATCAGACCCTTATTATTAACCTGGGCTCTTTAAATTTTGTGCTTTTTAGAATAGCTTGGAAAGGTATATCACTCTCTAAATGGTGTCTAGGTATACAAAGTATGTATTGTTTCTAAAATACATAGTGAAATTAACAGAAGAGCAGAGTATGTCACCATACCTTGGAGCTGGAAATGTCCTCAGCAACACCAAAAGCAACTTAATATTATCACTGCATGAGCCTCTTGCAAATATCCCTAAAGCATGCCATCTCCTTTCCGATGGAGCACCTTCAGTGAGGAGGACTGTTTTCAGACAAAAAAATGTGGCAGGAAGCCTGACAACACTCACCACATTTCCTTCAGATGCACAACATAACTGTTTAAAACCAAAAGATAAGAAAACCAGGAATTGATGGGAAATGTAAACCCCTGAAAAGAAATTAAAGAATTTTTCAATTTTAATCTGATTTCTCCATGTATTTTTATCTCCTCCTCCAGACTGTGATTTGGAAGCAAGGAAGGAAGACGAGAGAAGGGAATAGTCAGCTATATTCATGATGTTGAAAAAGAATTTGGTTTTCTGGAGCACAGCCTGTGATAGCAGAACAACACCTGGCAAGAAGTGAGTTATGTTGGCTGGAGAGTCATTGGCACTATCAGGAAGTATTAAAGTGTAGATTTGGGAGAGAAGGAGAAGCAGCCAAGCAAAATTGAAGACTGGGTGGGACTCAGAGAGCGGCAGAGCAATATTGGTCAATATAGAGTTAACACAACTTTGCCTCTGTTTTTCCAGTCCTGGAGCTCATATTACCACTCATTTCATCAAAATGAAAGAATCAGGGCAAACTCTCAGGCTGTGCAGGTGGACACATTTGCTACTTCCTTTTAAATGTAATATATAAGAATGCTCCAGAATGGTCCCTGCTTTAATACGTTGCACACAAATTAAAGAAAGTAGTTTCCCTAGGCTTTTCTACATTAGAAATTAACAGTCAACTATCTCAGAGAAGTGAGCGCCTAATAAACTGATTCTCTCCTAAATAACAGCAAGACAAGGATGAACAAGAAAAGTATCGGAGGCTCTGAGACTGAATGAAGGCAGGCAATTTGTGCACATGGGTCACAGTTTGGCAGAATCATCCAGAGTCAGCCTGCCTCTCTCTCTCTCTCTCTTTCTCTCTCCCCCTCTTTTTCCCCTCCCTCTGTTCTTTCTTCCCTCCCCTTGCCTCTTTTCCTCCCTCTCTCCCTCTCTCTCCATCCCAACACACAAACATACCAAGACAGACTTGACCCTGGTTATAACGTTAAGTAGGTCAAATAAAAAAATTTCACCATTTTTCTGGAACAAGAGGAAGAAATCCTGGGGCAACATTAGTCTCTGAAGATTAAAGGGAATGTTCCAGAAAATATACCCAGAGAAACCCATGTAAAAAGTTGCCATGAGTCTATGCTGTTCCCTGAACCACTTCTATGTGGGGCAAAGGACAAACATTTACAACTGAGGCTCGAAGAACTGAACTGATACCTTATTCTAGATTTGAATGTAACCAAGTTAATTATTTGATAAAAACAGAAACCAACAACTGAAGCCTATAACATAATCAGGAACCTACACATACAATATTCACAATATCCAAGACATGCAAGGAAATCACATAAAATGAGTCCAGAAAACATGACTCAATGTCACAGGGAAGAGGATCTACAGATGCCAATCCTAAGTTAAGAGAAATGTGGTCATTATGAGACAAACACTTCAAAATCAGCTATTTGAACTCTGTTAAGCAGATAAACACAAAGGCATTCATTATGATTGAAAAGACAGGTAATCTCACCAAAGAACTGTAAACTATGAAAAATAACCAAATATACAGTTTAATTAAAATACACAATATCTGAAAAAAAATTCACTGAGTAGTCTCAATAGCAAAAAGAGGATGACAGAGGAGGAAAAAGGCAGGGAAGAAAGATGAATTTATATGAAGTTATACAACGTGAAGAACACAGAGGAAGAGTCAATGAACAAAACAATTAAGCTGATTCTCAGAAACCTGTGGGAAAGTGTCAGAAAGTAAATCATTAGAATAATTTAGTCTTAGAAAAAGAGGAGATAGTGGGCAGAAAAATAAGTTTGAAAACTTATTTCGAAAGCTTTCAAGTTTCATCAAAGACATACATTTACAGATTCAAGAAATTTTTGAAAAATATTTATTTATTTATTTACTTAAAAGGCAGAATTACAGAGAAAGAGAGAGAGAGAGAGAGAGAGAGAGAGAGAGGCCTTCCATCTTGTGGTTCACTCTCCGAATGGCTGCAACAGCTGGGGAAGGGCCAGGTTGAAGGCAGGAGCTTGAACTCCATCCAGAACTCCATCCAGGTCTCCCACGTGGGTGCAGGGGCCCCACCATTTGGCCATCTTCCACTGCTAGAGGCACACTAGGAGTGAGATGAATCTGAAGTAGAGTAGCTGGTACTCACACTGGCATTCACATTGCATGCCTACATTGAAGGTGACAACTTAACCTACTGGACCACAACTCAGACCTGGTATTCACACTGGCATTCATATGGCATGCCTACATTGAAGGTGACAACTTAACCTACTGGACCACAACTCAGACCCCTCAAAAAGCTCAATAAAACCAAATACTAAAATCAAAGAGTCATGCCTAGGAACATCACATTCAACTTGTTGAAAATTTTGAAACCAGTCAGAGAAAATGACACACTAGTTACACAGAAAGGACCAATAAATTGAATACCAGCTAACTTCTCAGAAGAAGCCATAAAGCCCTAAGCATAGTGGAGATTTCTTTAAGGTCTTGAAATATAATAAAATGTTGATCAAAAATTTATATCAAATGAGATACACTTCAAAAAATAAAGGGTTTCTTTCTTTAAAATTAGTTGAATGCATGTATTTTGAACTATTTCTGAACCCTGCATTTGCTTCCAATAATCTATTAATATATCCTTACCCTAATATCCTACAACTGATCACAGTAGCTTTGTGCTAATTCTTCAAATCAAGGATTATACAGCATCAAGATATTTCTTTTATTGGGATTAGAAATTTCCAGAAATTACTTTGTGATCTCACTTCCTTTGCTGTAATGTACAAAGTCCTACCACCCAGAAAATTGAGGCAATTACAGGACTTCTCTTATTTGCTTTTTTCTATCAGAGATTTTATTCTCATATGGCTGTTTGTCCAATATCTAAAAACAGTTATATTCTATATTTTTGTTTGTACTTATTTATAGAAAAAGGTAATTGCAGTGCTAAATATATCAGTATTTCCAGAAATGGAGTGTGTTTATTCTCACATTGATAATAATCTAAAAACAATATTTTGTGATCCTACAATTTTGGCAATCACTTTTTCATTTCTTTTTCTAATATTTGTACAGGCTATATATCCCTTATCACAAATATTTGGGACAACAAATGTTTCAGATTTTGTGCTTTTGTGAGGTTTTGGAATATTTGCGTACACATGATGAGAATAGGGGATAGAACCAAATGTGAACATACAATTCATTTGTTTCATATAAACAATATATACATCATAAAGGTAACATTATACAATGTTTATATATATAATATATATATAAAGCATTTTGATTCCAACTAGTCACAAGAGGTCAAGTGTGGAATTTTCCACTTATGAGTCATGTCTGCACTCAAAATTTTTTGATTTTCCAGCATTTCAGATTTGAGATTTTCTGATTGAGGATTCTCAACCTGTACAGAAGAATCAGTCCTTCCCCCTCCCAAGAAATGTTTCACATTTAATTAGATTGTTTTAACATCAAACTGTCAATAATTGTGCCAAATCTGTGTGTGTTTACTTGGGAAAATTCTTTACAATGTAAAGGAAAGACACATTTCAATGTATAATTTGTAGCCGAGGACATTTTAAGCAATAAGTTAGCTTTGTAATAGGTTTCCAACATTAAAAGAATGTCACTGTTTACAACATATATCACTAGGCTAATGACAAGAAAGTAGAGAACTGTAAAATATGTAAATGATGTTTCTTGCTAAGAGACATCAAAATTATTTTATGTATTATATAAATAAGATTTTATGGTTCAGATACATAATATCTTTTTATTTTATTTTATTTTATTTTTTTGACAGGCAGAGTGGACAGTGAGAGAGAGAGACAAAGATCTTCCTTTTGCTGTTGGTTCACCCTCCAATGGCCGCCGCAGCCGGTGCGCTACGGCCAGCGCACCGCGCTGATCTGATAGCAGGAGCCAGGTGCCTCTCCTGGTCTCCCATGGGGCACTGGCACACCGGGTTCTAGTCCCGGTCGGGGCGCCGGATTCTGTCCCGGTTGCCCCTCTTCCAGGCCAGCTCTCTGCTGTGGCCAGGGAGTGCAGATACATAATATCAATGGGAGAACTACTATATACAAGTATAACATACTTGTGATAAACCAGAAGAATCTACAGCAATTGGTATCATATTTCAGTTCTTAAGAGTTATTGGTTTTATTGATTAGCATATTATTTATTCCATTAAAATATAATTACTGAGGAGGCCATTAAAGGTGAGAAGATTAAGCTGCTGGTTGGGATGCTTGCTTCCCATATCAGAGTGCCTGGGATTGAGTTTGGCCTCTGTTTACTATCCAATCCAGGGGCACAGCAGGTGATAGCTCAAATTCTTGGATTCCTGCCTTCCAAATTGGATACCCAAATAGAATTTCTCATTCCTGAATTTGTTCTGGCACAGCTCTGGTTGTTGTGGGCATTTAGGAAGGAAACCAGTAGATGGAAAATTGATCTCTCTCTATTTCTCTTGCTCTGCCTTTCAAATAAAAGTAATTAAATTTAAAAAAACTGTATCTATAATTATTGAATGAGATAATTTTGTGGTTTTTAATATTTTAGTTGTAAAATGGTACAAAACTTGTATATCAACTAATATATAGTTATACTATTATTTGCATCATATAAAAATTATAACATCCAACTAGATACCCAAAGATATTTTCCTTTTAAAGATTTATTGTTAATTATGTTTAGGAAACACTGATTTATAACAGCAAAAATAGAAAAGAAAAACGTTTTTAAAGAACTATGCTCGGGGCCAGCGCTGTGGCATAGTGGGTAAAGTCGCCGCCTGCAGTGCCAGTATCCCATATGGGGGCCGGTTCGTATCCTGGCTGCTCCACTTCCTATCCAGCTCTCTGCTATGGCCTAGGAAAGCAGTAGAAGATGGTTCAAGTTCCTTCATCCCCTGCACCCACATGGGAGACCCAGAAGAAGCTCCTGGCTTCTGGCTTTGCATCGACGCAGCTTCTGCCACTGTGGCCAATTGGGGAGTGAACCATTGGATTTAAGACCTCTCTCTCTGCCTCTCCTCTCTCTGTGTAACTCTGACTTTCAAATAAATAAATAAATCTTAAAAAAAAAGAAATTATAAATACTATAAATTAGAAATTGATTTATGTCTTATTCAGGAAAAAAGAGCCCCCATACCTCTAAATTATAGAGTCAAAAGGTTTTGGACTTCTTGTGAAACACATCTAATTTGGTTTAACTTAAAGCCATAATAAGAGCAGAGAGAAATGTGTCTATGAACCACTTCTAAGGCAGAATGCTCAATATCACTGATCCTTGGTTCTTTCACTGAGTTAAATTCAACATCCTTTCCACATAAGACTGTAGAAGCTCCAATTTCATACCCTTAAACTTCTAAGAGAAGAAGATTCCCAAGAAGGAATGATTGCTCATTTTGACTTGTTCAATTCTCAGCCAATTCCTGTAGCTAGACATTGGAGATATTATAAATGTAATTCTCTGCTTATAACTCAACTAACTACATGCCTAAGAAATCCAATTATTTAAGAAATGGAGGTTTATATTTTAAACATTTTGAAATGTAATGTGTGATGCCAGGAAGGAGGGGGATGTCTCAAAAGAGAGAGGTTGCTTTTCAAAAAATGAGAGAGAGGAGACTGAGAGATATAAACAGTAAATGAACTTCACAGTCAACCCCATTGGCTTTCCAAAACAGACTCAAGATATTGTACATTGGTATAGGAGGTACATAGGTATAGTACAGTATATACTTATACTATAGGTTAAATATAGTATAACCTACTCACATTATTTTTTTTCTTGTTACAATTTCCTTACTAACACTAGATTAAGAAGACAATGATTTTGTGCAAAAACTGGTAGGTTGTTTTTCTCATACAATGAAGAATTCAGGGTCATACAATCCAGCACTTACATAGATTCTCCATGGTGCCAACAATGTCTTTTTTTTTTTTTTTTTTGACAGGCAGAGTGGACAGTGAGAGAGAGAGACAGAGAGAAAGGTCTTCCTTTTTGCTGTTGGTTCACTCTCCAATGGCCGCCACGGCCAGCGCACCACGCTGATCCGATGGCAGGAGCCAGGTACTTACCCTGGCCTCCCATGGGGTGCAGGGCCCATCCGCCACTGCACTCCCTGGCCACAGCAGAGAGCTGGCCTGGAAGAGGGGCAACCGGGACAGAATCCGGCGCCCCGACCGGGACTAGAACCAGGTGTGCCGGCACCGCAAGGTGGAGGATTAGCCTAGTGAGCCAAGGTGCCAGCCAACAATGTCTTTTTTTCTGTTTCCTTTATCATCTCTAATGTGGTTTTCATTCATTCATACACACACACACACACACACACACACACGTAAATAGAATCCCTTAAATGTATAAATTCACTTTTATAATTCTATTCTCTCAACCAAAATGCCATTAGGAAAAAGAAGAAAAGACAAAACATAGGAGAGTGAAATCAATATCAGAAAAAATTATGAATATATCTAATAAATTCCAGGTTACATTTAATTGACCAAAATTTGGTCCACAAAGAGAGCCTGAAAAATTAGTTTCCTATGTAGGCAGATTGCTCCCTTTAAAAAATTCTGATTTTACTAATAATGAGTGGGTCCAGTAATTGAAATTTGCATGAAAACATCTTTCTAGCTCTAAACTCAGGATTTCTTTTATTTTTCATTATTTTAAAGATTTATTTTATTTATTTTAAAGGCATAGTTACAGAGAGAGAGAGATGGAGAGAAAGAGGGGTCTTCCATCCTCTGGTTCACTCCCCTAATGGCCAAAACAGCCAGGGCTGGGACAGGCTAAAGTCAGGAACCGGGAGCTTCTTCCAGGTCTTTCTGCTGGTGCAGAGGCCCAAGAACTGCTTGCCCAGGCACATTAGCAGGGAGCTGGATTGGAAGTGGAGCAGCTGAAACTCAAACTGGTGCACGAATGGGATGCTGGAATCTCAGGTGGTAGTTTAATACACTGCACTATGTCACCAGCCCCCAGGATATCTTAATGGTTTCCATTTTTCTCAACTTCAGCATATGACTGTAACTCTACAAATCCATTAAACAAAATGAAATTGTAATCGTACTTAATATACTTGAAGTACTTGAAATAAAATGATGTTGAAGACAAAATTAAAAGACAAAGGAATTTTTCAATATTGAGAAAAGTATAAGGGGATCAACAATCCATAACATATACCCCATTCCTCTGTACAGTGCTGGTAGGCACTCATTCTTTGGGATGGGATTTGCTATTGATTAGCCTAAGCCAAAATTAACATTTTGGGTTCTTGCCTTAAGCCTAAAGAAGAATTCTAAGTTCAGGGACAAATCAGACAGGCAACATGTTAAAGTTCAGGATTTATTTGGGGAAGTGAGAAAGATACACAGGAACCTGGGAGCTTTATCGAGGGAGAGGGGGTCAGAAAGATTAAACAGGAAGCTCCATCCCAAATCTCATGCGGCAGGCCAGGAGCCTCGTGGGGGAGTCTATAGGCCAGAGATGCACAGAGGAATCTTGTGGGCAGGGGAATGGCCAGGAGCTACAGAAAAAATAGGGCGAGCTAGGGAGCTCCAGAGCTTTTATTTGCTACCATAGGGGTATGGTTACATAGTCTGATTGATTAGTGGGTGAGATCAGATAGGGGAAGGGGGTGTGGTCTCTAGTTGATAAATCTAATCATCTAATCCTATCCCCCTTGTTGGGTCTTCTATCAGCTAGACTCTCCCTTGCTGTTGAAGTAAGCAGGCATATAGGCAAAATCGATTAGAATTGTGAGCTGGAAGACCACGCTTTCACCATGCCCCTGTGTGACCTCCTGCCCCTACCTGGCCACACCTGGGTGCCCACCAGCCAATCAGGTTAATTAACCACTCCCCTTTGGAAGTGGGTTAAAAGCCTGGGACACAGTGCGTCCTGCCTTCTCTTTTCCTTGGCCTCTTGCCAGGAGGGGGCTTGCTGTAGCCCTGCGCCTCCAGGGCAGGTGGCCTTTGGGCCACGTGCCCTAGGCTTCCTGGCCTAGATGCTCCTCCATGTGGCTGGTGCGGGTGCTCAGTATGAATCCATATTTACCTCTCTCTTTTTAATAAAGCTCTCACTCTCCTATGCATCTTTCTCACTAAATAAAGGCTTAAAATGTACCATGCTGCCTCGTTTATCTGTGCCAGTATTTAGAATTCTTTCTAAACATTAGGCAAAACCCTCTTGGGCTTATTAATATTGGGGATTTATTAATAAGCATATGGTGAAATCATATGGCACCCCAAATTCTGGTAGCATATGTGGCACCCCAGATAGCACTTCTGGGGAACTCTAAAGGGCCACATTTTGGTGTAAATTTTAGGGTGTCATGTCCAATTTCACTGTCAGTTTCTCTATTGCAGGTCTTGTCCATCACAGGAATTTATCTGCACATAAGGAGTCTGCAACTACAACTTACACAAAATGACAGCTCAATTCTTGTTTACATGAGGGCCCTGGGCAAAAGGGATGGCACAAACACAGCCTCCCTCCACTTTTGAAGGCAAGAACAACAGAAACCAAAACAAGGCCCTTAAATCGTAGTTGTGTATCTGTCAATTTTTGTTTGGGAAAACCAATTAGTAACTATTAGTAATAATGCCGCAGTCTTTTCTGTTGTGCCATTTCTGCCCTGGATGCCATCTTAGGCCCAGGCCCCCATCACCACCTTGCATAGTAGGCTTCCGTCCTAAGCCTCATGGCCCAACCACAGGTGTCAGCTCCACCCCCACCCTAATGGGATTCGCTGCTCCTATTTCCCTGCCCCACCCCCCCAAAGGTTTAACAGGAGCTGTTCCTGAACACATGCTCTTTCTGTCTCAATTGCTTTCTTCACCCTCTCCCTCAGCCTGTTGAGCTAACTTGGTGTTTGTGTGTTTTGTGGCGGCCTTACAGTAACCAACACCAGGAATATTGTCAACTAGTCATTTTAAATTCTGGGCCTAATAGTCACCTTCTTTCTTAGCAACAGGCCTTCCTATCACGCTAGGGTTTGGTTCATGGCATTTGCTCTGGACTCTGTCCAGTAGTTATAAATAAGGGACTGAGACAGGAAGGGCAGGCTAATCGTCTCTGGAATGTGGCCCCTGACACCAAGCTACCTCTCCGCTATATTTTTACATTGAAATTCCTTTACCAGGCAAAGAGGACACAGCATGAGTGCTTGGGAAAGTTCTGAGATGGCAGATGTTCCTGGTTCCCTAGGTTCATCTGTCTTCATCAATACCATCATCATCCTCTTTGTGTGTCCTCAGCCTCTCTCTCCCTCCTTTTCCCTTGCCTCCTTAGTCTCCCCTTCCCTTAATGCTCCCCTCCCTCCTCCCTCCCTCCCTTCCTTTCTTCCATCCATCCATCCTTCCTTCCTTTTTTCATCTCATTTTCTCTTCACTCATTTTTATCTCTTTACAATAAAGCACACACATAAGAGCTCTAGAATTTAATCCAAAATCACAATAAGTATCATCCACTGCCAGGAATTTCAATCAGAAACACCAGAATCTCAGAGAAATTCTGCTTTGCATGCGATGTTCAAGTTCTTCACATTTCCAGAGTGTGTGTACGATCCTGTTCAAAGAATGCTCTAAGAGTTTCCTGGATCAGGCTGCTGCTCAGAGTTTACTTTTTCAGAGACAGTTTCACAAGGCAAAGTTTGGACGATTTTCTCTTGCAGAGTTTTTGGCTGTTTTCCCTCTTATATTTATTCCACCCTTCTGCATTTCTGATGTTTTTCATTATTTACCTTTATTGAGAAATTTCTTAAAATTGTCATTCTCTGTTAATTAAGTACTTTAATTATATTCTTCCTTCTTTGACACAGCCTTTTGAAGCATTGAATTCGACTGTGGGATCTAACAGGTTTGACACCCAAAATCCACCAGACATGTTTAAACTACTTGATTTTTATTAAAATGCCTGTCCCAGAGTGCATCACATGGATAAACACGCCATTCAATATTCACTGGACTGAAACAGACGGTCTGGTTGAGAAGAGGCTCTTTAATTCTCATCCTAAGTGAACTTTCAGAGTTAATAAAAAAAAAGTTAAAGTTTAAAAAATAAAAAAAAACCCTGCCAATCCAACTGAAAATATAGAAATGCATTTATCCCTAAATATTGTTATCCAAAGTCAATTTTCTATATAAAAAGAAACTAATTATGTTTGCTCACTAAAGAAAGATTTCTTATTTAGTAGGTCAGTTTTTTTTTCCTAGAACAGATTTATTATATTCTTTTTTTTTAAAATGTATTTATTTGAAAAGCAGAGTTACAGAGATAGAGAGAGAACCTTCATTTGCCCGTTCACTCTTCAAATATCCACAACAGCCAGGGCTGGGCCAGGCTGAAACCAAGAGCCAGAAGTCTATGTGGGTCTCTGTGGGTGACAGGAATCCAAGTAACGGGGCCTCTGTCTGCTGGGACTCACAGCAAGCACTCCAGTGTAAGATGCAAGTGTCCCAAGGATGGCTTAACCGGCGACACTCCTCCCTGGATTTTATTAGATTCTTCACACCACATTGATAAATATAACATGTCGACCGAATAATGCTGATTATGTTCAAGGCATCATATTTCATTAACTAACAAGATAACACTTTTCTCTCAAAATTTTACATACTGCCAGTTTCGCTTTCTTTTCAAGCTTTCCAGAGCTTTCCCTTCAGGTATTCCAACTTCCTCCTGTATTTTTATTTCTCCCTGTATTTTGAAAAATCCATACCAGAAAAATCATGAAAATATTAATTTGCTATTGAAGCAGTGTCTTTTCCAATATACACCCCATAGAGTTGTATCAAAACTGGTTAAATTAGGGTCTAGTGTTAATACCATAAGTGGTATATCACAGTCAAGTCACAAATGAGATTATGACTATTTTTTACTATCCTGAGATCTGTTTTGTTTCTGTAATATTGAGAATGAGCTGGCCTCTCTCTTTTTTTTATTTCTTTTTGTTTTGCTTCACTCATACTCTCTTTGGTCACCTCAATTCTGTCTTCTTGAAGAATATCTTCCAACGTTTTCTGGCCTACACCTCCCTTCAGGCCTGGTTGCTTGTGAGGTCACCCCTTTGAATGGTACTTCCTATTTCTAGATCCCACCTCTTTCTTTTTGGGGGTCTCCACCCTCATTTCAATAGGAATTCCTCCTTTAAAAAAAGTCCATTTCTTAAAAACAAAGCCTTTTCTTGCCTAAAATGCCCTTATCTAAACATAACAAACTGTCTTTGCTATGGACACAGCTTATTTCCCTCATTGATATATCTGAACATATTATCAGGTTTTATATATATATATATATATTTACATTTAATTTGTTTTCCATTCCTTGTATAATTTCTGTTTTTTTTTTTTTCCCATGTTGTTTCTTTTCAGTCTCTCTTAAGAGACTTTCCTTGTTTGCTGATCTTTGATTATGCTGAGCAAGCAGGTGTTTGTAGCAGTGCTGATGCCAATTCTGAAAAAACACAATCCAGGCCGGTGCCACTGCTCACTAGGCTAATCCTCTGCCTTTGGTGCCAGCATCCCAGGTTCTAGTCCCGGTTGGGATGCCAACCGGGGGTGAAACAATGGAAAAGAAAGACCTTTCTCTCTGTCTCTCTCTCTAACTCTGCCTGTCAAAAAAAAAACCAACCAACCAACCAAACAAACAAAAAAACACAAAAAGGCCGTAATTACAATTGTCAAAATTCTGAAAACCAAAGTTTCTAAAATCATAATTCCCATTGGGAAGAAACAGCTATAAAGAGGGGTAACAACCAAATTTGGGGAAAGGAATCAGTATGTCTTCAGTTAAACCCAGTATAATGACATCATTTGAAGCAGGAGCGAGACATGGAAACCTGGAGTGCTCAGATCTCCCGAAGTTGCATTTCAAGGTGTGACCAATGAAGGTTGTTTTTCTTGCATTCAGCCCAATACACATGGCAGAAAATTCAGATGAGTGAACTGGCCACACGATACTATAATGAACTTTACTTTAAAAGTGTGTTATTTGTCTGCATTCGGATTCCTTTCAACTGATTAAATTCCAGGAACTTTTAACTAATGAAAGTCACATTTGCCTGAAGAAACCAGCAAAGTCATTGACTATTTGAAAAACAGTTCTACGCATGGCAAGATTAAAAAAAAAAAAAAAAACAAAAAACACACACTTCATCCCTGGAATTTTTTTCCACCAAATCTATGGTCATTGTGAGTTTACATGTACTCATTTTTGTGCACCAAAGCAATGCCACAGAAGCTTGTCACAGAAGATGTGAAAATGAAACA
This sequence comes from Oryctolagus cuniculus, assembly GCF_964237555.1. Lineage (NCBI taxonomy): Eukaryota > Metazoa > Chordata > Mammalia > Lagomorpha > Leporidae > Oryctolagus > Oryctolagus cuniculus. The sequence continues at coordinate 100,868,587 of NC_091437.1, read as the reverse complement.
AGGCATGCTCATGTTGATGAATATTGAACCACAAAATTTCAATATAGAAAATGAATGGGAATGTATTTTACAAAGAGAGTCATGCCCAACAAGAGAAAAGGCAGCTATTCGACATCATACAAGACTTTAAAAAGCAGTTAATAATCATGAAAGTCAGCCAGGTTTAGAAGCAATCACCCTTAAAGGATCCTCATAATACACTTTTTAATGTCAAACTTTCTTTTTAGTTATTTTATTTCTTCTTCTTTTTGCTTCTTTAGTCCCCCCCCCCCCACTGTTTTAAATTGTCAGTATTTTTTTATAATTTGCTAAGCTCTATATTTCATCTTCATGTCACTTCCAATATTGAAGGTAAGGATTGTGTGAAGACTTTTAGAGTTCTACTTTATTATATATTTTTGTCAAATTTGACTCCTTAATAGAGCATTTTTGTAACATTGACTTTGCATGTAAGCTTTATGCATGTACCTAAAAACATCAAAACTTCCTCAATAAATGAACAGTATTTTTGGCACATCTGCATTTGTGTGGGGCAAGATTTCTCAAGATCTTGATTTTTTGGGGTGACTGCATATATAGTGATCAAATATGTAAGTTGTCTCAGATGACAACTGTTACAAAGTTGAATGCACACTGATACCTACCATAGTGATACTTGTCTATAGATTTTGCTATTTGAGCTACCTTTTTCTTTTTTTAAAAAATGTTATTTTATTTATTGGAAGGGCAGAGTTACAGGGAGAGAAGGAGGGATGAGGTCTATTCCTCACATGGCCACAACAGCCAGGGCTGGAACAGGCTGAAGCCAGGAGCCTGGAACTCCATCTGTGTCTCCCACATGAGTGGCAGGGACACCAGCACTTGGACTATCTTCTGCTGCTTTGCCAGGCTCGTTAGCAGGGGGTGGGATTGGAAGTGGAGCAAGAAGGACTTCAAGCAGAGTCCTGTGGGATTGCAGGTAGTGACTTAGCACACTGCATCACAACACTAGCCCCTGAGATACTTCTTTATGAATATACTATGTCTACTTATAAATGTTATGCCCATGTCGCTGTTGTTTCTGTAAATCTGAGTGTTTATACTGACAGAAATACGTATGTTCCTATTGCATGGTGTTAAATAGCCCATGAACTGTTCTATCCTGTTTTTATGTTTATCAAATCAATCTGCACTAAAATGTAAATAGATGTCTCTTAAATAATTTTTATTATTTTCTCAAGAATTATATTGGGAGATTTTAATATTTTGCATTTTTAGAATGCAGGGATTTTGATGCTTAGGACTTCAACATTCTGGATTATAGCATTTTGGATGTCTTTCAGGATTATGTCTTTCATGATTGTGTCTTTCAGTATTATGGCCTAAATCAGATTATAGATTTTACTATGAATTTCACTGCAGAATAGTTTAGGGGGCTGATTCTTCAGAGTATCCCTAAAATAAACATCTTTAGGTCTTCTGGTTTCTTCTTTCCTTTTCTTTTTTTGGGGGGATGGGGAGAGTAGTTAAATTTTCCAAAGACATTTCCAATCTTTGATCTGGAGGTTATGTCTGATAGTTTCGTAGGGTCTGCTAATTTCCAACTTGGTTTTTCAGGCTTCTGTATTTTCCCTTTTTTCTTCTCCTTAGTTAATGCCTGTAAAAATGTCTTTTCTTCTCTTTTTTATGATATTTTGTGAAATAGAACTAAATGCATAAGCTCGACTTGCCAACCTTAGGAGTCAGTATACTTGTTTCTAAGTATGGGAAATTTGCACAATAATAAACAACATTTTCATACACCCAGAATAAATCATCACACTTAATCAGAGATACTACTCACACTTGTCATTTATTTGAGTCCACAACAATTGTCTTATGCATGCATTAAAATATCATTCTGGCCGGCGCCGCGGCTTACTAGGCTAATCCTCCGCCTTGCGGCGCCGGCACACAGGGTTCTAGTCCCGGTCGGGGCGCCGGATTCTGTCCCGGTTGCCTCTCTTCCAGGCCAGCTCTCTGCTGTGGCCCGGGAGTGCAGTGGAGGATGGCCCAAGTACTTCGGCCCTGCACCCCATAGGAAACCAGGATAAGCACCTGGCTCCTGCCATCGGATCAGCGCGTTGCGCCGGCCGCAGCGTGCCAGCCGCGGCGGCCATTGGAGGGTGAACCAATGGCAAAAAGGAAGACCTTTCTCTCTGTCTCTCTCTCTCACTGTCCACTCTGCCTGTCAAAATAAATAAATAAATAAAATATCATTCTGTGTATGTAACCAGCTGTGTCAGGTGGGCACAAGTAGAAATCTGCTACAGGTGAAAAGGGTGAGGCAAGCCCCTCCCTTCACATATTCCAACCCAACCGATTTATGTCAGAGGTGGAGCACGTCGTGGTAAGAATATAACTGAACCTTCCCAACACTAATATTCGGAGACATATAAGGAAGCCTCACAGATGATAGATTTAAAGAAAACATCTTGGATTTCTGAGTAAAAACTCACCATAAGACTTAAGCAATAATAATCTTGCATATGGTTGGTAAACAATGGGTCTGATTCCTAAACCCACCCTAACCAGGTAGCCTGCTGGTATTTTTGGCATGTGAGAAAATGACAGTGTGGGTCACATACACAGGCAATATCATCACTTCCTCTGATATGTTGGAACACACTTTGAATAAACATAGGGCATAGTGAACAGCCTGTTTGCTATTTTCGGAAGTGATCATGCTGATGTTCAGCGTCAGGGGGTTCAGAAATCACAGTCAGTGATTTGGACTGACACTAGCAATGCCAAGACACAGTTGTCTGACTTCATGGAGGATAATAAGCCTCTTTCTCTAGTGATTGCTTAGAGCAACTTGCTTAAAATTGCACGTTCGTCCTGCAAGACCTGCGCTGTCAGGATGGTGTGGCAATGGCATTTTTCGACAAGAATCACCAGAGACAAGTTTCAGTGAACATGCCCATTTATTAACAATCAGGTGCAAGCTTTTATGGGGCAGCCAGAGAAGGTATAGCTAGTTCAGGGTAACACTAATTCTATAGGATAAAACCAGTATTGGTGCTGCCATGCTTCTCAAATCAGCTTGAAGGTCGCTTAGCCTATGTAGCCTTCCAGGTGGTCCTTATGGGTCTGGGCCATACCCAGGAGTTGTTTACCTGATTGACAATTACAAGGCCCTTCAACAGAAAGTGAGTGTAGGGGAAATGTGCCTGGGGCTCCTTCAGCCTGCCAGCAGTCCAGTCACAGGGTCCTTCCCGGGAGGCATGGTGTGCCATGCCCTCTCAACCTCCTGCATGGGCTAGGCAGGCAGTCTCCCAGTCAGGCACAGGATCACCCACATAAAATAATTTTCACTGTGTCACAGCAGGTTGGGCCACCACTTGCAAAACAAGCATCCCATATCTGACTGCTAGCTCCAGTCTTGACTGAACTGCTGCCAGTCCAGCATTCTATTACTGTCTCTTGGGGGTCAGCAGATGATGATTGAAGTACTTTGGTCCTTACCACCTAGAAGAGAGACCCAGATGGAGTTCCTGGCTCCCAAATTTGGCCTGACCAAGCCTTGGGCATTTGCTGTGGGTACTTGGAAAGTGAACCAATGAATAGAAGATTCTCTCTCCCCATCTCTCTGTCACTCTGCCCTTCAAATAATAATAATAATAATAATTATAAATAGATTTCATAGGAAAAGTACACATGGGATTGATCAAGTAGAGTGGTGGAAATAGATTTGAAATAAAACAGCTCTGGGTTTGAGACATAGTTTTCCCAGTGGATAACTGTGGATGACTTTGTATAACTTACGTATTCATGCTAAGACTTCATTTTCTCACTGATACCACAGAGATTATATTGCTATTGACATAAGCATGTTAAGAGCATTTAAGCTTGGTAGAAAATGCTTGGTATGTTATGATGTTTCTTTTATTATTTGTATTCTGTTATTCTTACTGTTCAAGTCAATTTGATGAGAAAAGATATATTACCTCTATGAAATCAGGAGGACCAACTTATGCAGAATTTTCTGGATATATTTTTCAAAGCAAAATATTTATAGGCACATTGAACTCATGTACAAAAAAGCCACAGCTACTCGCTCTATTATGGCACACCTACAATAGTGAGAAAACTTCAGGTGAATGCAATGAAAAAGTACAGCCTGCTCCAGTCCCTCCCTGCGTGCCTGGCACTCAGATCTGGATTAAGCATTCCTAATACTGCAGGCACTTAAGAATCTGGGAACTGTGAGAAAATCCCCTGTCTAAAATGAGTCTGTGGCTTTTTTTAATAGCACTTCCATAATCCTAAACAAGCTAATGCCATGTGTGTAAGAATATTTGGGAGAATCTATAAAATAAACTTATGGAGAAATGGATCTCTGTGGGAAGACAGCTAAAGCAAAATAGGAAAGTTTAGCCAAAACCGAACTCAGAAACAACAAATGTTTTTCTGGATAGATGTCTTTGATTCACAGAGTTGAGGATTAGATTGAAATCAGTTGATTTTTCTTGGGGTACATCAGGAATGGACAAATTTTTCTTTCCAGGTGAGTGCTGTGGAGTAGCAGATTAAGCCTCCACCTGCAGTGCTGGCATCCATATGGGTGCCAGTTCAAGTCCTGGCTGCTCCACTTCCAATGTGTCTGGGAAAGAATAAATGGCCCAAGTCCTTGGGCCTCTGCACAAGGACTTTGTGGGAATCCCAAATAAAGCTTCTGGCTCCTGGCTTTTGCCTGGCCCAGCTCTGACCATTATGGCCATTAGAGGAATGAATCAGCAGATGGAGGACCTCTCTATCTCTGCCTCTCCCTCTCCGTAACTATGACTTTCAAATAAATAAATACATAAACAAATGAATAAATATAATTTTTTTCTTTCAAGGGACATATAGGAAGTAAATTAAGTAAAATCATGGAAGTAAATTAAATGCATCGTGGTCCCAAAGACAGAGCCTGTTTATTGTGGAATGAATAGCATCGACAGCTCTAATAATTCTTCCATGAATTCTTTTCTGGTCAGGCCAAAGTGAAGGTGTTGTGTTCTCTCCTCTGAACTCGGAGATCTTACTGTCAATGCTTCTGTTAAGAACTTACATAGAACCTTCTTAGTTCACTTACATTGTGCTTATATTGCCCTGTAACATTTCTGTTCTTTTCTGTTCTTTTTTTTTTTTTGACAGGCAGGTGGACAGTGAAAGAGAGAGAGACAGAGATAAAGGTCTTCCTTTTCCATTGGTTCACCCCCCAATGGCCACTGCCAGGAGCCAGGTGCTTCTCCTGGTCTCCCATGTGGGTACAGGGCCCAAGCACTTGGGCCATCCTCCACTGCACTCCCTGGCCACAGCAGAGAGCTGGCCTGGAAGAGGGGCAACTGGGACAGAATCCGGCACCCCGACAGGGACTAGAACCCGGTGTGCCGGTGCCGCAGGCAGAGGATTAGCCTATTGAGCCGCAGCGCAGGCCTCTGCTCTTCTAAACTATTGTGATATTCTTAGGAAGAAAAGCAATAACATGATTACGTTCATTATTAAATGACCAGCTCTAGGGAGATTTTAAGATTTGGATCTGTCCTGGGAGGTTCATATTCCCTGGGATTCTAGAGATGGCTGTTGGGTTTTTCATTTTTGAGATAATATGGATGTGCTGCGGGTATCTCTTAAGTTATTTTAGTTTAAATTTGTTTAAAAAAGAGAAAAACACTTTTAAAATATTCTTAGATTAATAGACATATTTTTAAAATGTTTTTGTGTTTCTCATCAACCCTTAATTGAGTAGGTTGAGAGAGAACAGTTGTCAGAAGATGGGAGGGGACTCTCTGGACAGAGTTCCCGTCCTAGTGTCTCATTGTTTGGTGTATGTAACTCAAAGTAACAGCAGAGGGGTGACATTTGAAATTTATCACTGTGTAAGAAGGCATCTTCCAAGTTTTGTTAGTTTAAAATGATTATTTTCATCTTTTAAAATATTTGTGGGAGGACTTTCAGACCATATCCATTTCCTGTTTCTTGTCGATTTTTCATTCAAAGATTTTTAATCCAGTGATGACAGGGTGATTTGTTTATTTGAATATTCTTCTAAATTTGATAGCTGTCATTCTACACTAAATAAATATGTCTTCTTTGAATTGCATAATCATTTATTTATATAAATATAGACTTATGAGCTCCTATTTTATCCATTGACTTAGGATCCCTTACTATCATTATCTGTTTTAGTTTTTAAACTGGCCTACATTTGATTCAAAGTGATGTAGGCAATGAATATCTTAATTTTTGATTCAGGTTCTTGTCTCCCATGAGGATAGCAATACTAAGTAGGGACTGGTATCATGTGCAAATAGGAACAGAATTAATTTAACATTGAGAGAATAAATATCCATTTATGCACATGTATGGGCTGCCCCACACAGAGAAAACATCCATTGTGAGTGGGCCATAGAGTTGCCAGTAAATAGAGAAAGAGAAAAAAATGCAAATGATACCTATATTTGGGAAGATCTATCAGAGAGTGGGAGAATGGGAGCACCGGAGAGCAGACTGGGACAGGTTCACAGAAAATAGTCTAAGCAGGGTCCACAGCACAAAGAGAGCTCCTACTCACCTTCTATCTCTTTTTGTAAGGAAGGGGGTGGTGCTCAAATTGGATATGCAAACAGGGTGGATTATTAACCTGTGACCTGGTGTCAGATGCAATAGGTACATCCCAGGAATCTAGGCATGTCAAACTGACAGTTAAATAGATATGGTTATATTTCTGGGGCACAAGAGTTCTACTTTGCCTTAACTTCAACTAACTAACTACAATATATCAAGAAGGGTACAACCTTTTCAAGGTGGCTTTTGACATACACCTCATTATTTTTTTTAAGATTTATTTATTTTACTTGAAAGTCAGAGTTACAGAGAGAGAGAGAGAGAGAAAGAGAGGTCTTCCATCCAATGGTTTACTCCCCAATTGGCCGCAATTGGCCCAATTGGCTGTGCCAATCCGAAGCCAGGAGCCAGGAGCTTCCCTTGGGTCTCCCACGCGGGTGTGGGGGCCCAAGGATTTGGGCCATCTTCTACTGCTTTTGTAGGCCACAGCAGAGAGCTGGACAGGAAGTGGAGCAGTTGAGTCTCGAACCGGCGCCCATATGGGTTGCCGGCACTTCAGGCCAGGGCGTTAACCCATTGCACCTCAGCGCTAGCCCCAACATACCCCTCATTCTTTAACTACTTTCTTACTTTCTGGAAAATAAGATGTTCTAATATAATCTTGTTCTTTTTATGCACTAGTCATAGAATCTGTTATTTTCTTAAAGAGAGCCTTGCTTTCTTCAAGAATGATATTTAGATGCAAAGACTGGTTGGTAGCAGTACACATTAGTGTAAGGATATGACTACTCCCAGAATTTCTCTGTGATAGCTACAAGGATTAGATATATAGATACACCTATAGATATATGGATAGATATGTGGATATGTATATGAATGACATATCAATATGTGGATGGATATATGGATATATGGATTGACATACACATACATAAATATACATCTTTTAAAAGGTTTGTGGAAAATGTCCATTACAAAAAAGCTACATGAATTTCAAAAATTTTTGCAGAGTTACAAAGAGATAGAGACAGCAAGAGAGGTCTGGGACTGGGCCACACCAAAGCTAAGAGCCTCATCTGGGTCTCCTACATGGCAGCAGGGGCCCAAGCACTTGGCCCGTCCTCCACTGCTGTCTGAGGGAAATTAGCAAGGAGCTGGATAGGGAGTGGAGCAGCCAGGACCCAAACCAGCACCCATATGGAATGCCAGAACTGCAGGCAAAGGCTTAAACTTCTACTCCACAACACCAGGCCCTACACCAAAATGCATTAATCTTTCAGTTCTATTTTTTCACCAATATTTTAAAGTCCCCTATATGTATTTTACACACTGGAGATTTTGTTTGAATTCATTTGTGATTGACAACCATGAATTCACACTGATTCCTCCTATTCTAAACTACACAGTTCAGTCTTGTATATTCACTTCATTAATGTGTTACCCTTGTCTTCAGCAGCAAATCTGTGGGTGCCATCACGGAATGAAGACGTTAGAGTGCACTGTGTGTAGAATGCAGGGCCATGATGTGGATATCCTTGACTTTCAGCTTGTTTAGAAGAGTCAATCCGGGGTGATTTCTTCATTTCTCTCCAGCCTCCACATGATTTATTAGTCTCAAACAGAAGCTTTCCTTATTCCCTTGGGTTTGACACCCCAGCGGCTGACTCTCAAGCATGACTGTTCCTGAATGGATGAACTCGCTTGTTGTTGACCTTCTACCAGGCCTCTCGCTCCACTTGTGAAAAAGCCTGTATTACTCAATTGTACCTACTATATCATGGACTGATATATTCAAGAAAGAACAAAAAAGGGAATGAAGGAAGGAAGGAAGAGAAAGAAACAAGAAAAGGAAGGAAGGGAGGGAAGGAAGAAAAAAGAGAAAGAAAGAAAGAAGAGAGAAAGAAGAGAGAAAGAAGGAGAGAAGAGGGAGAATGGGAGAGAAGGAAAGAAAGGGAAAGGAGGAAAAAAAAAGAGAGGAGGAAAGAAGGCAGAACCAATGCCTTCATCAGTAGTGCTTTGAACTTTCTGAGGTAGAAGTTTCCCACATTTCCAATAATTATGCATCCATAGTATTAATTTTCCTAAGAAAATTTTAGACCTTCAGTGAATTTCACAAATCACATTTGTGGTTCATTAAGCTTAACTTACCTCCCATGTATTCCTGAACTTTCCAAAACAAACAGAACACTGAGACAGAAAAAAAAAGAAAAAGGCTTTGTACCACGGTCTTCAAATTCTGCCAAAATAATTATCCCTTTTGAGGTAATTTATTATATTTTATTCATACATCATTGCCAATTTTTTTATCTTTGAAATTTAATCATTTCATTGGCATATTTCTGTAGATAATTTTCCCCATATTCTCAGCTGGCTTCTTCTATATATAGATCCTAATGTTATTCTGTTTTTGGAAATTTTTATTCGCTGCAATTATAAACATCAGTCATACCAATGTGTTGTTTTAGTCTATAGGGACTCAATTATGCAAATATTATTCCTTCTTTGCCTTATCTGCCATCTCCACTTTGTTCTTTCTGGCCCTTTTTATCTTTAATTTCTTTATTTCTTTCTGTATTCTCTATTTTTATTCTATTTGTCCTAAGTTATTATTAGAATGGATTTTTGGTTTATACTTAAGATATACAACATGATTTGACATATTTTATACATTGTGAAATAGTCACTATAGTCGACCAAATTTATGTTTCCATCATCTCACACAGTTATCCTTTTTGTGTGTATGTGATACAAAAACTTAAGGTGGCTGGTGTCATGACATAATAGGTAAAGCCACTGCCTGAAATGCATATGGGCTCTGGTTCATGTCCTGGCTGCTCTCCTTCCAATCCAGGATCCAACTCCTTGCTAATGGTCTAGCAAATGCAGTGGAAGAAGATTCAAGTGCTTAGGTCCTTGCTTCCCACGTGGGAGACCTGGAAGAAGTTCCTGGCTCCTGGCTTGAGCCTGTCTCAGCTCTGGCCATTGTGGCCATCTGGCAAGTGAAACACCAGATGTAAGATCTCTCTCTCTCTCTCTCTCTCTCAACACACACATACTCCTTTGTAGCTCTGACTTTCAAACAAATACATAAATCTTTTTTTTAACTTTTATTTAATGAATATAAATTTCCAAAGTACGATTTATGGATTACAATGGCTTCCCCCCATACCGTCCCTCCCACCCACTACCCTCCCCTTTCCCACTCCCTCTCCCCTTCCATTCACATCAAGATTCATTTTCGATTATCTTAATATACAGAAGATCAGCTTAGAAATACATAAATCTTTAAACTTAAAATTAAAAAACAAGAACACTTAAGACTTACTCTCTTGGCAGATTTTCTTAATTTTGTTTTCGGTTGGGTATAACTGGTATTTTTTTGTTTTCATTTCCAAGATAACATTTTAATTTTATTTCAGATACCATTCCCATTTATTTATTCATTTTAAGGCTCATTTTTTTCATGGTTATTTATTTATTTTACTTAAAAGGCAGAGTGACAGAAGACTGAAATATATCCCATCTACTAGTTCATTCCCCAAATGCCCTCAATAGCCAAGGCTGGACCAGGCTAAATTCAGGATCCCGGAACTCCATTCAAGTCTCTGACTGGGTGATAGGGGCCTAAGCACTTAAGCAGTCTTCTGCTGCATCCCAGTATGGATTAATAGAAAACTGGATCAGAAGCCGAGTAGCCAGGACTCTAACTGACATTCTGATATGTGGTGCAGGTGCCCCAAGCAGAAACATAACTACACCACAACACTCACCTCATTTATTTATTTAATTCAGTTCACCTTATTTCATTTCTCTTTCTCTTTTTATGACCTTTTCTGCTCTTAGATTTTTAATATTAATTCATTTGAAAGGCAGAGTGAGAGAAAGAGGAAAAGGTAGAAATCTTTGATTCATTGATTCACGCCCCAAATTCCCACAGCAGCCAGGGCTAAGCAAGGCTAAAGTCAGGCTCTATGAACTCCATCCAAGATTCCCTTGTGGGTAGCAAGAGTCCAAGTACTTAAGACATTATTTGCTGCTTCCTGGGTTGTGCATTAGTGGGAAGCTGGATTGGAAGCAGAGGTAGCAATTGATCTCAAGAACTCTAATATGAGATGTGGGCATCCCAAGCCACAGCTTAACCCACTAAGCTACAATGCTCATGCCTGCTCTTAATCCCTAAATGCTTGCTTGTATGCATTTAAGTGAATTTGAAATGTCATTTTGCCGTAGTCTTCAAATATATACTTGTCTTCTCTTTTTTCTTTTTGAGTTATAGTTTTATTAGAGTGTATTGAATCTTATTTTCTGATTTTTGTAAAAATTTTGTGTAGATTTATTTAGTTTCCTTTGGCCCATTGTTATATAAATTTCAGGTGTTTCACAGAATTTGCAGTTCTGTAATAATACCCTCCTTTGTCAGTAGACCCAAATTCCTTCAAATTGATTTTTAAGAACACTTTAGTGTTTTTTTAACTTACCCTTTGATTACATTTTCCATGAACTATTTATTTATGTGTTGATTTGAAAGGCACAGTAACAGGATGAGAGGGCGAGACAGAAAGAGAGAGAGAGAATTTCTATTTGCTGGTTCACCCCCAAGTGGCTGCAACAGCCACTGCAGGGCCAGGCCAATTCCAGGAGCTCATAACCACATCCTGGTCTATCACGTGGGTGGCAGGGGCCCAAGGACTTGGGCCATCTTCGCCTGCCTCCCCATTACCAGGAGGAAAGATTGGGAGTGGATCAGCCAGAACTTGAACAGGAGCTCTGATATGGGATATTGGCACTCCAAATGGTGGCTAAACCAGCAGTACCACAGAGTCAACTCTCTTTAGTGGTTTATTATTGCATTTTTGGTGTTAGAGAACAGGTTATGTGTCTTTGATGTTTGATTCCCGTTTGTCTGGTAGTACCCTAACTATGCCCCTTTGTCGTTTTCCCCTCTTGTTAACCTACTGTCTGAAAGTAGCCTTCTATTTTCTCTTTTCCCTGCAGATTTTCTTGGTCTGACTTTGCTTACCACAAAAGCATGTTGTTATTCCGTCATGTGTGAGAGTGTTCCTTAGGCTTTTTTTTCCTTTATTTATAGTTATTAATATAGTTATTGAAGTTTGGTCATTCTTTGTCTCAAATTAGGCTTAAAACATGTTTATTTAAGTTTCCTCTGCTGCTCTTTTTTTAATTTTTGTTTTAATTTTGTTTTTTTTTTATTTCTATAGTTTTTAATTGTTTGGGGGAATATATTGAAAAATAGGCATATTGGGGTCAGCATTGTGGCATAGTCCACTAAGCTTCCATCTGCACTATATGGCACTGGTTCATGTCCTGGTTGCTCTTCTTCCAATCCAGCTCTCTGCTTGTGGCCTGGAAAAGCAGTAGAAGATGGCCCAAGTGCTTGGCCCCTACTCCCATGTGGGAGACCTGAAAGAAGCCCCTTGCTCCTGGCTTCGGATTGGCCAAGTTCTGGCCATTGCAGCCATTTGGGGAGTGAATCAGTGGATGGAAGATCTTTCTCTATATCTCTCCCTCTGCTGTGACTGTCTCTCAAATAAATAAATAAAATACTTAAAAATAAAAAGATAGACATATTACTGAGAGTCATCATTGTTCTCAGCTACCTGGAAGTCCCTTATCTTTTTAAGTTTTCATTTCTATTTGGGTCATGTTCCTTAACCCATAATATTTTCACTGAATTATGGGCAGTGAGCATGTAGGTAATCTTCCTTACCATCATTCTTTCCCAATAACCAGATACAAACATCATGATAATTAGAATAAAATTATAATTGTTAAAAATGTACTGCAATAAATAAAGTAAAACATGAATAAAAATAATACTGAGTCCTGGAATTGAAAATTATCATTCTGTGAAACCCAAGGTATACTGTGTAATCAAAGAGAGAATTTCATATTAACAAATTGCACCCCCGCTATAACTGGTATGTAGTTCCAGGCAAAGGATTTCATTCTTAAGAATGTTAACTGAGTGGTTTTGTTCATAATAAATGAAGGTTGAATACATTTAAATGAAACAGCACTATATTACCCAAAATGAGGTGGGCGTAGGTCACTAGAGTATAAATTATTGCCCCATTTTAAAAATTGCTAGGTTCTTGTTTTCTGGCAAGAAAACAGTGAGCCATTTCAGAGACTTGGCAAAACCAAGTATATTTTAGCACAGTTTCAAGATAAAAATGACTTGTCATGTCAATAGTGGAGGCTATGGGCTAATGAGATGTAGTTTAATACCAATATATTCAATTTTGCTATGAAATTGAAGTCAGAAGTCAGAAGTCTGATTCAATATTTCACCTTACAAGTGACAAAATTACAGTGATTAGTGGAAATACTTTTTATCTAAGTAATAATAAACAATATTACATTTTAAAGCTTGTCCTTAGTTTTACCCATTTTTTTCTAGTATCCTCATCAAGAAAAGCAAGCATCAATCTCCTTTCTTCCAAATGTCTATAATATTCTAATGTTGCATATTTGGAGATTATAATTATTGTTGCTGCAAATTTTTGAATACTTTTTCTATACATTGCTCTGGTTCTATTTTCAATCCATACTATAGCAGCCATCTCCATTATTTCTTTCCCCATTTTTTTCAAAGGGACTAACTATTTTTTTTTCTGTGTTGATCCTAGCAATCAGCCACTCTATACTATGCAGAGTTCCCTTCCGCAAAACTTAATATGAAATAAGGAAACTTACACTTATGGTCTTTTTCTTCTTTATTGCCACTATAAATACACCATCCAATGAATTCTACTGTGGCCACCATAAGTATAAAATAAGACATCACAAAATAAAGTACAAATAAATTATCAAACACAAATTTCCTAGTTATTCATTCCAGGAAAATTATTGATTTTCCTTTTTAAAATTTAAACTTATGACTCCTATATAATTTTACCTTGCTTTTAGTTTCTATTCTTCAAATTTAGGTTTGTCAAATAAGCCAATACTCCTTCTACTTTTGTCTTTAACAACTCATTGTTTGCAACATTCCTATAAAATTGTCCATCTTCTAATCAGAAAGTACCCAGAAGTCTAGGTAATAATTACTCTTTTATTCAAATGAGCAACTTGCATATCCTTAACATAAGACTAGGACAAAGATTTTCCTTTTAGATAACACCCTAACATGAATTGCATGGCAAGCATTTGGCCTAGTGGTCAAGAGGCTGGCTAACATGCCTGCATCCCCCAATGAGTACCTGAGTTCAAGTCCTGGCTCTGTCCCTATGTCCAGCTTCCTGCAGACTCCTGGAAAAAAGAAAGTTTGGTACAAGAAGTTGGAGTCCTGCCACCCACATAGGAAACCTGAATTGGGTTTCTGGCTCCTGGCTATGGTCTGGCCCAGCTCTGATCATCGCCAGTGTCTGGGGAGTGAACTGGTAAATGGGAGCTCTGTCTCTCTTAAATTAATCAATCAATTAATAAAAAATGAGTCAGTCTCTGAAGGTTGAATTTTAGTATGTTTCTTTTTTCTGTAATAGAATTTTAAGAGTAGCTTTTAGGCCATAAAGAAATTGAGTAGAAAGTAGAGTTTTTATACCCTTGACTCTGCACTTTTGAGATCCCATACCAAAAGACATCTGTTACTGTTGATGAACTCGCATTGATACCTTACTGTCATCCAAATTCCATGGTTTGCATTAAAAGTCACTGTTGCTTTTGTAACACAGTATGGGCTTTCACACATGTATAATGACATGTACTCAACATGATGGCCTCATATAAAATAGTTTTACAGATTTAAAAATCCCTGGTGCTTTGCTTATTTACCCCTCCTTTCCCCCAACCTCTGATCCTTTTACTACTTCCATAGTTTTGCTTTTGCTAGAAGGTCATATAGTTGAAATGATTATAGTACAGTCTTTTAAGATTGGCTCCTTTCACTTAATAATATACTTGTCATCTCCTGAGTTTACAACCCAAGTCTTTTCAGAACTAAATAGAATTCCCATGTCTGAAAATACTGCCATTTATTTACCCACTCACCTACTGAAGGACATCTTCATCACTTCCAAGTTTTGTTTTATTTTGTTTCTCCTAATGTTTCATATTTAGTAACTTGAATATTTTATTCTTTAACATGGGTGCTGTACAAACTTTCAGTAGCAGAATGGCTTTTTTTTTTTTTTAAAGACTTATTTATTTGACAGGCCGTGTTAAAGACAGAGACGGGGAGGGACAGAAAGAGAGATCTTCCATCCTCTGGTTCACTCCCCACAAGGCAGCAATGGTCAGAGATGCACTGATCTGAATCCAGAAGCCAGGAATTTTTTCCAGGTCTCCCATGTGGGTGCAGGGGCCCAAGCACTTGGGCCAACTTCTGCTGCTTTCCCAGGCCATTAGCAGGGAGCTTGATCAGAAGTGGACCACAGACTCGAACTGGCACCCATACGGGATACTACAGTGCTGACCTGTAGAATGTTATCAGATAGTGACTTGCAGAGTGTTTTTCAACTAATTATCCATACCATCCTCCATAAACACAACATTGGTGTATTTACTTATCCACATTCATGAGCAAATATTCTTCTAACCAAATAATGACTTCAAGTGTCCCAAACTCAGTTACTTCATAATAGACTGAAATTTTTGCTATATCTTATGTCATAACATTCATACATTTTCTTCTTTTTTTATTTACAGAAAATAACAAAATTACTGTGCTGTGCCCTGCTTTCCCCACCCTAAGATCACTACTACTTTTTTAAATAAAAAAGGCCTCTTGAAAGAAAGAGACCTAATTTTGGAATCTTGTTTATCCTACTTCTTTTGCTAGGATTTTAAATAAAAAAGAATAAAAGAAGGATGTAGTCATATGTGTGATTTTTATTTGAGGAAATTATTTTTAAACATTTAAAAAAATGAGTAATGAGTCACTTGTCTACTGCTGACCAAATAACCTATTGGGATTACACTGTCAGATACCAGAAAACTACCTACCCACTTCTGATGCAACTGTAGGTTTTTGAGTTATCAGTGATTATTAATCCACTGGCCAGAACAGTAAATTATTCATTCACTCTATCAGAAGACTGAAAGACCTGGAGCAGCATAACTTTTGGACGAATAGTTCCATCAGTATGCTCACATGGGCAGGTGCATCTTCTTGTAGTACAGACGAATAAAGAGCATTCTCTCTTGATATCTGGCATGCCATGGATTTTTCTATCACTTTATCCCTTTTCCCTAACAGAGGAGGGAAGGTGGGGATCTTTCCTTTTTTCCACTTCTCAGACCTTGCACTGAACAGCATTCCTCTATTTTGTCTTCCTCTTTTAGTTTCTCTATTCTATTCTTCAGACTTTGTTTTGTTCTGCTCCTTATGTTCTAAAGAAAATACCAATACAAATACTTGAGATACTATAAATTGTGTGGTATATAATTAAAGAAAAAATGGCATTGTGAAGAAACTCATAAAAGGCATAAATAATGTATGAACTATAGGATTTTACTGTGCGTTCTGTAAAAGTCAGCATATAATCCGCATGCTTCACAACTGGACTTTTGAGCTGTGCACATGTTCAATGCTACAATCAAGCCTATTTGCTCCAAATGGTTATAGCAGACAAACATTAAGACACCAACAAAATATCCCTGACAATTTCCTCTCACAAAGCACATTAGGTTTTCTTTTATTCCCTATGTAATTTCCAAATGATTTATCTCATCTGCCTCTGAGGTAGCTAAAATTAAACAAATAATTCTGAGATCTTGCAAGGAAGTATTGAAGCTGACAAATGCTGTATGGAATTTCACAGCCTGCCCTTTCTTGTAGGGAAAGCTGAGTGTGCAGTACTTGAGGATTCAGGAAATAAAGGCACCTGGTTATAATTTATCACCATTTTCTTTGGCTGGAATAACCTCCATGTCTTGTGATCTTTTATTGCTCTTGACTTCCCTTGTTAACTGCTTCAAATGCATTACTGCATTATGTTTTCAAAGTTCACAAGGGTTCAGTAGACCTGGGATCTGAAAACACTGAATGGTACATAGATCAGCAGCTGCATTTAGCCACAGTTTCCTACTTTAAGCATACCAGTTATCCTATGTGAGGTTAGCTATGTTTGTTCCCTTTGCTCTCGCACTGCCTGTTCCTCTTTGTTCAGAATTGGGAGAAGGAATTTTGTTTGGTGCAAAACTGTGACCCACTGGCCTTGCTTTTCTTGAAGGACATTATCAGTCAAGGAGACTGTCCCAAGACTGTCGCATCTATAACGATCCTAGTTGGTTGACCAGAAAATCTAGCCTCAAGCTAGCCATACCAACAAGCTGATTGAAACTTTCTTTTAAGTCCCCCAACCCCAGAATTTATGATGGAATGAATACAGTCTTTCAAATACATCTGTATGTATAATATTATTAAGAAAGAAATGTTTCCTCTAATATTTGTCCATTTTTCTCCTGTAATATCACTGTTAGTAACTATAATTACTGTACTTCTATGATTTACTGAAGAACATTCATCCTCTTTGGCATTGAAGATGTTTAAATCACTAATGTTAGCCAACAAAAGTCTCCTGGGATTCAGATCGCTTTTCCAACTACCTTCTGATTTCCACTTCCAGTCGCATAGTCACCTAAAACTTTAGTATCTCACAAATTAAACTTACTGTCTCTTCCTATCTTCCTCAGTCCCTGCCTTATAATCCTTCTATTGGTTTTGACACTGACATGATTTTTACAGCTATTTATGCAGTTGACCTGTGCAGGAACTCAGGGCTTTATTTTGGACTACTCTATGCTCCTCACACCCAAATTTGTCCACTGACTTCAAATTATGTTAATATTATCTCTCAAATACTTTTTGAATGCGTCCAATTTTCTTCACAAACACTACTTCCTTTGTAACTACCACCAGCATATGCTAGTACTCAGTTTGCTTCTTTGTAAAACTACCGTATACTTTCAAGTCCATTATTCATGTTGAAGCCGCAGAATTCTTAAAACAATGATCTTGTCATTTCAGCAATCCAAAGCCTACAAACAGTCCTCTCTTCTCTTAGGATAAATCCAAATTAAGTAGGATTTTTTTAATATTTTAAATTATTTAGGGCATGGTATTTTTGTAGCTTTACTTATTATCATTTGTAGCTAAACAAGTTTACGTCCTTGAAATCATTGTGAATTTATTTCAGTTCCTCCGCTTGATCATTTTCTCTCTAGATTTAGATAAAGTAAAATGCTCATATAAAAAACTTGACCTTTCTAGAGTGGTACTCTTTAGCTCCATAAACTGTTCTTACATTTTTTTAAAGCTGACATTTTATAATGAACAATTATGAATCATAATTATATAAATATCTCTCAAAAAGACCACATACAATTGCCTAATATCAAATCAATGAATATCAACTTTACTAAAAAGAAGATGAAATCTAATTGAAGAGATACTTAAATGCTTAAGTTAATAACTAACTTGAGAAAAAATTACTGAAACTCAGATGAAACTGATTAATGTAAAGAATGAGGATTTAACAAGCACAAAAGAAAACATGAATGGATCTTTCTCTACTTGAGGATAGAAAAAGCTTTCTAATTATGACCGTAAGTCCAGAGGCAATAAAAGAAAGGATTGATTAACTGTATATGTAATGTTTTCTTTAAAAATTGTATGGCAAAAACACCATAAACAAAATAACAGTCCAGTTGAACAGCCAGGAGATACTATTCTCAATATCACTGACGCAGGGCTAGTCACTCTGGTGTGTAAAGAACTATCAACAAAGTAAGAACTCTTAAAACTGAAAGAAAAGTTACAAAAGACTCAAAAAGATAACTAAGGAAATTATGAAACTGTTGTCCTGAAATACATGAAAACATGTTCAAAATCATACACAGAATAAAGCACTTCATAACATCACTGAGATGCCCCTTTTCCACCTCCCAAATTGGCAAAAATGTCTACTTTAAATGTAAAACAAATATTCATTAGTAAGATTGGAGAAACCTACACTCTCATATATTGCTGAAGTGAACAAAAATTTGTGCACAAATTGTGGTGAAGTTGGCAACATCTGCCACAAGATACATAAGGTTTCACTTATTGATTCAGAAATTCCATTTTTGGGAATTTATCTGTAAGTCTATCCCTAACAACACTAAAATGTACATAATCTGCTCAAGAATATTCACTACAGTATTATTTGTTATTCCAAAAAAAGTTAGACATAATATAAATGCCCATACATAGAGAAGCAACAGAATAAAGTATATATTACATCTATCTGGTGGGTACTTAGCAAGTGTAAAAGCAAATGGGACCGGTGCTGTGGCACAGCAGGTTAAAACCCTGGCCTGAAGCGCCGGCATCCCATATGGGTGCTGGTTCTAGTCCCGGCTGCTCCTCTTCTTATCCAGCTCTCTCCTATGGCCTGGGAAAGCAGTAGAAGATGACCCAAGTCCTTGGACCTCTGAACCCATGTGGGAGACCTGGAAGAAGCTTCTGGTTCCTGCCTTTGGATCGGCACAGCCCTAGCTGTTGCAGCCACCTGGGGAGTGAACCAGCAGATGGAAGACCTCTCTCTCGGTCTCTACCTCTCACTGTCTGTAACTACCTCTCAAATAAATAAATAAATAAATATTTAAAAAAGAAAAGCAAACGAGGAAAATCTCTGAGAACAGACATGGAGAAGTCATGATTTCTGTTCTATATGAATGTGTGTGTGTGTGTGTGTGTGTTTGTGAAAAAGGCTTAGTGTAGAGGAATTTCTTTACTATATTACTTATTGTATAAGAAATAGAGAAAAATAAAATTTAGACATATTTACTTGTCTGAGCATAAAGGAAATGAGAGTGGGTAGAAATAGCATAAAGAAAATGGAAGAAATAGGTAAGGGAAGGACACTTCTCTGAACATACCCTTTCCTACACATCTGACTTTCAAAGCTATGCTAATGTGTCATACATTGAGAAAAATAAGTGAAGTCCACAAAAAAACACTAAAATTGAATACACACAGAAAAATAATTGTAACTATATTTCAAAGGAATTATAAATCAAAGTGGGAAAGGGATCGATTTCAAAACCAAGACATTTTTAACACAGAAATTAGATCATACATCTTCAAACTAAAGACCAGGAAAAAAAACCCTAAAACCATCTCAAAACAAAATAAAATTAGGTTAGAAATATCTTCCTTCTTTAAAAACCATGAGTAAGCCTTTCAGATATTGCCTTCTGTACATTCTAATACTGAACACATAACTAAAAACTTTGTGAAAATGGGTAATAGGCTTGTCACTCAGAGAAAAAAGAAATAAATATAGAAATCAGGAAGATAGAATGAACCTTGTGGGTTTTCCCTGGACTTGGCAACCCAATGGCACCCCAGTAGCAATTGGTATAACAAATACTTACATTTTGGTTCTAGATGCATTTCCTCTCAGAAGAACAAGGTATTCTTGAAAAAATGGCTGATTCTGTAGTCACAGTGGGGAAGTTACAAGGTAATTCTGGAATAATTTTGAGCCAAAATGTAAGGAAATACTCAAGAACTGATGGGAATGTATCAGACTCAGAGTCAAGTTGCAGAACTCTCGTTAGCACTATGACTCAAATATAAAAAAATGAGAGTAAGAAATTGCATAACTCATTCAATAAAATAAGACTTTAAAAGTTTACTAATGGGCCCGGTGCCACGGCTCAGTAGGCTAATCCTCCACCCTGCGGCACCGGCACACCGGGTTCTACTCCAGGTCGGGGCGCCGGATTCTGTCCCGGTTGCTCCTCTTCCAGTCCAGCTCTCTGCTGTGGCCCGGGAAGGCAGTGGAGGATGGCCCAAGTGCTTGGGCCCTGCACCCCATGGGAGACCAGGAGAAGCACCTGGCTCCTGCCTTCGGATCAGCGCGGTGCACTGGCCGCAGCGCACCAGCTGTGGCGGCCATTGGAGGGTGAACCAACGGCAAAAGGAAGATCTTTCTCTCTGTCTCTCTCTCTATCTACTCTACCTGTCAAAAAAAAAGTTTACTAATGGTAGAAAATGAATACATAAATGAAGAGAAATTACTTAATATTAAATGTATAGTGTAATAATTGCTAATTATTAAGTGACAAGAATGATGACATTTGAAATCACCATTGGCCAAACGTGATTATAATAATTGATTTAGTTAAGGGTCATCAAGATATACAACAGACTCGTCAGTCATGAGTAACAGGATATTAATAATATCTTAGCATATTTCCCCGACATGACAATCGATGATCATAAGATATAAAATAGTAACATTGCAGGGGAAAAACCTGACAGAAACTATGTTAACTAAATGATCAAATTACTATTGCTAGTGGTGAGAATAATTCACAGCAAGTATTCCCTAGTATGATGAATAGAAAATTCAATCTGGCCGGTGCCGTAGCTCACTAGGCTAATCCTCCGCTTTGCGGCACCAGCACACCAGGTTCCAGTCCCGGTCGGGGCGCCGGATTCTGTCCCGGTTGCCTCTCTTCCAGGCCAGCTCTCTGCAGTGGCCAGGGAGTGCAGTGGAGGATGGCCCAGGTACTTGTATCCTGCACCCCATGGGAGACCAGGAGAAGTACCTGGCTCCTGCCATCGATCAGCGCAGTGCGCTGGCCGCAGCGCGCCAGCCGCGGCGGCCATTGAAGGTTGAACCAACGGCAAAAGGAAGACCTTCCTCTCTGTCTCTCTCTCTCACTGTCCACTCTGCCTGTCAAAAAAAAAAAAAAAAAAAAAAAAAAAAGAAAGACAATTCAATCTAAGATCTATGGTCATTTTACCCAAAGTATATAACATCGATGTAATCTTGAGAAAACACCAGATAGCTCAAATTGAAGGATATTGTACAGAAGTAACATCTGCCGTTTTTTTAAACTGCCAATGCCATAAAATACAAATAATAATAATAATAATAATTTTTAAATTATTACAATTTAAAAAAAAGTGATGTTATGACTGAATACAACAAAATATTTTGTATTTCCTTTGGTTCAAAGGTAACTAGTAGATAGGGATGAAATCACAATAAAATCTTGCATTATTATTAAATTGTTTTTCTTTTGATAATTGCACATCCTTTTGGTTATGTTCATGGTAATTAATTATTAAAGTATTTATGATAAGAAATATCATGTTGGTAATTTACTTTTGAACGGTTCAGAGGAATATTGTCTATCTATGAGGAAAATGACAAAGCAGATATAAGTAAGTTATTAGCAGTTTAGAAACCTGAATAGGTGAAAATTGTCCAGGGATTCTAAATACTATTCTTGTAGTTTTCCTTTTGTTCTTTTTAAAGAACCCTTCTGTATATATGCATACACACATACACATATGTACATAACAAGAAGTGTACATACTAAAATTAATAATCTTGGATTGAGAAATGAGAAGTAAACAATATATTTTTAAATTTCCTGTAGTATAAACAACAAATTTTTTATGTTATAAAGCATTGCTTTTTAAAAAATCTTTTTGCCTTTTAGTTCTTTATTCTCTCATCTTTATGTTATTTTTTTGTAAAGACTCCACATCCTAGAATCAATCACTTAGTGTTCTTTTGGATTTAGAGTGAGAAAATTCTGTCAGTGTTTCTTCTTTCATCACTTCCTTTTCTCTATTTCTACGGGGGTATCTTGTACACTTGATTGATTTCATCTGGCATCCCCAGCTTCCATATTTGTACCCCACTCCTTCCCACACACATGCTTGGTTTTCAATGACGTTGCCACATACTGCAGCCAAAAAGCACACAGGCACAGCTTTGACTACATCATTTCCTTCTTCAAATTCTTCAAAGGGATTTCTTTGCATATGCAATTCAGATTATTCATATCCTTTTTCAAAGAGCCTTTATCCTCATCTACACATAATCCATGATATCTACCATCAATCCTCTTGTACATACAGCTTTTTGTTGCTTAATATTGCCAATATTTAAAAAAATCATGTTAATGTTAATTTTATTTTAAATAATATTCTTCTTGTAAAGATTTTTCTTAGCATTTTTCAAGGTGCTTTTTTATGTTTTAATTTCCTTAATGTTTATACAAGGAAAGGAAGAAATGTCTAACATTTGAATATCAGTGTATAGAGGGGAGCAAATAAGTGGACTTATCATAGATCACATCTTGTAATTTAATTTGTTATTAAAATATTCTAAGTCAAAGTAAAAATTTCATGGGCTAGGAATTTAAAATGTTTTGATAAATTCTACCTTAGACCATTTAATTCTTCCTAAAAACTGACAACCATTTCACTGCCAATATTTTTTTTTTCTTGTTTTTGTCCCTGACAAATGGGCAAGGAATAGGCACCTATGTTTTTCCTCACTATCTTCCAAATGAATTCACTTTTATAGTTAGTTGATTTTTGTACAGTTGGCTTCTATAGTAATTAAGTTCTTATTTCTCAAATAGCTAAGTTTCTTTCTCCAATCCTGACAAAGGGTTATAAACTTGTTATTTTTGTAAACAAAAGAAGTTTATATCAATGAAAGAACAAGTCTGCTATTTATAATGAAAATCATATCACAAGATGAAGAGTATTATAATATCAAAAAAGCAAACACTATAAAAGTGGTTTAATTCTGTATATAGAAGCCTATCTTCTTTTAAGAAGTAGAACTGGCCAGCATATACTGATATATCCAAGAATGAAAAAGGTAGGAAAAATTATGATACTCATACATGAATACAAATGCAAGAAAACCAAAGTCTGGCATTTTATTTTATCTTACTGCATCATGTTTAACTGCTTTCTTCATATGCTTGTCAGTTTGGGCTTTTTATTCTACACCACCAGATACAAAGGGTAATTTGAATCCACTTGATTCAAGATTTTGTTTATTAGTCCTCAAAAAACCTGTTATACTGGTACATTTGCTACCTGGACAGTATTATTGTTAACACTACAGTCCACGTTTCTTGAAAAAACAGAAATTTATTATCTCATGGTTCTAGAGGATAGATTCTAGATTAAGGTGTCATTATGGTTGTTTGTGTCTTTTTTTTTCTCAGAAGTTTGCTCTTTGGTTGCTCCTTGGTTTACATATGAGTGCCTTGCTCCTGTATCGCAACAGGGCCTTCCTTCTATAGACAAGCATCCCTGCTGTATTTGTGTGTCCAGATTTCCTTTTCTTATAGAAACATCAGCTAGGACATCTTTAGGCCTACCCTAGAGATCTTATTTTAACTGATCCACCTCTTTAAAGGCCCTGTCTGAAAATACAGCTGGAAACACGGTTCAGTCCATAATAACTTGGAACACCATTACAATTGGATTAACAGCCCCCTCTAAGGTTTTTACTTTCTCTGAAGTCAGATATTTCAGTCCCAGTAATATTAAGACTGAAAAACTGGAGACTTACACAGGTTAGGTGTAACTGTGAGACAAGAATATATTTACTTCTTGTAAAAACTGTATTTTTAGTTGTTAAGAATTATTAATTCCTATGATGTTGAGAAACTAATTTGAGTTTTTCTGATTTTCTTGTTTTGAAAATTAATTTTTTGTTTGGCATACAATAGTTTCATATTTAAAGGACACAGCATAATTATTTGATAAATGTATACAATATGTATAAAACAAATCAGAGTAATTACTATGTCCTTCTTAATTTATCATTTCTTTATGTGAAAACTCTTCAAACTCTTCTCTTTTACTTCTTTATAAAATATAAAATAAACTGCTATGAACTTAATTTTCTTTTTCTTTTTTTTAAAGATTTTTTTTTATTTATTTGAAAGGCAGAATTACAGAGAGGCAGAGACAGAGGCAGAGAGAGAGAAAGGTCTTCCAACTACTGGTTCACTCCCCAAATGGGCAAAACCACTGGAGCTGGGCCATTCTAAAGCCAGAAGCCTGGAGCTTCTTTCAGGTCTTCCAGGTGGGTGCAGGAGCCCAAGGACTTGGGCCATCTTCCACTGCTTTCCCAGTGCCCATATATGATGTTGGCGCCACAGGTGATGGCTTTACCTACTATGCTGCAGCGCCAGCTCCTTAATTTTCTTCTTATAAAAAATAAGTACTTATTTATTTATCTTGTTTGAAAGACAGGGTGATAAAGACAGACAAACAGAGATCTTCCATTTCCTGGTTCATTCCTCAAATGCCTGCACCAGCTAGGACTGGGGTAGGCCAAAGCCAGGAGCCCAGAACTCCATGATAGTCTCCCACGTGGGTGGTAGGGATCCAAGTGCTAGGGACATTCCCTGCTGCCACTCAGGGTGCACATTAGCAGGAAGCCGGAATTGGGAATGGAGCTGGTCCCGAATCCCAGACACTTTCATAGAATATGTGGATATCCCAATCTGCATGTTAACCAGTGCACCAAATACTGGTCCCTTATTTTTCATTTTTTCAGACAGTGTAACTACTTTGGTTTAGTGGACTTCCTACTTGAGCAATGACATCACAGTAACACAGACTGGCCCAGTGCTTTTCTCCTTGTATCTCTCCCACATCATGGATGTAGCAAGGAGAAGTGAAGACTGTTGAGCACAGAAATGGGAATGTTTTAACGTTGTAGTTGCATTCTCAGAAGTAAGTAAACTCATTTTTGCACATTGAATAAAGAACACCTTTGACACAGTATAATACTATTTTTAAACTAGATTCAAAATGCGCCTTAGAATCTATTTCAAAGTCTAAATTTTACTTTTCTTTCCATTTTTGACTGAAAATATGCATAGATATGCCTTTATTTTTGGCTTTTGTAGGGGGGTGGATTCATTGATCTTGAATGTGTAGATGTGATCTTTTGGTTACAAGCAGCAGAGAGAGACTCAGTAATTTCAGCAGGCTTATTCAGCTAGTTCACAGAATTGAAGCTGAAAAACTTGGATCATAAACAGAAAGGACAGGCTTCAAGGCTGTTAGAAGTGTTATGTAACCAATGTGCCACAGCTATGGGCTTTCTGGATACCCCAGCTGCTGCCAAAACTTACCTGGCCCCACACAATACTCGGTGATGATTTTGTATCTGCATGTTCAGTATTCGAACTCTCAGGCAAATACGTCTTACTGGTCGAGCTTCAAAAAAGTATTTGCACCCCCTTGACGGAAGAATCTAGCCCCTTTATCTGCCCTGGCGGAAGCAGCCCCCGGAAATGATGCCCTAAACAAGAGCCCACAAGGAAAGTACACTGGGGCAGCAGGTCCCACCTGAGGATGAGAGGCACTATTGTGCTCACTATGTGACCTGGAGAGCAAGGAGGGGAAACGCTCCCCTGTGCTCAAGTTCAACCAATTTCGAGTCAAAATCTGGAAGAAAATGTCAGAAATCACAACTCAAAGATAAAAAGTTTCGAATATCATAGAAATGTCAAAGTAGCCATAGCCTCTTTTTGTTGATTTCTGGAAAATGGCAAGTCCCTTTGTTGCTGTTTTTGTCTTAAAGTAATAGCTGGGTTCTAGACGCGGCATAGTTGTCTCTGTTCAGGCTGCTGTTAACAAAATAGCGCCAACTGAGTAGCTTGGCAATTTCCCTCTCCTGGTTTGGAGTTATGATCAAGGCGCTGGCACATTTCTAGCCCGGCAAGGATCTTCTTTCTGTTTCATAGTCAGGGCCTTCTCTCTGCCTCCTGGCTGGTAGAAGCAGCCAGGTGTCTCTGCAGGGTCTCTTATGTAAGCCCATTCAGAAGTACCCCACCCTCAGGAGCTAAGCACCTCCCCAAATCACCATTTCCTGATAGTATCGCACCGGGATTAGGTTTCAGCATAGAATGTTTGGGCCATCACAAACATTGATAGCATCATGGTAGAAAGACGGGGCTTATATTATCGTACTGTTGCCCAATTTTCAGACAATCCTGGCATCTGTATCTGGCTGCGTCACTACATACGGTGCCCTGAGAGATGCATTCAGATCTGGAAGTCTTGAGTAAACTTGGCTTGATCCTAAACACATACAGACCAGAAAAACAAATACTGCTCTTTGCTACAGAAAGGCTACTGAAGTTAAATACAACGAATAATCAACGAAAGGAAAGATTTTCTATACTTCACATTTCATTAAGTTCATGGAGATTTCCTTGTGGGAAAATTTTGAAATGAGGAAATATGGAAAGAACAATGTAATGTATAAACATTCACCCACCAACCGGACCAAGCTGCGGGGCCTCTACACGACCGCCAAGGCCTACGCGGAGGCCGAGTGCAACATCCTCCAGAAAGCCCTGGATAAGATCGCTGAGATCAAGTCTCTGCTGGAAGAGAGGCGGATTTCGGCCAAGATCGCGGGCCTCTACAATGACTCGGAGCCGCCTCGGAAGACCATGCGCAGGGGCGTGCTGATGACCCTGCTGCAGCAGTCGGCCATGACCCTGCCGCTGTGGATCGGGAAGCCTGGTGACAAGCCCCCGCCCCTCTGTGGGGCCATTCCAGCCTCCGGGGACTATGTGGCCAAGCCTGGAGACAAGGTAGCTGCCCGGGTCAAAGTCGTGGACGG